>NW_027491375.1:0-317738 GCF_021521415.1 Bidens hawaiensis | reverse complement strand
CATTTGTCACAATCATTCTTGGACATTGCATCACGGTATGTGGTCGGTTCATCCGAATCTACCACGTAGCAACCTTCTACAAAAAATCCATATTTTTCAGGTGGATTGCTAATTCTACCAGATCTGCGAACGTTTTGTGTGTTTTGATCAACCACTTGATCACTTTCAACAACCTCTTGTTGAGTGCTAGTATCAACCAATTGTGTATCATCTTGTGATTCTTGATCCTCATCAAATTTCACTGTTCTACTATTAGTTCCTTCCTCAAGGAACTTAGTTTCCAAGAACTTACCCTTTCGAGCAATAATAACATTTTGCTCACTAGGATCGTAAAAGTAATATCCTAAATCATCTTTAGGATAACCTATAAAGATACACTTAGTGGATCGGACTTCTAATTTGTTTGGGGTGTATTGCTTTACATAAGCTTCACAACCCAAACTTTTAAGAATGATAGCGATGGAGCCTTTCCATGCCATACTTCAAAAGGTGTCTTCTCCACTTTCTTGGTTGGAGCCATATTCAATATGCGAACAGCGGAAAGTAAAGCATAGCCCCAAAATGATAGAGGTAAAGTGCTTCTAGCCATCATTGATCGAACCATATCTAATAGGGTACGATTTCTCCTTTCAGACACACCATTATGTTGTGGTGTTCCAGGTGGAGTAAGTTGTGAAATAATTCCACAACTCTTAAGATGATCTTGAAAAACACCACTTAGATATTCTCCTCCTCTATCACTACGAAGTACTTTGATTGTTGTTTTGAGTTGTCTTTCTACTTCAGCTTTGAAGTCTTTGAACATTTCAAAAGCTTCATCTTTGTGTTTCATTAAGTACACATAACCATATCGACTATAATCGTCAATAAAGGTAATGAAGTATCTTTCACCATTCCTAGTCATTGGTCTAAAAGGACCACATACATCCGAATGTATGATACCTAATAATTCTTTTGACCTTTCAAAAGTTTTATTAAAGGGTTGCTTTGTCATTTTGCCTTGTAAACAAGATTCACATACATCAAATGAATCAAACTCATTGGTTTCTAGAATACCACTCTTGCGAAGAGTTTGCATGCGATTCTTGCTTATATGTCCAAGGCGACAATGCCAAAGATAGGAATCACCCAAGTCCTTCTTGAGTTTCTTGGTGTTGACATTATACATTGAACTACTATGTGACATACCACTTTGATCTATTTCATATATACCATTCATGGGTATAGCTTTAAAGTAAAATATGCCATTCATCAAAACATGAATATCATAATCAATAAACTTAAGATCAAAGCCACATTGTTTTAAAAGGGACACGGAAATAATGTTTCTCCTTAACTTAGGAGCATACAAAACATTTTTCAAAATTACTTCCAAACCACTTGGAAGCTTTAACATGTAGTCTCCTTGAGCTTGGACTTCAACTCTTGCTCCATTGCCCATAAAGAGACTAATGTCCCCTTTGTTGAGTTGCTTACTTCTTTTGAACCCCTGCAACAAATTGCAAATGTGAGTTCCACATCCGGTATCAAGTACCCATGTATTTGAAGAAATAACATTTAGTTCAACATATATAGTAAAGATAATACCTGAGGTTTGCTCCGCATCCCTCTTATCTTTTAACGCTTTGAGATAGGTCGGACAATTCCTTTTCCAATGACCTATCTCTCCACACTCAAAGCATGGATCTTGCGTCGCAACCTTTTGCTTCTTTTCCTTCGGTTTGTAGGGCGTGATGGCTTTCCTCTTTCCCTTTCCTTGGACGTGGCCCTTGCCCTTAGCAACACTTGCTTTGGGGTTGAAGTTATGTCCCCTTTTGCCTTCATTGATTGTTAGAACGGGTAAAACCCTTTTACCCATTCCCGCTTCGGCCGTTCTTAGCATTGCGTGAAGCTCACCAATGCTTTTGTCCCATCCATTCATGTTATAATTCATGACAAAAGTTTCAAACCTTTTGGTTAATGAGTTGAGGATCAAATCCGTAGCCAACTCATTAGACACGGGACAATTCAACCTATTAAGCTTTTCAATGTAGCTTTTCATCTTTAGGACATAAGATGAGACGCTTTGGGTTTCCTCCATACGACATGCATGAAACGCTCGAACCGTTTCGAAACGTTCCGCTCTAGCTTGTTGAAGGAACATTTCCTTCAATTGAGTTATCATGTCGTATGCCCCATGATGCTCGAAATCCTTTTGGATTTCGGGAATCATAGTTGCTAACATGAGGCAAGAGGCTTGTACCGAATCTTTGGTGTACGTGACCCAATCGTTATAAGCCTCCTCATCTTCCACGTTAGGCTCGTCGGGAATGGGATCGTCTAAGACATATGATATCTCTTCTTGCTTGAGAACTATTCTCAAGTTGCGATACCAATCCATAAAGTTATTATGGTTTAGACGATCCTTTTCAAGGATGGTTCTTAAGGATAGGTTACGGGTGTTATGGGTAGAGGTGTTTGCATTGTTAGCGGCCATCTACAAAATTTAACAAAGTTCTATTTTAGTATTATAAACAATTTTAATTATTAATACCCTTTTATACCACATTTTAAATAATAATTAAATTCTAGAATCCAACGATAAATCAAATTTCGGTTAGGTGACCTTTATCCCGTCATTTGATTTAACAAGGTAGTCAACCTTGACAATTGCAACCCTTTGCAACTTCTAGAGGTATGGGACCATTCGAAATCCTTATTTCGTGTTGGCATGTTTATCCCATCAACACCATTGGATCCCATGCTTAGGTGACCTTTATCACATGGTTTCCAATTCAAGTCGTCCTACTTGCATAAACATGTAAGATTAACATACAAGTGGTTAGGTGACCTTTATCCCACAAATATGTTAATATTACCCTAAGTATATTAGTTTGCTTGAAATGGTTAGGTGACCTTTATCCCATTTAAAGTTCCCTAATACGTTAAGTGTTATACAAAAGGATGGTGTTTAGACTTGTTTCCTTGGTAATTAAGAAAAAGGGATTTTAAGTTTTCCAATATTCTAGATTTAGGAAACTTATTTACCATGTTCTAACATGCATTTAGTAACATGGTTAAATGAAAACGATTTTCACCGGTTCTAATTATAATAAAACCATTTTTATTATAGGCGTGAGACGGCTATTTAATTATTTTATAAATACTACGTGTCACGTCAATTACCAATAATTATTAGAACCCATTTTATATGTTTGTTTTATAAGATCTATGTGACGGATTGATATCCTATATCTACCATTCAAACACAATCAAACAAGCATACAAACACCATAAGGTCAACCATAAACACGAGCCTCTAAGCGGACCACACTTGTTGGCCGAAACAAGTGTGTGTCCTAGTCTTATCCTAAGGGACATAACATGACACAAGGATGAGTGATATGCTCCCACTTGATCTTGCATCCAATGCTACAAGTGTCTCCTCTTTAATTTGTTGTGATTTCAACTTGGGCTTTTTAGTGGGCCTTGGACTTCCATAAGCTTCCTTGGGCCTAAAAGGTAAATTTGGGCTTTAATGGGCTTTGAATCCCAAATCGGCTTGTGAGGCCCAATTAACCCAAATAAGCCCAATAGGCCCAATCCACCAAAATCTTGTAATTCTTCAATTTACAACAAATATATCCTAATACATTTGGTCTAAAATAAAGAAAATTACAAACAACCTATTTACTATTACAACCATTTGTAAAAATAAATACAAGCCATAATTACTATTACATTCCAAATGAGTAATAATATAGATAAATCACAACACACAATCACAACATCCACATCGGTCTAGGCTCGGTTTGGGGACTAACTTACAAATAAATACATATCCAAATATATATTTAAAGACTAAAAAAAAAAAACCCCTCACGGTTGTTATTGGGCTTCGGCCCAACAAAAGTTATTGGGCTTCGGCCCAATTAAAAAAAAACGCCGGCCCAAAGGGCTTCGGCCCATTTTAACCTCACGGCCCAAATGGGTTTCGGCCCATTTGGCCAAAAAACAAATTTTTTTTTTTTTTTTTTTTTTTTTTGAACTTTAACATCCATATGTTAAGATCTTGGGTTTTATAAAATCTCATGCATGTTAATTTTATAAAACCAAAGGGGAAAAACTAAAAGTAAACCTATGTCCTTGTAACCGGCTCTGATACCAATTGTTGGGTTTTAGCATCTATTTTAGAGTATTAGTTGAAACATTTTCACTAATCTAGCAACGGAAGCATGATAATATTTACAACCTATTGTTAATTTTATGAAACATACCAATATGTAACAAGGCTAAAACCCGAAATAGGATCAATCTACAAGAACAATAGGCTAACAATATGTAAAATATAATAACTCTTTTACCTCAAAAGAGTAGGATGATATGAAGAGGAAGATGGGCTAGCCTCCAAGAGTAGGATGCCTCAAGAGGTGATACCCACGAGCAACACCGGACGAGTGTTAGGACGAGAACACGAGAAACCGACCACCCGAGCCCTCCTTCCTTTCCTTGTTTCGGCCGAACCTTAGGGAGAGGGAGAGAGGAGAGTTTTTTATTGCACTTCAATTTGAAAGACAAGACAAGTTTGCATGTGTAGCTAGTGGGTGTTTATATCAAAAAAATGTCCAAGAGTCACAACACAATATTGGTTTGTTGGGGTGGTGGTGGGTCCCACCCAACCGGCCACACTCTCTCTTGTTTTTTTTTTTTTTTTTTTTTTTTTTGTTTCATTTATATATATATATATATATATAAAACTAGCCTACACTATTATAAAACTATTTTATAATCTTTTCTTAATTATTTAACCAATTAAATAATTAAATAAATAAATAATCCAAATTATTTATTTTAATCTTTCAAGTGCAATTTTTCAGAAAAACCGATTTCCTAAACTTTGTGTTCGGTATTCGTTTAAAGATCATATCTTAAACAAATACAATCCGGTGTCTATCTAGCTCGTTATTGGGTATGACCCGACTTGGATCAAGCACAGTTAGCCACATTAATCTAAATAAGTGTCTCGGGCATACGAAATTCCAACAGATCCATGTTCATGATGTCATGTTAAGTTTATCAAGTTATCTAGGGTTTAGTGTTTCGTAAGATTGATTGCTTTAGATACTATTAATTAACTCTAATAGATGACTTTGCAGAAATCAATAATACTGATTTCTTAATCATCTAATAATCATTCTTTGGGATTTCGTTTGATTCAGTCAAGGGTCCTTAGAGTTTGTTATATGAATATGTTTAGAAATCAGTTTCCATATCATACTAGTTGTCCATTGCTTGATGATTGTTGATGCATGGGATTCTTACCTAGGTAGATTCCTTCTCTGATTGCTTTTGATCTTGTGTTTAATTGCTTGTTTCTCGTTTGCTTGTTTATTTGCTTTCTTAGTTAAATTTTAGTTTAAAAACCCCCTTTAAAGATTAATAATAAATAGTCGTGTCTTAAGTCGAGTCTAATTAGTTAATTAACGTAATTTATAGATTCCTGTGGGTTCAATATTCTGGACTTACTTAGCTTTAGTACAATTGACCGGTTCACTTGCCAGTGTTTTGTGTATTGAGTCTTAAGTCTAGTTTTTATTACTTGTTTAGTTTAGTTAATATTTAATTGACTGTTTCTAGCACATCAAGTTTTTGGCGCCGTTGCCGGGGACTCTTGGCAATTGCGTTATTTAGTTTTAATTAGACTTATTTTCTATATACGTGCTATTTGTTTTATTTTTGTTTGAGTCGTAGGAGTCTAATTAAATTTTAGTTTAATTTAGTTTTAGTTTTTATTTTTAGTCTACTCACTTAGTCCGTTGCGTCTTTAAGTTTTATGCCACATCTTCATTCGCAAGGACCACCACCATCTGATCTTGAAGTTCGCCACCAAAAAGTCCGAGAAGTTAACCAGACGTTCAAATGGACGACGACAGAACAATTGCTGCTCAATCCTTCGATGGCTTAACCGGAAACCAGTCATGCATCGTCGTTCCCGCAATCAACAATCCCAACTCGTGGCAAATTCCGTCATACGTCATGAACAACATCATTCAAACTAATCAGTTCACGGGGCGTGATGACGAGGATGCACCACACATTAACCAACTTTACCGCGTTCTTAAAACTTTTAATTTACAAGGTGCTACTGAAGATGCCATTTTCTTACATCTGTTTCCGTTTTCACTTGCAGGGAAAGCAGCTACCTGGCTCGACACTCAACCGCCTGGCATGTTCACCACTTGGGAAGCACTACGTTCTGCATTTATCAAGAGATATTTTTCACCGGCTAAAGCGGCTGTTCTTCGCGATCAAATTCATTCTTTTCACATGGAACCGGGGGAGCGATATTGCCATGCTTGGGAGCGTTTTCAGAGCTTGCTGTCTCGATGCTACCAGAATGGTCTCACACCATGGGCTCTCGTGGAAAAAATTACAATGGGTTGAACTACGAAACCCAAGTTCGTTTCGACACGGCCGCGGGAGGAAGTCTACTGGCTAGGAAGAATGTCTCCGAATGTAACGAGATGTTTGAGAGCTTCGCTCAATCGGACCTTGCCAAAGAGCCACATCGCGGGAATTCCACTTCCGTCAGCAGTACATCCTCATCCGCTCGAGGTGTACACAAGGTTAATCTGGATACTAGTGTGGCTGCTGCTTTGGAATCACTGACTATAGAGGTTAAGGAACTGAAGGCCAAGGTGGACAGGTGTGAGTTTTTTAGAGGTGGACATGGTACGTTGGAGTGTCCGGTGATGAATCAACAGGTCGATTTTGTTGCTGGTCAGAACAGGTTTCCCAACAATTATAATAACAACAGTTAGAATTGGAACACATACAAGAACCTGAATCAGAATAATGCTAATTGGCGTCCGTCAGGTGCACCACCCGGATTTCAAAATTCTTATAATCAAATACAAGGTCAGTATTTTAATAATAATAACACCGATGGTACTAATGTTCAAAATAATGTGCAGGATTCGAATGGTGGACTTGGGCGTTTGGAAGAGATGATGAAGCTAATCTTGGATAGAGATCAAGTTACACAGAAAAAGTTAGCCGAACACGATTTGCTCTTCAAGAATCAACAATCTTCTATTCTCGATATTCAAAGGACTGTTGGTGATATTGCTCGTCGTTTAGAAGAAAGGCCCCAGGTCAGTTTTCGGGTATCCCTCAAACTAATCCAGCTGCTCAATTGAACGCCATCTCCACTCGTAGTGGTAGGGTTTTAGGTCCGGAGGTAGTTAGTAGAGAAAGTAGGAAAGATAGGGACGATGAGTTGATAGATGAGGAGATAGAGGTAGAGGCTCCAGGTAAGTCACATAGTACAACACCAATTAGAGCCACAAGTTAAGAAAAACACCGATAAGAAGCCGGTTGGAGCCCGGCCACCACCACACACCATTGACCTAGCCTATGTCCTATATCCTGATCGTCTAAAGAATCAAAAGTATACAAAAGATTATGGGCATTTTCTTAATATATTTAGCCAATTGAATGTCAACCTTCCATTCGTAGAAGTCCTTCAGCATATGCCTAAATACGCCAAATTTTTGAAAGACCTTCTTAAAAGAAAGGATAAGTTGGAGGAGCTGTCGGCTGTGCCCCTAAATGGAGAATGTTCCGCAGTAGTGCTTAATACAGAGAAATTACCCTACCCGGTGTTTTTACCATTCCATGCCTTTTCAGAAGTGATACGACGTGTCAAGCATTAGTCGATCTAGGAGCTAGTATAAACCTTATGCCATATTCTTCGTATGAAAAGCTAGACCTAGGAGAGCTCACCCCTACTCGTATGACGTTGTCTTTAGCCGATCGTTCGGTTAAGTATCCGAGGGGTGTCGTGGAGCTCGTTAAGGTAGATAATTTGGTTTTCCCCATAGATTTTGTTGTTTTAGATATGGAGGCCGACGAGAGAGTTCCTATCATTTTAGGTCGTCCATTCCTACGTATTGCTAGGGCGGTCATTGACGTGTTTGAAGGTAAGATTACTCTTAGAGCCGGTGATGATAGTGCCACCTATTTGGCTAAGTCCATGAGACATCCGAGTGGTCAAGACGGTCTCATTGATCCATGTCACCCGGTTTACTCGATAGAATCAGTTATCTCGGGCGTGGGCCCTAGTCTTGATGATTCCCGTTCTGTAACTTTAAGTGTGGGGAAGGAGCGAGCAGTTTCGAGCTCTTGGGAAATGGTGAAGTGTTTTGGAGAGAGAGGTGGTGGTAAGCGAAAGATTGAGAAGGTTCGTGGTGTTAGAAAGAAGAAGACCAAGATTGACGAATGGTCGGATCGTGATTTGGTATCCTTGAGGGCATTAGAGTTCTACCGAGGTGGAGGAAGCTCCACTCGGTCCGCCATGTGATTCGCATAAACACAGGTTCTTAAGTGAAAACTCAAAGTGTAGAGTTTGTAGATTTTTCTTTATTTTAATTTCTACTTTCTTAGTTTCGTTGAGTCATCGAGTCGCTAACGTAGTTTTTTGTAGTTCGACTTTGTTTTATGTTTTTGATTTTTACGAGTTTGAAGACTGTATGAGCTAGAGATGATCCCCAATGAAGACTTTAATGAAAAAGACAAGTGTGGAGATGGAGCAGCAGTGGAGCCGTATACTTCATGCTTATTTATTTGCTCCTGATTATTATATTTTATATATTTATTGATGAAATACTTTAATTACTTAATATCTATCATTATGATAAGATACATTTTTAGATATGTTTGTTTTGTTTTGCCGCTTACGTTCGTGAGAAAAAGAGTTACCAATTGCTGAGCACGTTCGTAGTTGGAGGACATTCATGAAAGAAGACTTTAGCATCATGTTCCATTCGCATATTACTAGCTAAGTCTTTTCCATTATCTTGCATTTTAATTTTTTTATTTTGTTTTTATAATTTTCAGAGTTTTAGTTTTTGTAGTCCGTCTTTATTTTTAATTTTATTTTTATTTTAAGTCGTCCTTATCCTTGCATCGAGGACAATGCAAAATTTAAGTGTGGGGATAGGATATTTGAGTCGTAGTTTAAATCAAGTTTATGTTTAAATTTAAAAAAAGAAAAAAAATTAAAAAAAATTAAAAAAAATTGAAAAATGTTTTAAAAAAATGTCCCTTGATTTTAGTTTTTTGCGTTAAAGTGGGAGATGATGATATTTATCGGGAAATCGGTTTTTCAAACTACTAATAATATGAGATAAATAAAAGAAAACGCACTTAACTTGGGATGTGTCGGTAGGCTCAGCCTTGAAAATGAAATGGCAAATTTGATAAAATGGTTAAAACGGAAATCTTTTGTGGGTAAAGTGTTTTGTCCGTGGAAAATAAGTAATGAAAGGTCAGCCATACTCAAGCCTCAATTATTGATATGAAAAGTGGAAAGATTATGAATTTTTAAATCTGAATACGTTATCATATGATGCTTGGGTAGGTTTAATGTTAGAGTATGCCGTGTAGCCTGTGATATAAATCTTAAACTGCTAGTTTAGTGTTTTACACCTCATTGGCGTATGGTTTTATAACCTTAAATATTGTATTGATGAGATTCGGAGACCATGGGTCTGTATGTAATTTATTCATCTGGGTATTCACAATTCCTAAGTGGGGTTGTGGATATTTATAATTAAGCCAAAAAGAGCAAACCCATATAAGTCTATAAACATTATCACAAAAGTACCAAAGTACAAATGCATTACAGACTTGATCATCCACGTTGTTAGCCACGTGGGGTCCCCTTGCTCGCGTCTCATTACCATTAAGAAACAGACCACAAGGGACACGCTACATGTAAGCCCTACAGATGAAATTTTGCATGCTCACCTATGGTGATGGGTTCGGGGTATTGCTTGATAACGGGGGTATGTCATGTTGTGGGGAACACTAGCTATTAATTAATTGAACCTTAATCGTATCTAATGGCTGCTTGGTAGACTTTGATGCTTAAGCTTAGTTGGATAAACAATACCCTTGATCGTCTTACTTATTCATGAAAAAAAATAGAGAAAAAAAAGTTTTAATTCTGCTAATTTTGAGGTTTAAGTCAAGTTGGGGTGGTCTGGTCCGGTAAAAGCTGAAAATAAGCGAGTCTTAATTGTGTAAACCACTGAGTACTATTATTGTCGGATCTTATTTATCCCGGTAAAGATTAAGACATGAGTTTAAGTGGACAACAATATCGGTGATCGCGGTTTTTGCGTTCTTCTAAGTTTTAAAAAATTAACCTATATGTTTGTTAGACTGTAATTTTCCGATTCTGATCCAACTGCATTACATATTTTTAGGGACGAAAAAAGAGTAAGTGTGGGGATATTTGATATACGTCTATTTATACATCTCGAATCACTTGTAAAGTTGTGTTTCTTTAATGTTTCAAGTTCGTTTTAGTTCATGTTTAGTTCATCTTTTATTATTTAAGGTTTTTGAGTCAAGTTTATTATATATTTATCGTGTTTTAACTCTTTTGGTGTCTTGCATGTTAAACTTAATTCTTTCTATCTTTTCATGCGAAGTTTATGCTTGTTTTGCTCGTTAACGATTACATGATTACTTCACTAATGTTTTGTTATATTTTCATGTTTAGGTGGCTTGGAGAAGCAAGGAAACAAGATCTAGAAGGTTCTAAGCATTACCTGGAGTTCAAGGAAGAATAATATCAAGATTTGGCAACAAATAACAATTAACAAAAAAAAATCCGATTTTCCCTTTTTAAGTGCGCCGCGCGACGGCTAGGGGCAAAGGCCTCCGCGCAGCGCTAAGGCCTTCTGGTAAGCCCGTTTTGCAAGTTTTAAGGCCCAGATCGTTTTCTATATATAATTGCAAACCTAGCCGAGTTAGGCATTATTGCAGCCGATTTTCCAAGGGTTTGTGAAGGTTTTGAGGCTAGTAATCAAGGAAGATCATCAAGCATTCATACAAGTGTTCAAGGGTCGATTAAGAAGGGTTCTTTCGTTCTTTTTCATCATCTTTGTTCACTATCTATCATGATTCTCTTTTGTTTTAGTTATTTGTTTTTTATTATAACTATGCTAGGCTAGACCTCATGTCTACCTAGGTTTGATGAACATGTTTGAGACTTGATTCTTGCTTTGGACTTATGCTTTGATTATGGTTTCGTTATTTTAATAATAAAAAACTTGATTTTGTTTTCATGATGCATATGAATGTTTATTATCTTGATTGATTGTTAATTATAGCTTCACATAAATCTTTTATCTCTTGATTGTGTTATTTAGATTTAGGGTTTATGTTTAATCATTACTTGGTGTTTTGATTATTATGGTTGAATGGGCCCATTAGATCATAGAAGCTTGTTAATCGTTGATTAGAATTTTGGATGTTTTGCTAAATTCCAATAGCTGTAAGGTGAGGAGTTGTTCATGTGTCTTGGTCAATTGCATGCTAGGATAGTAGTGACAATATTCTTGCTTATTGTGTTGATCCATGTTCATGATGTCATGTTAAGTTTATCAAGTTATCTAGGGTTTAGTGTTTCGTAAGATTGATTGCTTTAGATACTATTAATTAACTCTAATTGATGACTTTGCAGAAATCAATAATACTGATTTCTTAATCATCTAATAATCATTCTTTGGGATTTCGTTTGATTCAGTCAAGGGTCCTTAGAGTTTGTTATATGAATATGTTTAGAAATCAGTTTCCATATCATACTAGTTGTCCATTGCTTGATGATTGTTGATGCATGGGATTCTTACCTAGGTAGATTCCTTCTCTGATTGCTTTTGATCTTGTGTTTAATTGCTTGTTTCTCGTTTGCTTGTTTATTTGCTTTCTTAGTTAAATTTTAGTTTAAAAACCCCTTTAAAGATTAATAATAAATAGTCGTGTCTTAAGTCGAGTCTAATTAGTTAATTAACGTAATTTATAGATTCCTGTGGGTTCAATATTCTGGACTTACTTAGCTTTAGTACAATTGACCGGTTCACTTGCCAGTGTTTTGTGTATTGAGTCTTAAGTCTAGTTTTTATTACTTGTTTAGTTTAGTTAATATTTAATTGACTGTTTCTAGCACATCAAGTTTTTGGCGCCGTTGCCGGGGACTCTTGGCAATTGCGTTATTTAGTTTTAATTAGACTTATTTTCTATATACGTGCTATTTGTTTTATTTTTGTTTGAGTCGTAGGAGTCTAATTAAATTTTAGTTTAATTTAGTTTTAGTTTTTATTTTTAGTCTACTCACTTAGTCCGTTGCGTCTTTAAGTTTTATGCCACATCTTCATTCGCAAGGACCACCACCATCTGATCTTGAAGTTCGCCACCAAAAAGTCCGAGAAGTTAACCAGACGTTCAAATGGACGACGACAGAACAATTGCTGCTCAATCCTTCGATGGCTTAACCGGAAACCAGTCATGCATCGTCGTTCCCGCAATCAACAATCCCAACTCGTGGCAAATTCCGTCATACGTCATGAACAACATCATTCAAACTAATCAGTTCACGGGGCGTGATGACGAGGATGCACCACACATTAACCAACTTTACCGCGTTCTTAAAACTTTTAATTTACAAGGTGCTACTGAAGATGCCATTTTCTTACATCTGTTTCCGTTTTCACTTGCAGGGAAAGCAGCTACCTGGCTCGACACTCAACCGCCTGGCATGTTCACCACTTGGGAAGCACTACGTTCTGCATTTATCAAGAGATATTTTTCACCGGCTAAAGCGGCTGTTCTTCGCGATCAAATTCATTCTTTTCACATGGAACCGGGGGGAGCGATATTGCCATGCTTGGGAGCGTTTTCAGAGCTTGCTGTCTCGATGCTACCAGAATGGTCTCACACCATGGGCTCTCGTGGAAAAAATTACAATGGGTTGAACTACGAAACCCAAGTTCGTTTCGACACGGCCGCGGGAGGAAGTCTACTGGCTAGGAAGAATGTCTCCGAATGTAACGAGATGTTTGAGAGCTTCGCTCAATCGGACCTTGCCAAAGAGCCACATCGCGGGAATTCCACTTCCGTCAGCAGTACATCCTCATCCGCTCGAGGTGTACACAAGGTTAATCTGGATACTAGTGTGGCTGCTGCTTTGGAATCACTGACTATAGAGGTTAAGGAACTGAAGGCCAAGGTGGACAGGTGTGAGTTTTTTAGAGGTGGACATGGTACGTTGGAGTGTCCGGTGATGAATCAACAGGTCGATTTTGTTGCTGGTCAGAACAGGTTTCCCAACAATTATAATAACAACAGTTAGAATTGGAACACATACAAGAACCTGAATCAGAATAATGCTAATTGGCGTCCGTCGGGTGCATCACCCGGATTTCAAAATTCTTATAATCAAAGACAAGGTCAGTATTTTAATAATAATAACACCGATGGTACTAATGTTCAAAATAATGTGCAGGATTCGAATGGTGGACTTGGGCGTTTGGAAGAGATGATGAAGCTAATCTTGGATAGAGATCAAGTTACACAGAAAAAGTTAGCCGAACACGATTTGCTCTTCAAGAATCAACAATCGGTTTATTGTTGAGTGAGTCTTCGACCTCACGTCAGAAACCCAAGCCGATCAGAGTCACAATAGGCTGTTAGGTTCGTTCCCCCATTTTTGGTGAGAAGGATACCTTGTCCCGATGTTGCTTTAAGGTACCGGATGACACGATTAGCGGCTTCGAGGTTAACAAATTGGCTTAAAACATTGACAGAATAAGCGATATCGGGTCTCATCGCTTGTAGATAAAGGAGCCTCCCAACAAGTCTTCTATATTGGTTAGCGTCCACATGGCTTTCTCTCTCTCGTTTGTCCAACCTTAAATTTTGTTCCATGGGAAATAAACTTGGCCGACAACCCAACAAACCCGTGTCTTCCAAAATATTCAACGTGTATTTTCTTTGGCTAAGAACCATGCCGTTTTTAGTTCGAGCAACTTCAATGCCAAGGAAGAATTTTAAAGGGCCGAGATCTTTGATGCTAAATTATTTGTCAAGGAAGTTTTTGGTTTCTTTAATTTTTTTCATGTCATTTCTAGTGATGATCACCACATCATCCACATAAATGAGAGTGGCAACAAATACACCTTCTTTCTTGAACATAAAAAATGAGTGGTCCACTTTTGATTGTTTGAAACCAAATCTTTGCAGAGAAGCGGTAAACTATTTGGTACCAATTTCTCGATGCTTGTTTAAGGTCGTAAAGTGATTTCTTAAGCTTGCAAATACGGTTGTCATTTTGTTTTCCAAAACCTTGAGGTATCTTCATGTAAATATCTTCATGCAAGTCACCATGTAGAAAAGCATTGTTCACGTCGAGTTGGTGAACATGCCATTCCCTTTTTACAACAATGATTAAGAGGCTTTGAACAATAACTAACTTTAAGACAGGTGCAAAGGTGTCATGAAAATTAGCACTTTCCATTTGAGTGAACCCCTTTGCAATGAGGCGTGCTTTGTATCGTTCTATTTCTCCACTTGGTTTATACTTTATTTTGTACACCCAATTTGAATCGATGTCACGCTTCCCTTTAGGAAATTCTTCCAGCGTCCAAGTCCCGTTTTGTTCAAGAGCTCGAATTTCAGTTTTCATGGATTCAACCCACTTAGGGTTGTGAACTGCTTGGCCGAAATATTTGGGCTCATTATTGGAAGTATTGGCTGCCAAAAAAGCTTTATAAGAGTTAGAAAATTTATCATAAGAAACAAAATGTGCTAAAGGGTTTACCGTTGAGGGTTCTTGATCGGAGTTAGTGGATGAATGCTCTTGGTCAAAAGATGGGGAAGCTTCACGTCATAATCTTTTAAGTAGGCTGGTTTACTTCGGTTTCTCTTAGGCTGTTCCGATTGGTTTGGTATGTCTCCAAGTTCTTATACCATTGGGCCATGTGGGGAGGGCTCTTGAATTATTTGAGCTTCATTTTGTGGACCATTGATATTTTCAAGACCAACTGATTGTGGCCCAGACATCTCTTTAAATATGGGCTCGTTTTGCAAGGGATTGCCATCAACAACATTATGTTCATTTTTATTTTTAATTTCGGAAGACTCATAATTATTTTAGAATGCATTTATTTGTCCAGTTTCAAAAGACTGGGGAGACCTAAAACTTTGGTCATCCTCACAAGTTCATGGCCAAATAAAAATTTCTTCCTCATTCTTTCGGATCTCATACTTCGTGTAAGGAAAAATATTTTCCATAAACCTCACATCTCTAGTGACAACTATTTTCTTGTGTTATATGTCGTAGATTTTGTAACCTTTCGTGCCTGGTGGATAACCCATGAACATGCCAGGCCTCCCCCTCATTTCAAATTTATCCCTTTTTTGTTTCTGTACTGCGATAATATGCAAGGCATCCAAACACCTTTAAGTGTTCATAATTTGGCCTCTTGTTATATAACAACTCATAAGGTGTTTGCCATCTATCACATCGGACGAGAGCCAATTTATGATATGGGTTGACGTTAAAACACATTCCCCCAAAATTTAGTAGGAATATTGGCACCAAATTTCAAAGCCCTTGCCGTCTCCAAAAGACGTCGGTGCTTTCGTTCCATTACACCATTTTGTTGTGGTGTATGTGGGCAGGTTGTCTCCAACAAAATTCCCTCTCTAGCATAAAAATCGAGCATATTGTTCGATGTGAATTCCCCTCCATTATCACTTCTTATTCGTTGCACGTTTTTTACAAATTGCAATTGTACCATTTCATGGAAGTCAATTAAACGAGTGATAGCTTCGTTTTTATGTTTGAGGAGAAAAACCCAAACGGCTCAACTAAAATCATCTCTGATAGTGATGCAGGAGCATCCGGTCCATTAAGTCGGCCCGGCCCGGCCCAAGCGTTTATTTTTATTTATAAATAAAGTTGTTAGTTCTTTAGTTTCATGAGTTTTTTATTGAATTTTAATTGAAGAAAACTTTGTTCTTGGAACCTATGGTTCAAATTATCGATCTTTGATTAACGAAAGTGTCATGAGCCATTTGAATGCTTCCGTTCCCGCATCAATTGGTATCAAAGCTTTTGGTTCTCAAATGGCACAACGAGGAGGTAAATACTTGTCTGTTCGTCGATTCGCTGACAGAGGCAACGACACGAGTGTTTTCTATTCGCGTGCTCGTGAAGAAGATCAACGTCCTACTCGGAGATACGCCGATCGAGGCAGCGGTGGAGTCTATTCTGACCCACGGGATCTTAAGATGATCAAATGGCTCTGGAAGTGAGTCCGAGATCTGGAAATACAACAAGAGATCATGCGGCTCCAACAAAGAATCCGAGATCTTGAATCATCATCAACATGGAAGGAAACAGAACCAGAAACACCCGTCGTGGACGAGTTAACCGATCCTCCCAGTGGTGATACTATCTATAATTCTTTTCCCGTGTATGACGATTACCGGGACGAGGATTGGTATTATTGGATGTATGGTGAATCTTTGGATCGGAAGATGACGGAATACGCGAAAACATATGCCCTTTTTCTTTATGAAATACTAAGGGGCGCATCGGCCAATAATGGTGTTGTAATTAATATTGCAGACGATGTGATTGCTACGTGTGGTTCTTGGGTGGCTGCGGGTGGCGTAGGATTGGTTGTGGTTGATGGTCTAAACCCGAGGAACAAGGAAGGCCAGTCGGGTATTTTGGTAAGTCTAAACAATTTGAATTTTAAATATAGTGTTCACATTGAAGATAGGGATGAAGGTGATCAAACTTTTGTGTATGATGATGGTGGTGGAGGTCCTATTAATTCAGAATCTGACCAATTTAATGGGTCAATTGAACTTAATAGTTTGAATAATGATAAGGAAGGTGAAAAAATCTCAAAAAATAAACCATGTTAGCGGGGAGGTTGTATGTCTCATTAATTGTGGAATCAAATTCAATACTATAGGCATGCATAGTGATAGGCATTTGAACAGTTTCAATGCATTAAAAGAAGATGGAACATATTATCTGTGGCGGGTCGTGATGTCGTTGAATAAGGAGCGAGTTGATGTTCCTTTTGACCCAGGCGGCTTCTGTCCAAAAACAAAACTCGAGGACGAGTTTTTCGAAGAGGGAGAGTATGATGCAGGAGCATCCGGTCCATTAAGTCGGCCTGGCCCGGCCCAAACATTTATTTTTATTTATAAATAAAGTTGTTAGTTCTTTAGTTTCATGAGTTTTTTATTGAATTTTAATTGAAGAGAACTTTGTTCTTGGAACCTATGGTTCAAATTATCGGTCTTTGATTAACAAAAGTGTCATGAGCCATTTGCATGCTTCCGTTCCCGCATCAGATAGTGAGAAAATAACTTTCTTGTGTAAAAGATGATGTTCAATATTTGTCCCAAACGTCACAATGCAATAACTCAAAACATGCACTAGTTTTTGTTGTACTAGTTGGAA
This sequence comes from Bidens hawaiensis, assembly GCF_021521415.1. NCBI lineage: Eukaryota > Viridiplantae > Streptophyta > Magnoliopsida > Asterales > Asteraceae > Bidens > Bidens hawaiensis. Next base: position 300,424 of record NW_027491375.1, on the reverse strand, counting down.
AAGGTAGTCTAGCAAACTTTGCTTTCATGCAAGCATCACAAACACCCTTTGAGTTTAAAGGACCATTCTTAATAAAATCAACATTAGAAAGTTTAGAAATAGACACGCGACCTAGTCTTTTATGCCACGTATTAGCAGTTGTCATCATTGCTTGTCTTTAGGTTCCATTCATCCTCCACTTATATAGACCTTTGTTGCACTCACCCGCTCCAATCAATGCCTTCGAACTCAATTCATGAATGACACAAAATGTGGGGAAAAATGTCACAGCACATTGTAAGTCATTTGAAATTTTACTTACCAATAACAAGTCGTGTCACACCCCGACCAAAGACGGCAGAACATGCCGGGGTGCAAAGGATTGCTCAAGAACACAAAACACTATTATAGTGACAATATTAAAACAACTCATTCACTTGATTTAATCATCAAAAGTAACACAACATCGTTCATACAAAATAAAACCAATGAAAGAATTTAAATTGTTCATTCTTCTAATAACCTAAATAGTATCAAATAAAATAGCGTCTTCAAACTCCAATCAACCAATAATCAAACCTGTAACAATGCATAAAATATAATTTGTCAACACGAATGTTGGTGAGCAATTCCATAGTTTTGAGTATATGTACTATGAGACAAAATCCATAAATCGTATATGAAACAATAAATAAAAGCAACAATTGCGCTATATAAGTCATAAATAAATGAGGATCCTTTCTAATCGGTAACAACCGACATACTCGGATAATGGGGCCCTATTCTACTAGCTCAAGGCTTAAGTAGTTAGAGGTGCGTGTTATCATACTTATTGAGGCTCAACAACAACATAAATAAACACTCGTGCACGTAAAGCATATGAAACATATAACACACAGTAGAGCAAGTATTCTAAGTATCATACAACCTAGAGTTTATGGTTTAAGGATAGAGTATTATAAATCATTCTTGTATTGAATAGGTATGCATGTTACCCCCAAAGTATAAAAATGAAAACGGGGGATGAAATGTACTCACATGAAATAAGTAACTTGAAGGATTAGTTTGCGATAAAACGGAAAGGTAAGTTCAACGAGTAAGACCTAGATTAAAAAAGGTCTTGAGTTAATAGATGGACTTAAAAGCTTTAAAGTAAAATAACATTACTAGTAAGATAATTAATTAAGGTTTGAAGGTTAAAATGTAAATACATAAGAAATTAAAGTAATGGTTTTTGAAAAGTAAGTTTACTCGAAGTCGGGTCTCGGTATTCTATTCATTTGTTTTAGTTAACCTTTGCTAAGTAAATATTTGGGTAAGGTTGCAATATTGCAAGATCCTTTTTTAAATAGATATCTGAACGAGATTTTACGAGTGTTCGGATTTGTCGGTTCGAGTCATGATAATTGGTCAAGCTCGAAGCCGAGATACCAAACTAATAAATGTTACGAGATAAATCAATGAAATCAAAAAAAAATTAACCAAGTGTGCAGTTCTATTAAGAAGAACCTCGACGTCCGTTAAGCGAGTGTTTGGTTTTGTCGGTCCAAACTTGTTATAAGATCAAGTTGGATCTAACATACCAAGTGCTTTGAGAAAATAATTAAAATTAGTTTATAATATAGATTTAGAGAAAAATACGAGATTCGGTGGCCCAAAACACAACTAGTGTGTCTTAAGCGAGTGAACTCGGTTTAGTTCGGTCTTGGTTAGGTCCTTGACTCAGAATAAGACCGAGAATGGTTAGCACATACCCAATACCATAGAAATTATTAATAAGGAACTTAGAAATTGTAATACACAACTCTTACATGTAACATATTAATAAATCATTCTAAATATAAAGCATTTAAACAAGAGTTCAGTCTTGGTTCGGTCCTTGACTCTGAATAAGACTGAGGATGGTTACCACATACCCAATACCATTGAACTTATTAAAATAAACTTAGAATTGATAATACTCAAGTCTTACATACAATATGTTAACAATAAAGTATCTAAACAAAAGTTCGGTACTGGTTCGGCTCTTGACTCGAGATGAAACCGAGAATGTTTGCCACATACCCATTACCATAGAACTCATTAAAATGACTTGGAAATTAAAATAAATAGAACTAAACATTAACATTAATAATAAGCTTAAACAAAATTTAAAGTGTTAACAAGGACTATAATAGTCCTCCATGAAGCCTTGCCTAGCAATACACCTAAACCGACATGGTCGGAGAAGGGAAAGCCAAGGAAATAATAGGAGTATGTTTTAAACAAGCTATAATAACAAGCTTTAATTAACAAGAATTAGTTACAAACAAATATTAGAAGTAGTTTGACCCTGAGAAGTCAAACTATCAAGAGTTTGAAGAAAGAACACTTAGATCTAGATTGGGGAGAGTTTGAGGTGAATGAGCAAACCCAAATGGGATGCATTGGTCTTGTTTATATAGGGGAAGAGTTAAGGGTTGGCCATAATGTTGCTTTCAAGATTTACATGCTTTTGTTAATTGACATTTTTAGTCCCTTAAGTTTGTTTTAACTCGTTTTAGCCAAAAAAGGGTGTTTTAACGTACCGAAAGAGATGATTTCTTGATCCGACAATTGTGTAACATAAACGAACATAAAACCCAATATTTTATTAACAACGAAAGATCCGAAAGACCAAAACGGGCCGGGTTTTCGATACAAAAACAAATACAAGTTAAACCAAAAATGACGATTGTCACAGTCTTCCGTACTTTAGGAAATTTCATCTCTAAATTAGGAAGAATACGTAATAAACAATTTCGGGTACTTTTCCTTCATAGCGTCTTCTCGTTCCCAAGTAAATTCAGAGCCACGGCCTGATTCCCAATGGACTTTAACTACACGGATGCGGCTACGTTTGCTTCGTTTCTCATTGCGATCCATGATTTCAATGGATTTTTCGATCATTTGCAAGGTTTCATTGATACGTACTTCGTCGAGAGGTATATGAAGGTTACCTTCGGCTAAGCACTTTTTGAGGTTCGAGACATGAAAGGTTGGATAGACACCGGTAAGTTCTTGCGGTAAATCGAGTTTATAAGCCACTTTTCCAATCCTTTCGAGGATTTTGAATGGGCCTACGAAACGGGGTGCTAGTTTTCCTTTCTTTCCAAAATGGACTACCCCCTTCTAAGGGGATACTTTGAGAAGGACAAAGTCACCAACATTGAAATCGGTAGGCTTTCTTCATTGTCGGCGTAGCTCGTTTGACGACTTTTAGCAGTGAGAAGATTTTTGCATATTTGATCGATACGATTGGTAGTGTCTTGGACCATCTCAGGACCGGTGATTTGGGCTTCACCAATCTCGTTCCAACAAATCGGGGAACGACACTTACGACCATAAAGAGCTTGGAAAGGAGCCATATCAATGCTAGAATGATAGCTATTGTTGTATGAGAATTCGATAAGCGGGAGATGAGAATCCCAATTTCCACCAAAATCAAGTACACAAGATTGAAGCATATCTTCAAGGGTTTGGATTGTACGCTCGGATTGACCATTGGTTTTAGGGTGATAATCGGTACTAAGATCAAGGGGAGTGCCCAAAGCTTCTTGAAGCGATTTCCAAAAACTTGAGGTGAAGCGAGCATCACGATTGGAAATAATGGTCAACGGAATACCATGGCGGCATATGTAACATTCCTAAAATTTTGGTCCAAATTGACAAATTAATAAAGTTAAAGGATCAATAATAATCTCAAAGACAAGTAACGGGAAAAATATTTTCAAGATAAATAATAGGAAAATAAGATACGGAAATAAATATATAAGGTAAGTTATCCCATATGTAGGAGATAAGAAAAAGAAACTCCATCCCACATGGAATGATGTAAGTAAGTGGAAACATTCCACTTGGGTATAAATAAAAAAAATTGAATCCATCTCATATGGAAAGTGGTAAAGAAATGGAAGCTCTTATAAAGATTAGAGTTTCCATAGTTATATTCTTTAATGCTAAGCATGCATCTAGTGGTCCTAGCGGAGGGTGCGGAGCACCCGACGCGCACGCGCACGGGATCGGGCTCGTCGAGGACGAGGACGAAGCCGAAGGCGACGGCGACGGCGAGGGGCACAATGTGGCACTTTGATGGCGCACTTAGCATCGTCGCGAGCCGCTTGAGAGCCGCCTTAGTATTTTTGGACAACGAGAGTTAGTCACGACGTGACAAGCTACTAAAGATAATGGACTAAAATGAAAAATGGTATTCAGGGACCCATTGCGATACGCGATTAGTCCAAGAATAAGGCCATCGCGTAGCGCGATGGTCCGACATGACACATCGCACACGTGTCGCATCCAGGCGACACGTGGCAGGCGAGGCAGGCCAAGTGTCAGACGTGTCAACCCACGTGGCGACACGTGGCAACGTCTGAACAACATGTGTCATCGCGATACGCGATGACCATGGGAAAGGGCCAATTGCGTATCGTGATGGGACTAGATTTCAGCTATATATATGAGGGGTCATAGCCATTTCTCCCTCACACCTCCCACTCTCTCTCTAGAATATTTTCTCCCTCTATCTCGTTTTGCATGCCACCGACCTGACAATCATCACCTTGTAATCCGTGCCAATACCCGGCGTTTTCTCAAAGTACGTGCCGACACATCGTTTTACGTGCCAATCTCGTAGTATGTGCCAAGCTCCAAAGTTCTGACGGTTTAAGTTCCGATACACGATATAGAGTAGAAGTGCTGCTTGATAGGTGATAAATATCTAACTCTGAAAACCCGTGTGAGGTCGGAGTTCTGTCTAAGTTATTATTTTATTATTATAAATGGCTTAGACCATAGTCGAGGGTATAGCCCAAACCGTGATTACAATTAAGCATAATATAAAGTTTCTTAAGCAAAGGTTATAGTCAAAATAGTATTTTTTTTATGACTAAGAAATATAATATTTATACAAGAGATTATAGTTAAGAAATTAATGTTTCTTTTTGAAGTTGAAACTCAGTATAGATGTTTCTTCCTGAAGAAGAAACGTAACATATAATTGGTAAATAAACAAATGATTTATCAAGGTTAAAGCTATACAAAACAGACTAAAGATCTGAAGCTATATCAATGATTTAGTTATTTATACAAAGGTTAATCTCGTTCTATAGGTCCGAGGTAACAAAACAAGAAGCAGAAAACAGAAAACAAGAATCATTATCAGAAACTGATTATAAACAGAAAAGGTGAATAATTCACGCCCTAAACTTTTACAAACTCTTTTAGAGTCAGAATGTCACATAGGATTAGCGTTACAATAATAAGAAACGGACACTCTTATTAAGAGTATACATGTGTCTGGATCCATTCATACATGGTGACTCGGCATTTCCCCAAGGCCATGCAAATCATCAACATGTCTCCAGAAGCTTTATGAGAAATGATTTGTGTATATAATTAATTGTACAAGGTACTTAGGGTAATTTGATCCCAATTTAGTTGGCTGCCTAATGAGTAGTTACAAAGGTATTATTGTTGGTTTCACAAAAGGTATTGAAAAGATTTTTACAAAGAGTCAGTGTCATTCACCAGCTGTGTGCTGACGTATTTTCTAACCATTTTAAAGGAAAACAGAAAGGTTATGACAGACAAGCAAGACAGGATAGAAGATTGGAGAATTAGTCATTAATTAGATGCTATCTGATGGCTCAGATATTTTATATTAAAATATTATAAAGAATTATGTTTTCTAAAGAAAGGTATTTGAAATATCAAACGGGTATTTAACTCGAGTTTTCAATTATAATAATATTATATTTACGACTTCCGGTGAAAAGAACTTATTTTCTCAAACATGCTTTGTAAACATTACAAGGATATTTTAATCCAACATTTTATAAATGAATATTTTATATTATAAAGACTTCCACAACTCTGATATTTACAAAACAGGTACCAACTATTGATCACACGCCTAGGCCCTAAGTCGGGGTGTGACAGCATACAATTTTGAACACATATTTGAGCGGGTTGTTCGACATAGTACTTCTCTCCTATCGGGCTGAAGTGAGACGATTTGGTTAATTGATCAATGATTACCCAAATACTATCATTTTGCTTTTAAGTGGGGGGTGATTTGGTGATAAAGTCCATAGCAACGTCTTCCTATTTCCAAACGGGAATAGGAGGTTTCTCGAGTAAACCAAAAGTTTTTTGATGTTCGGCTTTAACCTTTGAGCATGTAAGGCATTTTGAGATGTACAGTGCCACGTCCTTTTTAATACCAGGCCACCAATAAATAGATCGAAGATCGAAGTACATCTTATCCGCACCGGGATTCACGGAATATCGTGACATATGAGCTTCGTCGAGGATGAAAGTACGAAGTTCATCACGATCGAGAACCCACAAACGATTGAGAAAATAAAGCAGGCCATCGGGGTTGGTTTCAAGTTGAAGTTCGGCTCCACATGACATTTCGTTATACATGTTGCCTTCATCAATAGAGGCGCATTAGGCTCGATAGATGCGGTCTTGAAGATAGGTTTGGATGATAATGCTATGAAGCAGAACGTATTTGACATAAACTTTACGACTAAGGGCATCGTAATCACTAAGTAATTCGGCCCATCGACGTTGCCTCATGTTGAGATCTTTTTGGTCAAAAATGTGTTGAAGACTTTTATGATAAGTGAATATAACACATTTCGTGCCATAAAGGTAATGTCTCCAGATTTTGAGAGAAAAACAACGGCACCAAGTTCGAGATCATGAGTCGTGTAATTCTTTTCGTGAACCTTAAGTTGCCTTGAGGCAAATGCGATAAAGTGTCCTTGTTGCAAGAGAACGCAACCAAGACCTTGGTTGGATGCATTACAAAATACAACAAAGTCGTCGTTTCCATCGGGAAGGGTTAAAACGGGAGCACTACAAAGCATATACTTTAGAGTTTGGAAAGCTTCTGTCACACCCTCAAAATCCACTAACGGAGTTTTACCGTCAGAGGGTGTGAACTAACAGGATCGGAATCATTAGATATAATCAAACCATAAAACAAGGTTTCAAAACCATGAAAACGTTTACGAGTAATTAAATGCGGAAGCGTAAAAACCTTTAACCAAAAGTTGCGTCACGCAGGACGACTTAAAACCAATGATAACTGTTAAAAATAAGTTAGCATAATAAAAGCGTTTTCAAGCAATGCATGTTCCTAAACCGCGCGCCCGCCTCGGCTACCTGAGAATAACATACTAAAACTGTCAACACAAGGTTGGTGAGTTCACAAGTTTATATAAAAATAAATGTTTAGCGTTTGCGTTCAGCGTTTTGCGTTACAGCGTTTTGCGTTACAGCGTTTTGCGTTACAGCGTTTTGCGTTACAACGTTTTGCGTTACCAGATAGTGTTATGTCAATTATATATCTATAGGTAGCTGGCCTATAAAACAAGTATCACTAAGTGTTCGACACCGAAGCTGACTGTTTATCAATTTGCCTTGCCACCAGGTCGTCCAGACCATGGTACGTGTTTAGCCAAGATTACACCCGCTCGACATCCAGTCGAGTTTAGCGTTGGGTGGGGTTTGTCAAACCTAGTAGTACTACTCAACAGTGACTCGCTATTATCCAAATATTAACCGGTTCGATGTTATGAAGGACTTTAGTTTACGCGTTTGCCACTTAGTCTTTACAAGTGATATATAATCTATATTAACAAAATCTAAAATGAGTTCGGAGTATGTTATCTCCCCCAAGAGAAAAGCGTTTAAAGAGTTTAAAAGGGGAAAGTGAAACTCACTGTTTGCGAAGAAATTCCCAAATTAAATCACCAAGATGCGTGTCACAGAAAAACTCTCTCTAGCGTTCTAAAACAACAAAGAGATTTTTCTAAGTGTCGGAATATTATCGAGTCTCTAGACCCGGCACATAATACCTATGCACATAACATGTTTCGTGTTTCGTTTGTGAATCGTGTGTGACTTTAACAAGTGTATTTGTGACACATTACATGTGTAAGCAATCATATACGTGTCATGTATTCATAAAGTACATCACTAGCTATTACTCCCCGTAAGGGCATTTTGGTCAAATCATGACAATTAACTAGCCATTATTCCCCATAAGGGCAATTTGGTCAAATTATGACAATCAATTATCAATTATTCCCCGCAAGGGTAATTTGGTCAAAACATAACAATTATATAGCAAGTATCATGTTTCATGCGTTTTCACAAAACTCAGCAGCTAGTTTCACCAAGACAGAAATTCTACTTGAAAGATTGTACTATTCCACCGATCATAACATCTCAATTAATTTACCAAAAATCATCACAGAAGCATATATGTCTTAGGTTTCCAGAACATATTTTATTATATTTTTATTCCACATAGTTTTCTCACAATCATCAAATAATTACAGCAAACTCATAACAGTCAAATTCATGCGCAACAAAATGTTATTTGAAATTCCAGTTAAACGAAAAATCCAATAAATGCAAGACCACTTGGGTTAGGTTCCTAACTCAATAAGTCAACTTTCAGAAGTGGAACCAACCCAATTGGTCTCGTAGTTCATGAGATATAATATTTACAAAACAACCTAACAGCAGGTCTAACAGCTCAGCTTTGCACAACGTTTTTGTAAAATCATAAAAGTTAACTTCTACTTGTCCAAAAATTATAAGTTTATACTCTATAGAAACTAGACTCAACCTAGTTTACCGTAGTACCAATAATCTCAACCAATTTTCACCTTTACACCTCGTTACAGTTAATTTAACATCACTAACAATTTCTTTCCAGAAACTGTTTGCATCCAAACTCAACATATTAACTATCTATGAACCATCATGCATTCATATAACACTCTAGACTCCATAAACACCATCCATGCACATCAATTACACAATACATACATGATTAGGGTTTTTGTTTTGAACTCAAATCAAAGACACAACAATTAACATGTAACAATATTCATTCTAGTTATCATATCATCAACAAATCAATCAACAATCATATTAACACAACACCATACCAAAATCGGCACCTAGGGTTTGTAATTAACCCAACAAACATCAAAATCAAGTATAAAGGATGAATAGGATAATCGATTATACCTTCCTAGCACCTAATTCTTCAATCAAAAGCTTGAAATCCTAGTTGTATGTGTGTGTATAGGTGATGGCAGCCAAGGGTGATGGAGGGTGGGTTTCCGATCGGGGTAGGAGGAAAAGAAAAGAAAAAGCGTGTTAGGGTTTATTATTAGTATTATTTATAAACATAATATGTTACATTCAAGTCCCTCAACTTCTAAGTATTACTTATCTAGCCTAATTTAACTAGTTTGCATCTTGAGTTAGCGTTTATTACCATGTTATCACATAACACATAAGTCTAACACATAATTATCACATAATTTCTGTTTTGACGTTTTTCGTTTATTCATCAATCGTTTGCGTCAATTCGTTTGCGTTTCGGTGCAAATCCCGAAATACTACACATGTAGTGAGTGTTAAGCGTCATTTAAACCCTAGTTTAAATGTAATGAAGTGTGCGTTATAGATTCAGTGATCTTAAGTTTGAATTGACGGAGTTGAGTTAACGGAGTTAACCTGAAATTGACGATTGTCACATCATTCCCATGTTAAACAATTTTCGTCCCGAAAATTTGAGTCAAGTCGTGATGAGTGTCTGAAAAAGTAAGAAAAATTTTCAGTTTGTCATATCATCCCCTAGTAGAAAGAAATTTCATCCCGAAATTTAATTCATACCTCTGGTGATTTCTGACGGTTTGCCGGGTTTCGCGGTTTTCTGTGTTTGGTCAGCTCTTCAAAAAGGTGAGGATACTTTTTTATCATTTGATCCTCGCGTTCCCACGTGAACTCCGGTCCACGTCTCGAGTTCCAACCAACCTTAACGATTGGAATTTTGCTGTGCTTGAGCGTTTTGGTTTCCCAATCCAAAACTTCAACTGGTTCTTCAATGAAATGTAACTGTTCATCAGCTTGCAGTTCATCCAAAGGGACTACTTGGGTTTCATCGGATAAGCATTTCTTCAAATTGGATACGTGGAATACATTGTGTACGCCACTGAGTTCCGTTGGTAGGTCCAGTCGGAACGCCACCGGACCAATGCGCTCAGTTATTCGATAGGGACCAACATATCGTGGGTTGAGTTTGTTTCGCTTACCAAAGCGAACCACACCTTTCCAAGGTGAGACTTTGAGTAACACTCGATCGTTCACTTGAAATTCGAGAGGTTTTCGGCGCTTGTCGGCGTAACTCTTTTGGTGATCTCGTGCTGCTGCCATGCGATTTCGGATTTGAACAATCTTTTCCGAAGTTTCAAGTACCAGTTCCGGACCAGTGATTTGGCTGTCACCCACCTCTGCCCAGCAGAGTGGTGATCGACACTTCCGTCCGTACAGCGCTTCAAACGGCGCTGCTTTAATACTTGCGTGGTAGCTGTTATTATACGAAAACTCTACCAAAGGTAAGTGAGGTTCCCAACTTTTTCCGAAATCCAATACGCATGCACGCAACATATCCTCTAGGGTCTGAATAGTTCGTTCACTTTGCCCATCCGTCTGAGGATGGTATGCTGTGCTCATATCAAGACGGGTGCCTAGTGCGGTTTGCAGCGACTTCCAAAAGTGCGAAGTGAAACGAGAATCTCGATCAGAAATGATTGAGACAGGCACTCCGTGTCTAGACACTACTTCCTTCATGTAAACTCGAGTCAGTCTTTCCATTTTGTCCGATTCCTTAATCGCTAAGAAGTGTGCAGACTTAGTCAACCGGTCAACAATCACCCAGATGGTATCGCATCCCGTCGGTGTCTTAGGTAAACCCGTAATAAAATCCATTGAGATGTGTTCCCATTTCCACATTGGGAGTTCCGGTTGTTGCAGTAGACCAGATGGTTTCTGGTATTCTATTTTGACTCGGGCGCAAGTCAAGCATTTGCTCACGTAGGTGGCAATGTCGGCTTTCATGTTCGGCCCCAGTAAAGTGCCTTTAAATCATGATACATTTTATCTGAGCTAGGGTGGATAGAATATCGGGACTTGTGTGCTTCGTCCATATCCAGAGTTCTCAACTCTCCGAACCGTGGAATCCAAATCCGGTTCTCAAAATATCGGACCCCGTTCGATCTGGTTTCAAGTTGCTTGTTCATGCCCCGCATGAGTTCCGATGGAAGATTATCATCTTTCAAAGCTTCGTGTTGCGCCTCGCGAATCTGGTCAGGTATGTTTGCATGAATCGTGAGTTGCAATGCTCGCACTCGTCTGGGTTTATCTGTTTCTTTTCTACTGAGAGCGTCGGCCACTACATTGGCCTTGCCAGGGTGATACTTGATGGCACAGTCGTAATCTTTAAGCAGCTCGACCCAACGGCGCTGTCGCATGTTCAGCTCCTTTTGATCGTAGATATGCTGGAGACTCTTGTGGTCGGTGTAAATGGTAAACCTGGTACCGTACAGGTAATGCCTCCATATCTTAAGGGCGAACACCACATCTCCAAGTTCCAAATCATGGGTCGTGTAGTTCTTCTCGTGAACCCGTAGTTGTCGAGAGGCGTAAGCTATAACCTTCTCGAGTTGCATCAGCACACAACCAAGGCCTTGTATCGATGCGTCACAATGTACCTCAAAATTTTCCGTTCCCTCGAGGAGGGCTAGAATAGGGGCGCTACAGAGTTTGGTTTTCAACAGTTGAAAAGCGGATTCTTGCGCGTCACCCCAATTGTACTTAGTGCCTTTGTGAGTCAAAGCGGTGAGGGGTTGAGCAATCTTTGAAAATCCATCGATGAAACGTCGGTAGTAGCCGGCCAGTCCTAGGAATTGCCGCACCTCAGTCGGAGTCTTAGGTGCTTCCCAGTTTTTGATAGCCTCTACCTTACCGGGATCGACATGGATACCATTCTCGTTGATCACATGCCCTAAAAAGTGAACCTCGCGAAGCCAAAACTCACATTTCGAGAGTTTAGCATACAGTTGTTCCTTCTTCAATAACTCTAGGATTACCCTTTCTTCATGGTCAGCTTCGTTCTTGGAGTAGACCAGAATATCATCAATGAAAACAATCACAAACTTGTCGAGGTACGCCTTGCATACTCGATTCATGAGGTCCATAAATACGGCTGGTGCGTTGGTTAGGCCAAAAGGCATAACCGAAAACTCGTGGTGACCATACCGTGTTCTGAAAGCCGTCTTTGAAATATCCTCTTCGCGCACTCTTAGCTGATGGTAACCGGATCGCAGATCGATCTTCGAGTAGTAACTCGATCCTTGAAGCTGGTCAAACAAATCATCAATTCGGGGTAAAGGATAACGGTTCTTGACCGTCACCTTGTTCAACTCCCGGTAGTCGATACACATGCGGAAAGTCCCGTCCTTCTTTCGGACAAACAAGACAGGGGCTCCCCATGGCGATGAGCTAGGTCGGATAAAACCCTTATCCAACAAATCTTGCAACTGAGTGGACGGTTCCTGAAGCTCCGCCGGTGCGAGCCGATTCGGGGCTCGTGCTATGGGTGCTACACCGGGTGTCAACTCGATTTGGAATTCGACTTGACGAATAGGAGGGAGTCCAGGCAATCCTCCGGGAAAACTTCTGGAAAATCTCGCACAATCGGTATATCTTCAATTCGCTTCTCCTCCGCGGGTTTCTCAATAATCTGCGCCAAAATTGCCGGATGACCCTTTCGTAGATACTTCTGCGCCTTCATGAGGGTAATGACGCTGGTGGTCATGCCGCTTCTCTCGCCCCGGATCGAAATGATCTCGCCGGAAGGGGTAGTAATGTGGACTATCTTGTCGTGACATATAATCTCCGCTCGGTTCTCGGATAACCAGTCCATGCCGACCACGACATCGAAACTACTAAGCGTAAAAGGAATAAGGTCAATATCAAAGACATGACCTGACAGTTTTAACTTACATCCCGCAAGTACATGAGTCGTTACTATAGTCTTACCGTCAGCTAATTCAACAGGAAACTTAGCATCTAACGGAGTTGGAGTTAAGTCTAAGAGTTGGCTAAAGGCTTTCGACACAAAACTCCTATCAGCTCCAGTATCAAACAATACAGAAGCAAAACAATCGTTCACAGGGAACTTACCAGTCACTACGTACGGATCATTGCGGGCTTGACCCGACCCAATTACAAAAGCTCTTCCTTTGCCATTGCTTCCACCACTACTGCCACTTCAATTACCTCCGTTGTTGTCGTTCTGTTTCAGCTTGGGAAAATCTTTCTAGAAATGACCTTCCTGCCCACATTCGAAACATCCCTTCGTCGTCATAGGTGGTTTAGGAGCACTCTTTGCCTCAAGGTCTCCTCTACATTCCTTTGCCTGGTGACCCATCTTTCCGCATCTCTGACACTTGACACGGTCACACGGGCCAACATGATGATAGTTGCACTTATTGCACTTCGGATATTTCCCAGCATATCCGCTCGAACCCTGCCCGCTACCGTTTTTATTGTTGTTGTGACTCTGATTGTTAAAGCTCCGAGTGAATTCGGGCTTGCGGTAGTGTTGTTGCTGTGGGAGGTTCGAGGACGAGTATCTGGTGTTGTCAAACTTTCTCTTTCCGCTGCTCGGGTTGCTGTTGCTGTGGTTGTCATTACTCAGGTTGTCACGGGCTTTAGTGGTTGAACCCCTAGGTGGTAACGCACCTTGGGTCACAGCCTGATCCGTCAGTTTGTGAGCTAAACGGATCGCTTGTTGAATCGTGGCTGGTCTGGAAGACGTCACCATGCCCTGAATCTGCGGTGCTAACCCATCGATATACATCTCAATCCTCTTACTCGGCGGATCCACCATCCGCGGACACATCACAGCCAAGTCGTGAGAACGGGTAGTGTAGGCTTCAATTTCTGAGCCCACCATCTTTAGTGACCAAAATTCTGACTCTAACTTCGAAATCTCCTCTCTCGGACAGTACTCCTCTCGCATCATGTTTTTGAACTCCTCCCAGTTCATCGCGTTAGCCAGTTCCAATCCAAGGATCTGCACGTTCGAATTCCACCAAGTGAGGGCAGAATCCTCAAGTGTTCCAGCAGCGAATTTGACCCTACTGGCAGGGGGACAATTGCACATCTCAAATGCCGACTCGGCCTTCTCAGCCCAAGGCAGGAAGCCTATAGCTCCCTCAGTGCCCTTAAACGTACTGGGTTTGCAGTCAAGGTAGTTCTTGAAGGTACACGTTCCACTTGGACCTCCAGCTTGGTTCTGAACATGTGTGGCTAGAGCGGCCGCTGCATGGTCGTTCAGCAGGGTTTGGAATTTAGCTGCAGTCAAGTTGATGTTACCACGTCCGTGTCCAGCGTTTCTTCCAGCCATTTCCTAGAATCACAGTATAAAATGTTAAACATGAATTTTTCTTTCATATACAACACACCATACATGTAATAAAAAGATAGGTAAGAATGAAATAAGAAACAACATCCCATCACAACCATATATTAATCTAAATAAAAATTCATGATTAAAACCATTGTATTCGCTATAAAGTATTTCCAATCAATCCTTAAAATCATAGAAAATAATAGTTCGGATGGAGACAACCCCTCCATCTAAGTGTCATCATCACTAGATGTCATCGTCCGAGGACACCTCTGAGTGTGCCTCCTCCTCAGCCGGTTCTTCCTCCGGTTCTTCTTCAGGTTCCTCCTCGGGCTCCTCTTCGGGATCTTCTTCAGGTTCCTCTTCAGGCTCTGCCTCAAGCTCCGCCTCAGGTTCGGTTGCGTTCTGAGCAAGTTGCATTTGTAAGACATCGCAACGCTCTAGAGCTATCTCGGTTCGGGTCCTTGCTACTTGGAGTTGTTCTTGCAAGTCTATCATCTCAGCTTGCATCTTCCTCATAATCTTCATCTGTTGATCACTAGCCTCTTGCATTTCCTTCATTGCCGCTGCCATGCGGGCAATCTCCTCCTTAGTCTCGGTTCCGTCTTTTAACAGTCTGGAAACGTTCGCTCTCGTATAGCGCATGTAACCCACATCACGCTCCAAACATGAAACAACAGCTGCGAGAACTCGCTCTACAGGTTCGGTTATGGGTGGTAGGGTGTTGGGGTAAGCAGGGTGGTTCGGGTGAGGTAACGAGGGAACTTGCTCGCGATAGACCATACGTCTAATCATGTTAGGGTACCAATCCCAGCTAACGTCGTTTTCGTATATGCCTCCGGATAGGCGGTACCTCTTCGGTGCGGGAGCTTCGAGTTCCGGGACTACTCGGGGTGGCGATGTGGTAGGTAACTGCGGTTCCTTCCCGTGAGCATGAGTCATCAGATCAGATGATGATGAGGATGGCGGCGTCGACATTCCTACAGGTAAGCCGTGTATGCGCGCGCGTATGAGTGAAAGAGGTAAAGAGATAAGATTACAAGACTACACAAACCTATGCAGTGCGTATCATTATAACTAATGGGTCGTCGCGGTTATAGTCTAGTATGCATGCAGCTTCTAGTTCGCTATAACCAATGGCTCTGATACCAATCTGTCACACCCTCAAAATTCACTAACGGAGTTTTACCGTCAGAGGGTGTGAACTAACAGGATCGGAATCATTAGTTATAATCAAACCATAAAACAAGGTTTCAAAACCATGAAAACGTTTACGAGTAATTAAATGCGGAAGCGTAAAAACCTTTAACCAAAAGTTGCGTCACGCAGGACGACTTAAAACCAATGATAACTGTTAAAAATAAGTTTGCATAACAAAAGCGTTTTCAAGCAATGCATGTTCCTAAACCGCGCGCCCGCCTCGGCTACCTGAGAATAACATACTAAAAGTGTCAACACAAGGTTGGTGAGTTCACAAGTTTATATAAAAATAAATGTTTAGCGTTTGCGTTCAGCGTTTTGCGTTACAGCGTTTTGCGTTACAGCGTTTTGCGTTACCAGATAGTGTTATGTCAATTATATATCTATAGGTAGCTAGCCTATAAAACAAGTATCACTAAGTGTTCGACACCGAAGCTGACTGTTTATCAATTTGCCTTGCCACCAGGTCGTCCAGACCATGGTACGTGTTTAGCCAAGATTACACCCGCTCGACATCCAGTCGAGTTTAGCGTTGGGTGGGGTTTGTCAAACCCAGTACTCAACAGTGACTCGCTATTATCCAAATATTAACCGGTTCGATGTTATGAAGGACTTTAGTTTACGCGTTTGCCACTTAGTCTTTACAAGTGATATATAATCTATATTAACAAAATCTAAAATGCGTTCGGAGTATGTTATCTCCCCCAAGAGAAAAGCATTTAAAGAGTTTAAAAGGGGAAAGTGAAACTCACTGTTTGCGAAGAAATTCCCAAATTAAATCACCAAGATGCGCGTCACAGAAAAACTCTCTCTAGCGTTCTAAAACAACAAAGAGATTTTTCTAAGTGTCGGAATATTATCGAGTCTCTAGACCCGGCACATAATACCTATGCATATAACATGTTTCGTGTTTCGTTTGTGAATCGTGTGTGACTTTAACAAGTGTATTTGTGACACATTACATGTGTAAGCAATCATATACGTGTCATGTATTCATAAAGTACATCACTAGCTATTACTCCCCGTAAGGGCATTTTGGTCAAATCATGACAATTAACTAGCCATTATTCCTCATAAGGGCAATTTGGTCAAATTATGACAATCAATTAGCTTTTATTCCCCGCAAGGGTAATTTGGTCAAAACATAACAATTATATAGCATCATGTTTCATGCGTTTTCACAAAACTCAGCAGCTAGTTTCACCGAGACAGAAATTCTACTTGAAAGATTGTACTATTCCACCGATCATAGCATCTCAATTAATTTACCAAAAATCATCACAGAAGCATATATTTCTTAGGTTTCCAGAACATATTTTATTATATTTTTATTCCACATAGTTTTCTCACAATCATCAAATCATTACAGCAAACTCATAACAGTCAAATTCATGCGCAACAGAATGTTATTTAAAATTCTCGTTAAACGAAAAATCCAATAAATGCAAGACCACTTGGGTTAGGTTCCTAACTCAATAAGTCAACTTCCAGAAGTGGAACCAACCCAATTGGTCTCGTAGTTCATGAGATATAATATTTACAAAACAACCTAACAGCAGGTCTAACAGCTCAACTTTGCACATTGTTTTTGTAAAATCATAAAAGTTAACTTCTACTTGTCCAAAAATTACAAGTTTATACTCTATAGAAACTAGACTCAACTTAGTTTACTGTAGTACCAATAATCTCAACCAATTTTCACCTTTACACCTCGTTACAGTTAATTTAACATCACTAACACATTCTGTCCAGAAACTGTTTGCATCCAAACTCAACATATTAACTATCTATGAACCATCATGCATTCATATAACACTCTAGACTCCATAAACACCATCCATGCACATCAATTACACATTACATACATGATTAGGGTTTTTGTTTTGAACTCAAATCAAAGACACAACAATTAACATGTAACAATATTCATTCTAGTTATCATATCATCAACAAATCAATCAACAATCATATTAACACAACACCATATCAAAATCGGCACCTAGGGTTTGTAATTAACCCAACAAACATCAAAATCAAGTATAAAGGATGCATAGGATAATCGATTATACCTTCCTAGCACCTAATTCTTCAATCAAAAGCTTGAAATCCTAGGTGACGGCAGCCAAGGGTGATGGAGGGTGGGTTTCCGATCGGGGTAGGAGGAAAAGAAAAGAAAAAGCGTGTTAGGGTTTATTATTAGTATTATTTATAAACATAATATGTTACATTCAAGTCCCTCAACTTCTAAGTATTACTTATCTAGCCTAATTTAACTAGTTTGCATCTTGAGTTAGCGTTTATAACCATGTTATCACATAACACATAAGTCTAACACATAATTATCACATAATTACTGTTTTGACGTTTTTCGTTTATTCATCAATCATTTGCGTCAACTCGTTTGCGTTTCGGTGCAAATCCCGAAAGACTACACATGTAGTGAGTGTTAAGCGTCATTTAAACCCTAGTTTAAATGTAATGAAGTGTGCATTATAGATTCAGTGATCTTAAGTTTGAATTGACGGAGTTGAGTTAACGGAGTTAACCTGAAATTGACGATTGTCACAGCTTCTTCTTGTTTCAGTCCCCATTCATAAGGTTTTCCCTTATGAGTTAGTGCCATGAGAGGTAACGCAATTTTGGAGAAATTTAGAATGCATCGTCGATAAAACCCGGCCAAACCAAGGAAAGATCAGGCTTCCGTGGGTGTGGATGGGGATTTCCAAGCTTTTACGGCCTCTATTTTGGCGGGATCAACATGAATACCTTTATCGTTGACGATGTGTTCCAAAAATTGAACTTCCTTTAATCAAAATTCACATTTTGAGAACTTGGCATAAAGTTGTTCTTTTCTTAGGAGATCAAGAATAGAACTTAAGTGATGTTCATGTTCGACTTTGGTCTTGGAGAAGATAAGGATGTCATAGATAAAAACAAATACGAATTTGTCCAAGAATGGTTTCCAAATGCGGTTCATGAATACCGCTGGTGCATTGGTTAATCCGAATGGCATAACCATGAATTCGTAATATCCACACCGAGTACGAAAAGCGGTTTTAGGAATTTCATCTTCATGAACACGCAATTGATGATAACCAGATCGAAGATCGATTTTGGAAAAACTAGTTCTGCCTTGGAGTTGAAAGAAGAGGTCGTCAATTCGAGGCAAATGCTAACGATTTTTGTGGTGAGTTTATTAAGTTTACGGTAATAGATACACATGCGAAATGAGCCATATTTCTTTTTCACGAAGAGAATGGGAGCGCCCCAAGGGGAGAATCTTGGACGGATAAAGCCCTTATCGGAGAGTTCTTGAAGTTGGTTCGATAACTCTTGCAATTCCGAAGGAGCTAAACAATAAGGAGCCTTGGCTACAAGAGTTACGCCGGGCACAAGGTCGATTCGAAATTTAACCGGATGAATGGGCAGGAATCCAGAGACGTCTTCGGGAAAAACGCCGGGAAATTCACAAACAACGGAAATGCCTTGAATTTTCTTTGCTTCGAGGTCTTTTACCACCGCTTGGGCTAGGAATGGAACGTACTTTTGGCATAAGTACTTTCCAGATTGAGAGAATGACATGAGGTTGAGCTTATTGGGAATCGTTTTGCCAAAGACCTTGAGGGTTTTATTATTGGCGAGCGGGATTCGAATAAATTTTTCATAACAAACGACTTCGGCACGGAACTAAGCTAACCAATCCATGCCTAGTATGATGTCGAAACCTCCCATTTGCATCGGGATGAGATCGATCGAGAAATCTTGCTTGCATAGAGTGAGGGTACAATTGCGAATAATCGAATCAATGGTGATGGAGTTACCATTGGCGACTTCGACAGAAAAGGGCGAGAAAATTTAGTGCGAGGCATGACAAGGATATACTCAAATTTAAAAGAAACAAAACTCCTATCAGCTCCGATATCAAATAAAATTGAAGCTAAATGCTCATTTACTAAAATTGTACCGTTCACCAAGTCGTTGTAAACTTGAGCTTGGTTGGCGTTCATCATAAAAGAATGCCCTTGGTTGCCGTGGTTAACTTTTTGTGCTAGAGAAGGAGGAAGAGCTTGCATAGTTTGCGGAAGGGATTGTATCGCGTGGAGCGGTTGAGCCAGAGGAGCCAAGAGTTATAGGACTTGAGGTTGATAGGTTTGAACTTGGTAGGCTTGGGTTTGGTAATACGGTGTGGGAATGTATTGAGCTTGGTTAACAAACGCAAGTCGAGGAAAAGCATTGCGGAAATGATTTGGATCTCCACAATTGAAACAAGCTCTAGGTTGAGGACGAGTTTGGGCAAAAGGCACGAAACGGTTTTGGTTGGATAGAGAAAATCTTGGTGGAGCGGGTTGCCCACAGGAGGTTTCCCGAAAAACATTGGTAAGGAGACCATAGCGGTTACACTTCGTGCAATGGCGGCAAGGGGGTGATGGCGTTGGAAAGTGTTACACAAGGGATGCGATCCGGAATATGGTTTTCGGTTTTGGGGTGCTTGGGATTGAGATTGAGGTTGAGATGGGTGATTGACAGCATAGTTTCGGTAGTTGGGTTTGCTTTTCTTCTTGGAGTGGTGGGATGAGTTGGATTAGTTAATGGATTGGGGTTGAGGGTCAACTTTGGTGAGGGTTGATGGTTCGGGTATACTCTTCTCATTGGGTTTCTTGGAGCTTTTGATAGTGAGGGTACCGACCTTGACATGGTTTTCGGAAAGCGCATCAGCTAAGGTAATTGCATCATGGAGTGTTTGTGATTTACTACTCATCACCGAGTCGCGGATTTGCATAGGCAAACCGCCGACATACTTATCAATTGCACTCTCGAGGGGTGTGACCAAGTGAGGAACCAAGAGACTAAGCTCATGAAAGCGGTTGAAGTAGGCGGAGTTGTCACCACTTTCTTGCTTGAGTTCCCAAAATTCGGATTCGAGTTTTTGAATTTCATGTTTCGGGCAAAATTTCTTCATCGTGACTTCGTTGAGCTTGGTCCATGAGTACTCCATAGCTACCTCCATCCCATTGGCGAACATTTCGCCATTCCACCAAGTGCGGACGGTTTCCTCGAACATGCTTGAGGCGTATGTGGTTTTCTTGGATTTGGGGCATTCACAAAGATTGAAAACACGTTCCATCTTTTCAAACCATTGCAACCAGGTAGTGGCACAGTTTTTACCAAAAAACTGAGTTGGGTTGGCATCGGTGAAATCTTTCAAGGCAAAAGGTGCGGGGTTAGGCATGGCTTGGGTAACGGTGGGTTGGGTGGCTTGAATTTGAGTTATCAGTCCGGGAATCACATCGGCGATCTCTCTGGCAACCTTAGTGGCCATCCGACGAACGGAGTTAGTCTTGCGAGTGTGGCGACGAAGAGGAAGAATTGTAAAATAATAAAAGAGAAATGGCATAATTTTGGGGTAATTGGTATACGTATTAGGTTGATATGTAAACATGGAGTGTTAATGATTGTGAGTTCTAGAGTTATGAGGATGAAAATGTTAGAAAAAAAGTTTTCTTTTGTTAGTAAATCAAGTAAATAGATGAAATGTTAAATAATTTAAATCTTTGAGATTGGAAAATAATGTGTTAGGATTTAAAAGAAGGAAAACTTGCATGAACCACCATGACTAGTTGTCCCAACATTAAATCTTAAAAATCGTGGTAAAGTGGGTAGTTGAACATGTGCATAAATTCACGTGTTTTACACGTTTTGTCCCAAATATCATAATAATAACAATAACAAGAAAAAAAATGAGGTAATCGAGATGTTGAAAACATTAGTCCACGTATCACCGTGGCTCTTATGCTTCCAACAAAAATATAAGGAGGCAACCGTAACGCTTGCAATAGACAACTTAAAGTTGTTGATATGTATAACACAATTCGTTGGCCTAGAAGACGAACACCACAATTCAACCATCCCATGTAAGTAAAGCACCTTAGAATCTTGGAATCTTTTTGTCAAATGATCGTTTCATAGTGTTTCGCCCCCCCTAATGTGGCTACAAACCCGTTATAAAGTCAAGCTTTAAGGAGATTATAAATAAGAGGATCCAAATTAAGTTTTTGATCTATAAAATTATCATAAAACCTACTTTTTACGGTAAGGTAAGGATACCTTGGAATACTATGAGAGTGTGTGCATGTGTACATATTTGGGATTAAATGAAATAAATAAGCAAATAAATATATAAGTGTAATGAACAATCAAGTAGGGTAACACGTATTAGCAACACGTATAAGGACCCTAAAGCAAAACTATACTAGGCCGTTACGTCTAAATGGCTATCGAATAGTCTTGACTCTGATACCAATATGTCACACCCCGACCAAAGGCGGCGGAACATGCCGAGGTGCTACGAATTGCTCAAGAACACAATACACTATTAAAGTAACAATATTAAAACAACTCATTCACTTCATTTAATCATCAAAAGTAACACAACGTCGTTCACACAAAATAACACCAATACAAGAATTTAAATTGTTCATTATTCAAATAACCTAAATGGTCTCAAATAAAATAGCGTCTTCAAACTCCAATCAACCAATAATCAAACCTGTAACAATGCATAAAATATAATTTGTCAGCACGAATGTTGGTGAGCAATTCCATAGTTTTGAGTAAATATGATATGAGGCAAAATCCACAACTCGTCTATGAAACTATAAATAAAAGCAACAATTGCGGTATATAAATCATAAATAAATGAGCATCCTTTCTAATCGGTAACAACCGACATACTCAGATAATGAGACCCTATTCTACTAGCTCAAGTCTTAAGTAGTTAGGATGCGTATGATCATACTTATTGAGGCTCAACAACAACATAAATAAACACTCGTGCACGTAAAGCATATGAAACATATAACACATAATAGAGCAAATATTCTAAGTATCATACAACCTAGAGTTTATGGTTTAAGGATAGAGTATTATAAATCATTCTTGTATTGAATAGGTATGCATGTTACCCCCAAAGTATAAAAATGAAAACGGGGGATGAAACGTACTCACATGAAATAAGTGACTTGAATGATTAGTTTGCGATAAAACAGAAAGGTAAGTTCAACGAGCAAGACCAAGATTAAAAAAGGTCTTGAGTTAGTAGATGGACTTAAAAGCTTTAAAGTAAAATAACATTACTAGTAAGATAATTAATTAAGGTTTGAAGGTTAAAATATAAATAGATAAGAAATTAAAATACTGGTTTTTGAAAAGTAAGTTTCTTCGAAGTCGGGTCTCGATATTTTATTTATTTTTTTACTTAACCTTTGTTAAGTAAATATTTGGGTATGGTTGCAATATTGCAAGATACTTTGTTAAATAGATATCAAAACGAGATTTTACGAGCGTTTGGATTTGTCCGTTCGAGTCTTGATAATTGATCAAGCTCGAAGCCGAGATTCCATAGTAATAAATGTTATGAGATAACTCATTGAAATCAAAAGAAACTAAACCAAGTGTGCAGTTCTATTAAGAAGAACCTCGACGTCCGTTAAGCGAGTGTTTGGTTTTGTCAGTCCAAACTTGTTATATGATCAAGTTGGATCCAACATACCAAGTGCTTTGAGAAAATAATTAAAATTAGTTTATAATTGTCAGGTCCCAACTTTTGATGGTCGATTCGGCTCGGATCTTAACCAATCATGTCATAACTCACACAAAATTAATCGTGTTGATAAGAGAGTTAATGACGGGTTACTATATTTTAGAAAGATGACCGTTTGTTAAAGGCGGAATCAATAACAAACATACGGTTGAAATGAATATTCAAAGATCGAAGACACACACAGGATTCACTCAAAAGATTTCCATTTATATAATGTTAGTCATACAAAAGGAGTAATCGATTTAGGGTTTATAAGGAATCCTAGGACAGCCGTCATACACAAAATATTCTCAATTAATGTGTCGTTCCCGTGTTTTCCGTGTCTCGTGTCCTTGGCGGCGTGCCCTAAATATTCTATCTATAGACCTGCCAACCTAGGACAGCTGTCATTCATTCTAGAAACCCTATCCGATAATACATATTCAAATTAAATATTCAAAAATAAAGCTAAGTGTAAAACAAGTCTTCCGGGTAGGCTTTTCATTAATCTTCAGTCTCCGAGTACGCAGTGTACTCGGCCTTCCTTTAGACTTGGTAAACATATAAGTGTACTCGAGATCAGTTTCCGGGTAGACTTTACTTAAAGAATATTTTACCAAGTAAAATATTCACCGAGTAGACTTCAATCTTCTTGGACTTATCAAACTTTGCTCGACAAATCCTTACGAGCAACCTTGTTCTTCTATGGTCCTGTTCGGCTCATTGTCAGTTGAACAACTTATTGATAAGGCGTACTCGGGAGTACATACCTTACTTGAGCAGAACCTTACTCGAAATAACTTAGAGATATTCTATTAACACATCAAGTATACTCTGACCATAATTATTAAAGAATACCTTGCCCGGTCTTCCAATTACTTGGCTTCTTGGACTTGGTTAACCAAACCTTACTCGGAAGAGTAAAAGACTTAGCTTTGAAGAACAATCCTGCTTGACAAAGTGAACCTTGCTCGGAGATGCCAAATCAGTAGTCCTTACTCGGGAATTCATTAAATAGCATACCTTACTCGGATATCCACTTAAGAAAACTATTTGAAGTAAACCTTGCCCGGGAGGCAAAATCTCGTACTCGGCTAAGTAAAAGCTTACTCGAAGGTCCAAGGTGTGCTTGGATTCAATCCTTAGCAGTTTCTGAGGAGGTTGAGAAGATTCCAATCTTCCATATTCTTCGTTTTCGGTCAAATCTCCTCATTTGGGTCAAATTCTTGTCCCAACAATCTCCCCCTAGATTGGAACACCTCAGCTGACCCAAAACACTCTATGGTTACTTACACTTAGCAAAATACACATCAAATTAAAATCAAATTTCATAATCAAATGACATAAGCAAAAGCTGTCCGAAGACATTACATAGCAAAGCCTATGCTATCTATTTTGTCTTCTTCTTTCGTTGTAGGCTGCTTGTCTTCTCAGCTGGATTACAAATGCAGCTCTTTCTCTGAAGATATTGAGCACTTGGTAGTGAGTGTGTCCTTCTGGTATCACCAAGTCTCTTATATCTGTAAGATCATCATTGTGTAAGCATGTCAGATCTGCATCCTTTTTGATTGTCGCAAAAGCTTTTCCATCAGAGTTTCTTAGCACATAATAACCAGTGTCTTCTTTGTATACCACTTCAGCAATGACACCGTTCTTCTGCACTGTATAGTTTGGCCTTCTCATTCTTCTTCCCAATCTTATACACGTATCCATGTTGGACAGTGGATTCTGATCTCGGACACTTATTTGGTAGTTCAATTCACCCCTGTCCATTTTCTTCAGCTTTTCTGACCTTTTTGATCTGTGAAGTTGAATCATTCTCCAACTTCTTTTTTCTTTTAAAAACTTGAATCCCTTATCAGCTTCTTCATGTAGATACTTTGATAAGTCATTCATCTGTCTTCCTGCTGATCTGTCCCTGTTTCTGTAGTCATACAAGTGAAGTGTGGCCATTCTTCTTAATTGATCTTCATTATACTCAGGGAAGTCACTTCTGACCACAATCTCTTTTAATAACCTGCTCTCCATAATCACTTTAAGAGAATCAGTGACTGAATCATAATACAGCTCTCTGGGTAGATCCACATCAGATTGTGGTCTTGTTCTTTCTTGTACTGAACTGCTTGATTCTCCTCTTCCTCCTTGGCCTCTTCCTCTTGGGAATCTTTGGGAGAATGGGGGTCTGAATGGGATGGATTTCCTTGGCTTTTCAGGACCCAAATTGAATACTTTCCTTTATGCACCTTCTACCATTTCAACTGGCCAATTCTCCATGTCTTTGATATTCTCCCCAACTTTGTGAAGGTCATTCAGCATTTTGGCCATTTCTACAGTGTTTGCAAACCTAGCTGGCACAAAACTGCCATCTGAAAAATATCTTGGGTTTTCACCCTCCCTTAATACTTTCATCCATTCCTCCTTCTGGTAATAAAACAGATTTCTCAAGTCAATCTTTTCCAGTGCATTAAAATCAGCCTCAGTCATCCCCTTTTCATTTATCATTATGTTCCTCAATATCCCAATCGTCTCTTCATTTTTCCATGGCACAATCTCTTCATCATCAGGTTTAACCTCAGGCTATTCTGGCTAAGGGATTGGAGGTTGATAAGTTGTCTTTTCTTGTTCCATCTCCTTTTCCCTCACAGTCCTGAGTCTTCTTGTTCTTTTAGCAAGTGGCTCATCAGATGTTTCTTTTAAGATTGAGCTCTCAGTATAGAACCTTTTTAATTCTTTCTCTTTCTTTTTGGAATACTGGTCAAATACTGCCTCTTTACTCAGATTTCTTACAACCTCAGGCTTCATGCCTTTCTCAAGCAGGTATCCACACATACCATCATATTTCTTCTTTAACTCTTCCAACTCAACCTTATCATCCTGTTTTACAAACTTTTCTGAAACTTTCTCTTTCTCACTGTTGTAAAGATCTTGAATTTGGTCAACAGTGTATTTTTCCAAGGAAGCTTCAGGATAGCCTCTAATTTTCAAATAATTTTTATAATGCTCAGCATTTTTCTTTCTCTTCTCAACCTTCTTTAAGACTTCCTCTGCATTGATTTCAATGTTGCCCCTTTGAATATAAGTCTTTTCAGCTTGAGGGGTCTCAGCAGTGGAGCTTGTACCAACTTTCTCTCTTCCTTGATCAGGGTTGTCATCACCCTTTCCATTAGACTCCTCAGAGTCATCCTCCTCATCATCTGATAAATCAATCATGGCATCTATTTTGGGTTCATCAGAGTCAAGATGCTCTGGTTCATCATTATTTTCATTTTCATCTTGATCAGAAACATTAACATCAGGGACCCCTGGTAATTTTTCTCCTGGTTTCAGTGTTTGTAAGGGGATTGCCCTGATTGGTTCATTATCCTCTGGGGTCTCCACATAACATTTATTCTTTTCATCCCATATACCCTTCCTATCATCTCTTTCAGCTTCAGCCTACTCAGCAGATCTCTTCCTTCTTTGATAAAACTGTGCAAATCTTTCTGCTTTTGCAGCAAACTCTCCATGCATCTTGGATACTCTTTCTTGCTTGTCATGGATAGTTTCTGTTTCTTCTGCTTGAGCAGCTTCTTCTTGTTCTGCAGCCTTTTCTGGTTCTTGTGTTTCAGCAGTTTGAACCTTTTGAGACCAACTTTCTTGTGGGTTTGTTTTCTGATCAACTTTGACTTGCTCATTCCACTTTCTTGCAGCCAGTACATCCATGGCTTCACCAATCTCCTCAGGTATAATCATGTCAGTATTTAGATTGGTTGATGGTTCAGCAGTCTCAGATTGTTGCTCCTGAAACTTGCTGACCACCCTTCCCAAAGAGTCATCAAACTCTTGATTTTTGTTCATATTTACCAAAATTTCAATCACCTCTTGATCTGCCACATCTTGAAATATCTCTTTTGCTACATGGCTTCTTTGATCAATAGGTCCTCTTGTGCTAACTCTTCTTCTGTCAAGGAATGGGCAATTGCTTCCCTTTCCATTGATTCTTTAATAAGTCTTTCTTTCTCAGCAAGAGCAGCAGCAACAGCAGTATCTACAAATGATACATTCTTCTCAACATACACAATAGGTTCATCATCAGTTGCTAAACCTTTTACCTTTTCCTTCTTTTTCAGCACCTCTTCTTCATCCTCTTGCTCATCATTTCCAAACTCATCAATCTCTCTAAATAATTTTTCCAATTCAGAGTCATGCTCTACCCTCTTGGAACTAGCTTCTTGATCATCATTTGGCTCAGTGTGTTCGAGTTCCTCAGTAGCAACATTCTCATTTGCATTCTCCACACTCATTTCCTCATCCATAATCTCAGTCAATTCTTCTGTTAACACATTCTCATCATCATTTGACTTTTCATTTTCATTATCATTTGTTTCCTCTCCACTCACTTCTACTTCATTTTCATCACTATCATCATAATCATTCATGATCATTTTCAAACCATCAACATTTTTCAACACTTACAGCATTAGTCATAACCACATCATTATCATCTATATTCTCCCCCTGTTTTGGGGCAGCTGAGGTCTTCTCAACCTCCTACACCAGGGTTCGAATCATCAGTTCAGCATCAACTAACTTTCTCAATAACATTTCATTTTCACTAGTTAGCTCTTCATTCTTTCTTCTCAACTCAACATTCTCATCCCTAACCTCCTCAACTTGTCTTTTTAATTCATCATTTTCCAACATCAACTCAGCATTTCATTGGAACATATCAACATGTGGACTTGTAGGGTTTGATGTAGTAAATGGTTCAAAGTCAGGTTGGTTGGTGGTAGGTGTTTGTGGTGTTGGTGATTGATGTGTGTATTGATGTGTGGATGTTTCTGGTTGGTCTAGGGTAAGGGTTTGTGGTGGTGTTTGATGTGGTGAGGTTGGTGGTGGTGAGTGTGGTAGTGTTGGAATTGGTTGTTCAAGTTCTTCTCTTTGCTCCCCCTGTTCAGGTGCCATAATCCCCATCTCCAAACCATCTCCACCGTCATTGCCATCAACGTCATCATCAGAATCTCCTTCAGCACTATCATCATCATCACACCCTTCTTCCTCCTCTGAGCTTAGCTCAGGCACAAGCATTATAGCCAAATCATGGTTTAACAACCAAGGTAAAATTTCAAACGGAACATTTGCATTAAAGTTATTTGAGACACCTGGATTTTTTATTCTTTTGTAAGCATCAGGATCTTGCAGTTTATGTGTGACTCCAATTGTTGGTAAATCTTGTAATGTGCTGTTGAATATGATCTGCAGGAATCTTGGGTACTGTAATAATCCTTTTCTTTCTGGTTTCTTTAGATTCCCCACTAACCCTTCAAAAATCATCTTGGAAAAATTAAATGGCAGATCAAAAATAATTCCAACTGTGGCATTTGCTAGATCATGACTCATCAGAGTCCATGATCCCTTCCTCGGAGCAAATCCATGAATAATATGATGAATAAGAAATCTGTATAGCATCGAAAATAAGCCCTTCTGAAACTGTCATTCATGGACATTTCCTTTATACCCCATCGTTTCTTTAAAAATCTTCAATAAGTGCTTTGTATTGAAGTTTATATGATTGTGATCATCGTCATTCAGTCTCAAACATCTTCTGATCATCCTTTCAGTGATCTGTATCTCCTGACTGGCCACGGTTGCTTCTATTCGTTTTCCATTCACATCTTCAACGAGCTCTGCTGATCTCCAGAAATCCAAGGAGTGATTTCTGTAAATAATAGGACTTTCAGTGAGTGCAAAGCTGATGTTTGACCGTGCCATCCATGATATCATACGAGCCATAGGTTCATTCTCTGGTGTCACCTGTTGTAACGCGCACAGGTTGTGCTTCGGCTCAAAAGCATACGTCGGCTCGTTATCTGCCATATCTGAAATTCACAAACAAACATATTCAAAGTGAAATTAGTCATAAAGTTTAATACTTTAGATAATTTCAAGTTATAAAAATGAAGAAGAAAGAAAGAAATCTTCATGAACCTGTTCTTCGACAAATTAATAACCTAAACACATAAACAGAGTGTCAGTACTCAAATACATAATCAAGTCACATTACAAACTAATCGTGATCGGAAAACATAATATTTAATGCCTACCGAGTCGGAATTAGGAAGCTGTAAAAATTAGGGTTTGGATTAATGTTGAAATTCGATAAGTCGGTTATATTTCTTAGTGAGTGAGAGTTTGCAGTTGAAGGAGAGAGAAGGAAATAATGTTGAAAAATTTGCCGAACTCCCTCTTTTATACCTTTTTGAAAGCGGGTTTTAAATGCTTTTTGTTCTCTTGTGAATTATTAGCTGTCAACCAGTAACATTATCCACTTGATATATTAAAATCATTTAATTTCATTTAAGTTTATAAGACCTTACTCGAGAGATTTATATATCCAAAGTCTACTCGGTCTTCTTCCACTAACAAACCTTACTCGGTCAAAATTTGCTCGAAAAATTTTCATTTTGAATATACAAAGTTTGCCCGAATTCTTTTATTTTCAAACCATGCTCGATCAAGTAAACTAATTTTAAAGTTAAGATATGATGAAGAAAGCTTACCCTAAATACTTGATTTCTTGAGAAATAAATCACAAGGCAAATAATCAAATATAGTTATCAAATAAACATTCTTACTAAGAATCAATTAAGATCCTCACAAAGATTTCTCAAATTCAAATTAAAACTGATTTAGCATGAACCCTAATAAGAATCATAATCACATTTTATCATACTAACTAACATATTCAAACAACGTATTCATTCAAGTATGAATCACTAAACAATTTCATCATACCAACTCACATATTCAATCAACTCATTCATTCAAGTATGCTTGTAAACATAGTGTGCTCGAGCACTCTTTCAAATGTAAAGTGTGCTCGGACACCAATCTTATGTAAAGTATACCCGAATAACTTTCATATAGTACAAAGTGTGCTCGAAAAGAAATTCTAGCAGACAGTCTACTCGGAAAGTTAAAGTTTGAAATTACCAAGTATATTGAAGGAACACAAGTGTACCCGAAACATAAAGTGTGCTCGGAAAACAAAGTTTGCCCGAAAACACTTGTAATTTCAAAGAAATCATAAACACACATATCACAGAGCATGCTCGGAATGAAATTAAACACATAAACATTTAAGTGTGCTATAGTCTAAAATTTCATAGAGCTTGCTCGAAAATCCTAAGTTAGCACTAAGCTCGCTAGGATAAACACATTCAATCATCAGGTATTCCATTGCTCGAGGAAACTCAACATATCAAACCATACCCGAAAAATGACAAACTTAAACAGTAACATCTAAGTGTGCCCGGAAAGATTAACAAGTCTTTCCTAACAACATATTCACACAAAGCTTACTCGGTGTACTCACTTAAGTTCACAAAGTTTGCTTGGAAACACAATCAGCATATAACATGCATAGCTTACTCGAAACTAGCATATAACATGCATAGCTTGCTTGAAACAAGAATTTCTTGTTAAAACACAGCTATAACAACACATAATCATCTCAAGACTTCAAGCATACTCGGGAAAATGAGTGCAACAGTGTACCCTACCCGAAAAGTGTAAACACTTCAAAGCATGCCCGAAAATCATAAAGTTAGTCAGAAATGACTAAGCTTGCTTGGAAAGTTTGAAAACTATCAAACCTTACCCGAAACAACATATTCACACATAATCAAGTCAAAAATGACTAAGCTTACTCGAAAGGTTGAAAACTATCAAACCTTACCCGAAACAACATATTCACACATAAACAAGTCAAAAATGACTAAGCATACTCGAAAAGGTTGAAAACTATCAAACCTTACCCAAAACAATATATTCACACATAAACAAGTCAAAAATGACTAAGCATACTCGGAAAGGTTGAAAACTATCAAACCTTACCCGAAACAACATAAACATATAATCAACCGTTTTGTACTCGGAAAGGTTAAAAACTATCAAACCTTACCCGAAAATACATATTCAAACAGTTTGTGCTCGAGAAGGTTAAAAGCATCAAACCTTACTCGAACTTACATATTCAGCCTATTTTAGGCAAAATGCAACACTTTTTGACTTAAACCACTTGTCAAAGACATTTCTAAGTTATGTATCATTTCACAACATAGTTTAAGAGCAAATGGTGCATTTAGAGATCAAATTTCAGTTATAATTCATTTCAAAACAATTTCTTTATTAAACTGAAAAGATCTCAGGAATGGGATCATATTGACTAAGTAGCTATCTCATTACTTCACTCTCAGCATTATTATGACAACTTAGATAGGTTAACAGCAGGTATAAACTTAGCATGATCTTCATTTCTTTGGTGATATGATTAAAGTTCAATTTGAGCATAATGCAATAATGGTCAACACTGTGCTATGATGACTCATATCTCTTCTAAAAGCTTATTTGGCTTTCCCCAGATCACCCAATTTGACTCCAACCTCCTGTTTTTGGTCAAAAATAGTTTTTTTTGTATGACAGAACTTATTGTATTTTTGTATTTTTAGATTCAAACATATATAGAGGTTGAACGTTGGACTTACAGTTAGCAACATGCCTTTCATTCAAGATGAGACAGATTTTACCAACATCTTTGTAGTTCTTGTTGTAACCTTCTTGTTTGATAAAATATTTAAAACACTTATCAACTTTTGGTTGATTTATTCATTCTTCCCCTTGTTTTTGTATTTTCTCAAATTTTCATAAAGCATGTTCTATGTCATATTTAAAAATGTTTCATTTTGGTTGACCAAATAACAACAGGCTCGTGTATGACTGGGTAATCACTTTTCTGCCATATCATTCGGAGAGATCTATCTTGAGACATGCAAAACAACTATGCATCTCCACATAAAGATTAGCATATTCATTATGTTTATATCACATTAGATTTTACATCATCATGAGAAAGTAACCATACATGTTAATAACTATACTAAGGCCTTTTTAGCCTAATAATTCCATATGATCAGCTAAGTAGTCAATGTACTATCATTTCCCAATAAATACAGTTTAATATTCAATCACCCCAATATCTCTTTCTTATCAGGTTAATGGTTATCCTGTTTTGACCAAAAGTGGTCAACAGGACCAAACATACATGTGAGTATATGTCCTATCAAAGTCAGAGTTATTGACATAGTTTTAAGTGAAAAAATAAGAAACAAGTCATAATTGCCCCAAATGCATTCAGTTTTCAGGTCAATGGCTATCCTTTGAATCTATAGAGATTTAAGGACCAAACATACACAAGTGCATGTCCTTCCAACTGGGCAAACGACATAATTTTCAGCAAAAATAACTACTTGAGAGTTTTCCCTTTAAAAATCCTTCTTTTAAGCCTCTTAAAAGCTTGAACTGAATAATCTTATCATATCTCTACACCATTAATCAACTTGCTCATGTTTTGACCAAAATATAGTATTTATGCAAAATTCATTATAAATTTCATTGAATCACTTAATTTTGACATAAAACACATTTTGACACAAACAGTTGCATCACACACTCAAATCTTAATCATTCTTAACATCATCAAGAAAAACAGACTGTACTCTCATTCAATGTCTATCCTATCTTAACAACTTCAGAAGATCAGATTAGGAACATATTCAAGTAACCATAAACATTGATTACTCATGACATCACATAAGCATTCAATTTCACCTAAACAGATCAAACTGCTTATCATAACATCAGATCAGTTAACATGATAGTCAAGAATTACCATCAATTTCAAGCAAAATTGCACAGATAGTTACTTAAGCACCTATCAGTTAACATCAAAACAGTGATATAATCAAAGCATATTCAATCAACATTTAGTTGAAACATAATCAATATGTGTTATCTCTAATAAGATAATCAGTTATCACAGAGAGACACACATAGAAACAGTTAGGTCACATAACATTTAACATACTCAGTTCAGTAACATACTCAGTAACATATTCAGTAACATACTCAGTAACATATTCAGTAACATACTCAGCATGTGTGACCTCTTCTAAAATATTCAAGTAGCACATAGAGGTACCCAACTAAGCACACATCCTTAATCAGATTTCATCAGAGTTGATCATCCCCAGGGCTTTCAAAAGAAAGTTGAATCTGGTTCTGTCAAGTGGTTTGGTGAATAGGTCAGCCAAATTATCACTTATATCAACTCTTTGCATTTCAATCAGACCTTTTTCACTGCAATCTCTGATGAAGTGATGTCTGATCTCAATGTGCTTAGTCTTAGAATGCTGCACAGGATTCTTAACAGTAAAGTATGCAGCAGTATTATCAATCAAAATAGGGGTGTTTCGAAAGTTTAAACCATAGTCCAGCATCTGATTTTAATCCAGAGAACTTGTGCACAGCAGGCAGATGCAGCAACATATTCAGCTTCTGCAGTGGATATTGATACTGTAGTCTGTTTCTTGCATTGCCATGACACTAGCCTTTCTCCCAAAAACTGGCATCTCCCTGATGTTGACTTTCTACTCATATTGCATCCATCATAATCACCGTCTGTATATGCAATTAGATCAAAGGATTGGTTCTTTATATACCAAATCCCTAAGTCTGGTCTTCCCTTCAAGTATCTGAATATTCTTTTAACAGCATTCATGTGGAAGACTTTTGGATTTGACTAGAACCTAGCACACACACACACAGCAAACATGATATCTGGCCTTGTTGCAGTCAGATACATCAGAGATCCAATCTTGGCTCTGTATTCATGCTCATCAACTGACTCCCCCTTTTCATCAGCTATCATCTTTTCTTTGGTGTCTATTGGAGTTGAAGCAGTCTTGTAATCATGACAGTTGAACTTATTCAAAATGTCCTGCACATACTTAGTTTGGTGAATGAAGATCCCTTCAGCCTTTTGTTGAACTTGCAGCCCCAAAAAGAAGTTTATTTCACCCATGGAACTCATGCTGTACTTGGACTTCATCACCTCTTCAAACTCCAAACACATATTTTCATTTGTAGATCCAAAGATGATATCATCAACATAGACTTGTAAAAGCAGCAAATCTGACCCTTTCCTTTTGTAGAAGAGTGTCTTATCAATGGCTCCCCTTGTGAAACCATTTTCAAGTAAATGAGTTGATAGCTCATCATACCATGCTCTAGGAGCCTGATGCAATCCATAAAGGGCTTTGTTTAACTTATACACCCTGTTTGGATACATGGGATCCTCAAAACCTGGTGGTTGAGCCACATACACTTCTTCATCAATCTTTCCATTTAGGAATGCAGATTTAACATCAAGCTGGAATACTCTTATGTTCTTTGAGACAGCATGTGCAAGGAAAATTCTTATGGCTTCCAGTCTTGCAACTGGTGCAAACACTTCCTCAAAGTCTATCCCTTCTTCTTGAAGACATCCCAATGCTACAAGTCTTGCTTTGTTCTTAATCACCAAACCCCTTTCATCCCTTTTGTTTCTGAACACCCATTTGGTTCCAATTGCATATCTGTCATGTGGCTTGTCTACAAGATCCCACACGTGTAGATCTCTAAACTGGGCCAATTCCTCTTGCATAGCCTCTACCCAACTATTGTCTTTTAAGGCTTGAGCAATATTCTTTGGTTCTAATTGGGATAGAAAGCAAGAGTAAAGACAGATGTTTGCTATCTCAGAATGACTCCTTGTTACTCTTTCATGCAAGTCACCAATGATATTTTCAGCAGGATGATTCTTTTCAACAGTAGGAGTTTGTATTATCATATTTGTAGTCAAATTTGTGTCAAGATTTGATTCATTAAGTTCAGGTTCTTCAATGATCAAATCAGCTTCAGCATCATGAAACTCTGGTACTTCATCATTGGTTTGTCCTGAAGTAGATGCACCATTGTTTCCCAGATTCAAGCTTTGAAACAAGTCTTGAAATCTTGCTGTGGAAGCATTTTCATCTTCATTTGATTGGTTGCATGTGTCACTCCCATTCTGAACATGATCATTTTGTACATTTGAAATGTCCTGATTGTTTACTTCCTCATCTTGTTCAATGGCATTGCTTGAGGAGCTTTTCACAAAAGTATATTCATTTTCTTTTCTTGCAACCTTTTCCCACAACTCTTCCAAGTCCAGTTCTTTCTTCTTAGTCTCTTCAACATGTGTACTAGTCTTGTAGAATGAATCATCAAAGTCTTTAGAATAAATCTTGAATGACTTTATTAACTTTTCATGATCAAACAGCCATGGTGCACCACTGATTGTATTGAATTGATTTTCATTGAAAATGATGTCAGATGACTCTATCACACTCATGTGATCTTTCACATAAACTCTGTATGCCTTTGAGTGAGTAGAATATCCAACAAAGAAACAATCTAGTGACTTAGTTTGAAACTTGTTCAAATAATCTCTAGTGTTCAATAGAAAACATTTGCAACCAAAGGGCTTGAAAAACTTGATGTAAGGCTTTCTGTTATTTGAAAATTTCATATGGAGTCTTGTTATGCCTTTTGTTTACAAGTACCCTGTTCTGAACATAACATGCTGTATTGATTGCTTCAGCCCAAAAAGTGACAGGCAAATTTGCATCAGCCATCATGGTTCTGGCAGCTTCTATCAAAGTTCTGTTTCTTCTTTCTGCCATACCATTTTGTTTAGGAGTTCTAGGAGCTGAGAATTGTTGAAATATTCCTTTCTTTGTGCAGAATTCTTCCATAACTCCATTTTTGAACTCTGTACCATTGTCACTTCTCATCATTTTGACTTTCTTATTCAGCTTGTTCTCAATCATTGTAACATAACCCATAATCAACTCAGCAGACTCATCCTTGGTACTTAGGAAATAGACCCAAATATATCTAGAATAGTCATCAATGATCACCAAACAGTATCTTTTCTTTCCAATACTTGGCACACTCACAGGACCAAAAAGATCCATGTGAAGTAACTCAAGTGGTTGATCAATTGAGTTGATGAGCTTTGTCTTATGAGTAGACTTGTGTTGCTTTCCCTTTTGACATGAATCACAGTGATCATCAAACTTAAAATCTCTTGTAGGTAAACCAATCACATGTTCACCCTTGACCAGTCTATTCATGTTCTTTAAGTTTACATGACACAATTTCCTATGTCACAATTTTGATTCATTTTCAGTGGCTTTGGAAACAAAACATGCACCATCTCTTGAAATGGCTTCTTTAATATTTAACTCATATAAGTTGCCATTTCTGGGTGCCATCATCATAATCATCTCAGGTGGAATCACAAATTCAGGTTTTAAGATGAAGCAATGAGAATCATCAAAACTAACTTTGTAACCTTTATCACACATCTGTGATATGCTCAGAAGATTGTATTGAAGTCCCACAACATGAAACACATTGTCAAATGACACCTTTTCATTTGTCAAGATTCCTTTTCCCACAATCTTTCCACCATTTTCATCACTCCCAAAGGCAACAGGACCTTCATATTTCTCTTCATAGTTCACAAGTAACCTCTTGTCAAAAGTCATGTGCCTTGAACAACCACTATCCATATACCATATATCATTCAATGGAGTGGCATGTTCCTGCACAAAGAGAAATTTGATTAGTTAAGTGATGAGGTGCAAGTTTTATCAACTTGCAACTTATCAGTGTCAATTTCAGTGGCAGCCTGGGAAGTGAGTGTTGTAGGTTCAGAATCTGCATGAGTGATTTCCAGATTATCAGAATGATCAGTTTCATTCCCACATTCTCTTGGTGTTTTGAAAAGTGAAACTGAACATTGAGGCTCAACCGAGTCAGTGACATTCTCTTTCAAGACATAGTCCTTTGTTTCTGAGTAGTCTCTTACATCAGCCACAACTTCAATTTTAGTTTCTGCTTTAGGTTTCCAAGTGAAACCTTGTGGTTCATATCCATGTTTCATCAAAAACTTCTCATCACCAGTAAGTTCAGTCGATTTCATTCTCTGATAAGTATCATTTTTTCTTGTCTTTTCACTGTTTGATGATCCTTGAGAGTCATCAGACTTAACTGATTGAGTGTCTTGATTAATCTTCAATGACTAATTTTTCTTCTTTGTCATCTTCTTGTGCTTCTGTGGTGACTTACTTCTTCCTACATACTCAGTCACTTGATTCTTTCCTTTGATTTTAGCATTCTCTTCATTACTTGTCTTCTTTCCACACAGATTTCCTTTTTCCCAAATACATTTCATACTTCTCTTTGTACAGAACAAAGTCTTGACCATTCATTTTTCCTTCTGGTACATGAAATGGTTTGAGTTTGAATCTCTCATGGCATGAATCTGTGTGGTGACCATATTCATCACACCTTTTGCACCAAACCTTTCCTTTGAAGACTTCATGTTCTTTTGGTTTCTTGAATCTTTCACTTGGCTTAGGGGTATTGACTCCTAAAGTCTTATGATTTTTCAAACTATCAAAG
Organism: Bidens hawaiensis; assembly: GCF_021521415.1. Taxonomy (NCBI): domain Eukaryota; kingdom Viridiplantae; phylum Streptophyta; class Magnoliopsida; order Asterales; family Asteraceae; genus Bidens; species Bidens hawaiensis. The sequence goes on along the minus strand of NW_027491375.1, from coordinate 262,982 downwards.
TCAATTGAAAAAGGAACAAATTCCTCAATCTTGATGTCTTGTCTTTCAACATTGCTTTTGACAAAGACAATCTTCTTCATAATCATAGGTTCTTCATCACTGCTTTCTCTAACCCTTGACTGTCTTTTCTCATATTATTCCATTGTCTCCACTTCTCCAACATCCAACACTTCATGACTAGAAAAGATTGGATAAACTGGGATAAAGTTTTCTGTATCAATCTTTTCATTCTCCTCCTTCTTCTTGTTGTTCTGCTTTATCCTATTCAATACAGTCTTGCTTGGAAGTCTAACTGCATTGTAGTTTATCTTCCTTCTTTCACATATGTCAAAAGAGACATGTTCCCTTTTAATGTTGTCCTTTTGCTTCTTTGATTTTGATAGGACTGGTGGATACTTTGGAAGCTTGTCAACAGATTCAGGTTTTTTATACTTTCTCCCTCTTTCAGCAGCTTGAATTTCCTTTTCAGTAATTTGATCACTTAAATCACTAAGATCATCTTGATCCAACTCATCTGAATCAAAGTCATCCTCAGAGACTTGAACTCCAATTGACTTTTCCATTTTCTCTTCTTTCTTAATCACAAACTCTCCATCTTCATTCACTTCTACCTTTTTGTATAAATCAACAAATTCTTCCCTGTCTTGAAAGACATCTTTGAATTGTTGTAAGTATGCATCTCTCTTCTCTTTGTCAACTTTTGGCATAAAGTTGTTGTTGAATGGAGGTGGAACTGTTTTATATTTTTCTTGGTCTTTTACTTGATTCAGAATTCCACAAATGTTGCCAGTTGAAACCAAATTCTTAAGAAATTCAGTTTCAACCTTTAGTCTTGTGTTTTGCACCTTTTCTTCAATCAACAATTTTTTCAAACCATCAATCTCAGTGATGTATCTTGTTTGAGATCTATAAATGACCATACAATCATCTTCAAGGCTCTTAATCTTTTCATCACTTATCATCTCACTTGCCTCATACTCATTTATGATACTTTGTTTTCTGAAACATTCACCTTCCAGCTTACCTACCTTTGTTTTTAGTTCACTAATAAGTTCATTTAAATCAACTGTAGGAGCAGAGTGTACCTGAGAGGAGGTTCCCTTTTCTTTCTCAATTATGGCCATGAATGCCACATATGCCTTTTTGATGTCATCAGCAATATCCTCCTCATGACTGCTCCAATCAAAGCTTCCTTCGTGTTGTGTAGTCACTGCCACATTTCCTTGATTTCAGATCCGATTTTGATTTGCTGGAACAGTGTTGTTTTGACTACTTTGAGTTACTTGAAGGTTTTGATTGTGATTCATTTGAGGTTGAAAGCCTTGAGTCTGTTGCATATTCTGTTGTTGATTGTTCATTTGAGACTGAAAGTTGCTGAAGTTTGGATTGTAACTGTTGTTGTTATTGAAATTGTTCATCTGATTGCTGTTGTTGTTGAATCTTGGCTGATTTTGCTGGTAATGCTGTTGACCTCTAGATTGATTGTGTTGATATTGAGGTTGACCTCCTGGTTGTTGATTCTGAAATTGATTCATCTGAAAATTTCTTTGTTGATTGCATTCTCTTGCAAAATGACCAGGTTGCTGACAATTGTAGCATATTGCTTTTGACTTGTCAAACCCAATCCTGTCATTTGGACCAGAAACCAGAGATCTACCAGTTCTGTTGTACAGCCTTCTACTTCTCAATCCCAACATGGCAGCTTGCCATTTCAAATCCATATCTTCTAAGTCATCTGCATCAATCTGTTCTAAATCATCTTGAACCACACTTGTGTTAATCAAGTTCTTTGCAACAAATGCATTATATGACTCAGTGAACATAGATAACAAAGCTTGTGTCTCATTGCTTTGAACATGTCCTGTTCTAGGATTAGGAACATTTCCACTAGACACAGAGACAGAGTTAGAATCATCAATCAGTTGCACATTGAATCTTTACTGATTTCCTTGAGTGCTTGTGCTACCCCCAATGAAAGATTTTGGAGTCACAACATTATGTTCAGCTGGTTCTTCTATGATGGGAATTTGCTGTTGGTTCTTGATGGACAGATTTCCCATTGGTGCAATCAAAGTATTTGAAACATTGAAACTTGGTCTATCTTCCTTGATCATCTCATTCTCAATCATTTCAAGTTCAGCAGCTTGAAGAAAACATACCACATCATCCAATTTCAATTCATTGAAATTTTGCTTTTGAAGGATGAATTTGCAGGCAGTATACCATTCTTTTGGCCTTAAGTTGAGCAACTTTGTATTCAAATCAAAGTCAGTCATTACATAATCAGTTGTTCTCAATTCATTCAAAATACTCAGAAAATGTTCTAGTATTGACTTCAACCTTTCTCCATCTCTGTACTTGAACCTTTCCAACTGTTGCTTCAGTCTTTGCTTCTTAATGTTCTTCAATTCAGTGTTCCCTTCATACATCTCAAGGATGGCATCATACATTTGTTTAGCAGTTGTGTGATGAGCCACCTTGGTCAGAATTTCCCAAGACAAACCCAGCTTAATCATAGCCAAGGCTTTGTCATCCACCTTTCTCATGTTTTCTCTTATAGCAGCAGTTGCAGTAGCATTTGCACCCTCTTCAACAGTAGTTTGTGGACCATTCTTGATGGAGTTCCACATGTCAATGTCATTGTAGCATACAGTTTCTTCAAAGAGTACATTCCATTTGATAAAGTTTTCCTGTCCATACAACCTAGGTATCTTGTTAGTAGACACCTCTTGTTCTTCATATCCAGACATTTTGAGAAATCAAAAATCAGTTTCTTTAAAAAGTTTCAAAATAATCAGATCTGAAAACAGCATGCTCAGATCTGAGTTGTCTGATGTGATTAGAACAAGATTTAGATATAAAGATTTAAACTTTAATTGAAATAAAGATGAGAAAACCCCGGTAGATTGTAGATCTGGAAGGAAAATGAAAAACAGGGCTGCTGACGTCACAAATCAATCGAACAGTGGTCTGCTTACGTCATTCTTCTTCAAATCTTCAATCAGCAACAATCTTTCCAAAATAACAGTAACAAGCTCTGATACCACTTGTCAGGTCCCAACTTTTGATGGTTGATTCGGCTCGGATCTTAATCAATCATGTCATAACTCACACAAAATTAATCGTGTTGACAAGAGAGTTAATGACGGGTTACTATATTTTAGAAAGATGACCGTTTGTTAAAGGTGGAATCAATAACAAACATAAGGTTGCAATGAATATTCAAAGATCGAAGACACACACAGGATTCACTCAAAAGATTTCCATTTATATAATGTTAGTCATACAAAAGGAGTAATCGATTTAGGGTTTATAAGGAATCCTAGGACAGCCGTCACACACAAAATATTCTCAATTAATGTGTCGTGTCCCGTGTTTTTCGTGTCTCGTGCCCTTGGCGGCGTGCCCTAAATATTCTATTTATAGGCCGGCCAACCTAGGACAGCTGTCATTCCTTCTAGAAACCCTATCCGATAATACATATTCAAATTACATATTCAAAAATAAAGCTAAGTGTAAAACAAGTCTTCTGGGTAGGCTTTTCATTAATCTTCAGTCTCCGAGTACGCAGTGTACTCGGCCTTCCTTCAGACTTGGTAAACATATAAGTGTACTCGGGATCCGTTTCCGGGTAGACTTTACTTAAAGAATATTTTACCAAGTAAAATATTCACCGAGTAGACTTCAATCTTCTTGGACTTATCAAACTTTGCTCGACAAATCCTTACGAGCAACCTTGTTCTTCTATGGTCATGTTCGGCTCATTGTCAGTTGAACAACTTATTGATATGGCGTACTCGGGAGTACATACCTTACTTGAGCAGAACCTTACTCGAAATAACTTAGAGATATTCTATTAACACATCAAGTATACTCTGACCATAATTATTAAAGAATACCTTGCCCGGTCTTCCAATTACTTGGCTTCTTGGACTTGGTTAACCAAACCTTACTCGAAAGAGTAAAAGACTTAGCTTTGAAGAACAATCCTGCTTGACAAAGTGAACCTTGCTCGGAGATGCCAAATCAGTGGTCCTTACTCGGGAATTCACTAAATAGCATACCTTACTCGGATATCCACTTAAGAAGACTATTAGAAGTAAACCTTGCCCGGGAGGCAAAATCTCGTACTCGGCTAAGTAAAAGCTTACTCGAAGGTCCAAGGTGTGCTCGGATTCAATACTTAGAAGTTTCCGAGGAGGTTGAGAAGATTCCAATCTTCCATATTCTTCGTTTTCGGTCAAATCTCCTCATTTGGGTCAAATTCTTGACCCAACAATAATATAGATTTAGAGAATAATACGAGATTCGGTGGCCCAAAACACAACTAGTGTGTCTTAAGTGAGTGAACTTGGTTTAGTTCTGTCACACCCTCAAAATCCACTAACGGAGTTTTACCGTCAGAGGGTGTGAACTAACAGGATCAAAATCATTAGTTATACTCAAACCATAAATAAAGTTTTCAAACCACGAAAACAATTTAAGTGTAAATAAGTGCGGAAGCGTAAAACCATAAACCAAGTGTTGCGTCACGCAGGACGACTTAAAAGCCCAATTAATAACAGTTTAAAAACAAGTTTGCATAAACAATAGCGTTCAAAGTAATGCATGATCCAATACCGCGCGCCCGCCTCGGCTACCTGAGAATAACATACTAAAAGTGTCAACACGGGGTTGGTGAGTTCACAAGTTTATATAAATAAAGCGTTTGCGTTTGCGTTTTGCGTTTGCGTTTTGCGTTTGCGTTTTGCGTTACCAGATAATGTTAAATCCAATTAATGCAAGACCAATTGGGTTAGGTTCTTATCTCAACATCTTGACTTCAAGAAGTGGAACCAACCCATTTGGTCTTGTAGTTCATGAGATATGATAATTACAAAACAACCTAACAGCAGGTCTCACAATTCAGGTTTGCACTTCTGTTTTGTAAAATAATAAAAGTTAACCTTTACTCGTCCAAAAATTACAAACTTGGACTTTATAGAAACTAGACTCAACCTAGTACACTGTAGTATTAACAATCTCGACCAATTACAACATTAACATTTAGTTACAGTTGTCTAAACATAACTTACAATCTGTCCAGTACCAGTTTTGAACTTTAATCACATTTAAATCGTTTGAGCAACCAAAACACCTCCAAATCAGGCGTGGTTGGGTTTTCTGAAAACTAGACTCAGAGAACTACCTTTTAGACTCATAATTATTCCTATTTGGTTTTATATTTAATAAGTTACACCTCGTTCAAGTTTAACTATCTCTGCTGTCAAAACTCAGCAAGCACACACAATCGTCTAACATGCATCCTAAGCATACGACATATCTCCAAACATGCAATAAACATAATTATCCATAAAAATCAGTAGTAACCCTCTAGGGTTTACAAACAATCAATGATTTAACAATCTTTCACCGTTCAAAATCACATATGATCATCTAAATCAATAACCAAAGCATAATCAAGCATCATCTAATCCATACAAAGCATAAGAACACTTAAGACATGATTTTCAAAATTAGGGTTTCATGTTTATACCTTAAAACGCAGAAACAACCAAGAGAAAGGTGAGAGATGCTTAGAAACGAGTGCGGGATACTCCGATTATGAGAAACAAGGTCAAAACGGGTGTGATATGGTGGTGGTGTGGGCTGCCGTCACAAGAGAGAGGGGGGGGGGGGTGTCCGATCGGGTTTGAGAGAGGGAGAGAGGAGTTAGGGTTTTGTTATTATTAAATAATAACATGTTACACCAAGGCCCCTCAACTTCTAATTATTAATTTTCTAGCCTAAAGTAAAATTGTTTGCATCTTGAGTTTACGTTTTATACAATATTATCAAATAACACATAAGCCTAACACATAATTATCACATAATTATTGTTTGGATGTTTTTCGTTTATTCACCAATGATTTGCGTCAACTCGTTTGCGTTTCGGTGCAATCCCGAAAGACTACATATGTAGTGATTGTCAAGCATCATTTAAAACTCTATTTTAAATGAAATGAGATGTGCGTTATAGATCAAGTGATCTTAAGTTTGAATTGACGGAGTTGGATTAACGGAGTTAACCTGAAATTGACGAGTGTCACATCATTCCCATGTTGAAAGAATTTTCGTCCCGAAAATTTGAGTTAAGTCGCGATGGGTGTCTGAAAAGTAACAAAAATTTCAGTTTGTCATATCATCCTCTAGTAGAAAGAAATTTCGTCCCGAAATTTAATTCATACCTCCGGTGATTTCTGACGGTTTGACGGGTTTCGTGGTTTTCGGTGTTTGGTCAACCCTTCAAAAAGGTGAGGATACTTTTTCATCATTTGATCCTCGCGTTCCCACGTGAACTCCGGTCCACGTCTCGAGTTCCAATGAACCTTAACGATTGGAATTTTGTTGTGCTTGAGTGTTTTGGTTTCCCAATCCAAAACTTCGACTGGTTCTTCAATGAAGCGTAGTTGTTCATCAACTTACAATTCGTCCAAAGGGACTGCTTGGGTTTCGGAAAGACATTTCTTCAAATTGGATACATGGAATACATTGTGTACACTACTGAGTTCCGTTGGTAATTCCAGTCGGTACGCCACCGGACCAATGCGCCCAGTTATCCGGTAAGGGCCAACGTATCGTGGATTGAGTTTGTTTCTCTTTCCGAAGCGAACCACACCTTTCCAAGGTGAGACTTTGAGTAAAACTTGGTCGTTCACTTGAAATTCAAGAGGCTTTTGGCGCTTGTCGGCGTAACTCTTTTGGCGATCTCGTGCTGCTGCCATACGGTTGCGAATTTGGACAATATTTTCAGAGGTTTCAAGTACTAATTCTGGACCAGTGATTTGGCTATCACCCACCTCTGCCCAGCAGAGAGGTGATCGACACTTCCGTCCGTACAACGCTTCAAACGGCGCTGCTTTAATGCTTGCGTGGTAGCTGTTATTATACGAAAACTCTACCAAAGGCAAGTGAGGTTCCCAACGTTTTCCGAAATCCAGCACACATGCACACAACATGTCCTCCAAGGTCTGAATGGTGCGCTCACTTTGCCCATCCGTCTGAGGATGGTATGCTGTGCTCATATCAAGGCGGGTGCCTAGTGCACTCTGTAGTGACTTCCAAAAGTGCAAAGTGAAACGGGAATCTCGATCAGATATGATCGAGACAGGCACTCAGTGTCTAGACACTACTTCTTTCATATAGATGCGAGTCAGTCTTTCCATTTTGTCCGATTCCATGATTGCTAAGAAGTGTGCAGACTTAGTCAACCGGTCAACGATCAACCAGATGGTATCGCATCCCGTCGGTGTTTTGGGTAATCCCGTGATGAAATCCATTGAAATGTGTTCCCATTTCCACGTTGGAAGTTCCGGTTGCTGTAGCAGACCAGATGATTTCTGATATTCTATTTTGACTCTTGCACAAGTCAAGCATTTGCTCACGTAGGTGGCAATGTCGGCTTTCATGTTTGGCCACCAGTAAAGTGCTTTTAGGTCATGGTACATTTTATCTGAGCCAGGGTGGATGGAATATCGGGACTTGTGTGCTTCGTCTATCACTAGAGTTCTAAACTCTCCGTATCGTGGAACCCAAATCCAGTTTTCAAAATATCGGACCCCGTCCGATTTGGTTTCAAGTTGCTTGTCCATGCCCCGCATGAGTTCTGATGGGAGATTATCATCTTTCAAGGCTTCGAGTTGCGCATCGCGAATCTGATCGGGTAAGTTGGCGCGAATCGTGAGTTGTAATGCTCGCACTCGCCTAGGTTTATCGGTTTCTTTTCTGCTGAGAGCGTCGGCCACTACATTGGCCTTGCCAGGGTGGTACTTGATGGCACAATCATAATCCTTAAGCAGCTCGACCCAACGACGTTGTCGCATGTTTCTGATCGTAGATATGTTGGAGACTCTTGTGGTCGGTGTAAATGGTAAACTTGGTACCGTACAAGTAATGCCTCCATATCATAACAGCAAACACCACAACTCTGAGTTCCAAGTCATGGGTCGTGTAATTCTTCTCGTGAATCCGTAGTTGTCGAGAGGCATAGGCTATAACCTTCTTGAGTTGCATCAGCACGCAACCGAGACCTTGTATCGATGTGTCACAATGTACCTCAAAATTTTCTGTTCCCTCGGGAAGGGCTAGGATAGGGGCGCTACAGAGTTTGGTTTTCAACAGTTGGAAAGCGGATTCTTGCGTGTCACCCCAATTGTACTTAGTACCCTTGTGAGTCAAAGCGGTGAGGGGTTGAGCAATCTTTGAATATCCCTCGATAAAACGCCGGTAGTAGCCAGCCAGTCCTAGGAATTGTCGCACCTCAGTCGGAGTCTTAGGTGCTTCCCAGTTTTTGATTGCCTCTACCTTGCCGGGATCGACATGGATACCATTCTCATTAATCACATGTCCTAAGAAGTAAACCTCGCGAAGCCAAAATTCGCATTTCGAGAGTTTAGCGTACAGTTGTTCCTTCTTCAGTAATTCCAAAATTAACCTCAAGTGTTTTCATGGTCGGTCTTGTCCTTGGAGTAGACGAGGATATCATCAATTAAAACAATCACACACTTGTCGAGGTACGCCTTGCATACTCGATTCATGAGATCCATAAATACAGCCGGTGCGTTGGTTAAGCCAAAAGTCATTACTGAAAACTCGTAGTGACCGTACCGAGTTCTGAAAGCCGTCTTTGAAATATCTTCTTCGCGCACTCTTAATTGATGGTAACCAGATCTCACTTCGATGTTCGAGTAGTAACTCGATCCTTGAAGCTGGTCGAACAGATCATCAATTCGGGGTAAGGGATAACGGTTCTTGATCGTCACCTTGTTCAACTCTCGGTAGTCGATGCACATGCGGAAAGTCCCGTCCTTCCTCCGGACAAATAAGACACGGGCTCCCCATGGTGATGAGCTAGGTCGGATAAAACCTTTATCCAACAAATCTTGTAATTGAGTGGACAACTCCTGAAGCTCTGCCGGTGCGAGCCGATATGGGGCTCGTGCTATGGGTGCAGCACCGGGGTCAATTCGATTTGGAACTCGACTTGTCGAATAGGAGGGAGTCCAGGCAAATCCTCCGGGAAAACTTCCGGAAAATCTCTCACGATCGGTATGTCTTCAATTCGCTTCTCCTCCACGGGTTTCTCGACAATATGAGCTAAAATTGCCGGATGACCCTTTTGTAAATATTTCTGCGCCTTCATGAGGGTGATGATGCTGGTGGTCATGCCGCTCTTCTCGCCCTGAATTGAAATGATCTCGCCGGAAAGGGTAGTGATGTGGACTATCTTGTCATGACATATAATCTCCGCTCGGTTCTCGGATAACCAGTCCATGCAGACAACGACATCGAAACTACCAAGTGTAAAAGGTATGAGGTCGATATCAAAAGTATGGCCCGACAGTTTCAACTGACATCCCGCAAGTACATGAGTTGTTTCTATAGACTTACCGTCAGCTAATTCAACAGGAAACTTAGCATCTAACGGGGTTGGAGTTAAGTCTAAGAGTTTACTAAAGGCTTTCGATACAAAACTCCTATCAGCTCCAGTGTCAAACAAAACAGAAGCAAAACAGTCGTTCACAGGAAACCTACCAGTCACCACATACGGATCGCTGCGGGCCTGGCCCGACCCAATGACGAAAGCTCTACCTTTACCACTGCTTCCGCCACCGCTGCTGCCCCCATTGTTCTCATTCTGCTTTAGTTTGGGGCAATCCTTCTTGAAATGACCCTCTTGACCACACTCGAAACACCCTTTAGTCGTCATAGATGATTTAGGAGCACCCTTTGCCGCTAGGTCTCCCCTACATTCCTTGGCCTGATGACCCATTTTTCCGCATCTCAGACATTTGATACGGTCGCATGGCCCAGCATGGTGATAGTTGCACTTGTTGCATTTCGGGTGTTTCCCAGCATAGCCGCTCGAACCCTGCCCGCCACCGTTGTTATTGTTGGGACCCTGATTATTGAAGCTCCGAGTGAGTTCGGGCTTACGGTAGTATTGTTGATGTGGGAGGTTCGAGGATGAGGATCTGGTGTTGTCAAATTTTCTCTTTCCATTGCTCGGGTTGTTGTTGCTGTTGTCAGTGCTCGGGTTATCACGGGTTTTAGAGGTTGAACCTCTAGGTGGTAACGCACCTTGGGTCACTGCCTGATCCGTCAGTTTGTGAGCTAACCGGATCGCTTGTAGAATTATAGCCGGTTTAGAAGACGTCAACATACCCTGAATTTATGGTACCAACCCATCGATATACATCTCGATCCTCTTACTCGGCGGGTCTACCATCCGTGGACACATTACTGCTAGCTCGTGAGAACGGGTGGTGTAAGCTTCAATCTCGGAACCCACCATTTTCAATGACCAAAACTCAGATTCCAACTTCGCGATCTCCTCTCTAGGACAATACTCTTCCAGCATCATATTCTTGAACTCTTCCCAGTTCATAGCGTTAGCCAATTCCAATCCAAGAATTTGCACATTGGAGTTCCACCAAGTGAGAGCAGAATCTTCCAGGGTTCCAACAGCAAATTTGACCATACTGGCGGGTGGACAGTTACACATCTCAAAAGCTGATTCGGCCTTCTCAGCCAACGCAGGAAACCTATGGCTCCCTCAGTGCCCTTAAACGAATTGGGCTTGCAATCCAGGTAGTTATTGAAAGTACACGCTCCAATTGGACCTCCGGCTTGATTCTGAACATATGCGGCTAGAGCTGCCGCCGCATGGTCATTCAATAGGGTTTGGAGTTCTGCTACGGTTAGGTTGATGTTACCGCAACCATGACCAGCGTTTCTTCTAGACATATAGGTGTTATCATCCTGAGATGTCGTCGCCTGAGAACACGTCCGAGTGTGTATCCTCCTCAGTATCTTCCTCGGGTTCTTCCTCAGGTTCGGCTGCATTCTGGGCAATTTGCGTCTGTAAGATATCGCAACGCTCCAGAGCTATCTCTGTCCAAGATCTCGCCACCAAGACTTGCTCTTGCAAATCGATCATCTCTGCTTGCATTTTTCTCATAATCTTCATCTGCTGATCATTAGTATCCTGCATTTCCTTCATAGTCGTTTTCAGGCGGGAAATTTCCTCCCTAGCCTCGGTTCCATCTCTCATCAAGCCGGAAACGTTCGCTCTCGCCGAGCGCATAAAACCCACGTCACGCTCTAAACAAGAAACAACAACTGCGAGAACACGCTCCATAGGTTCGGTTATGGGTGGTAGGGTGTTGGGGTAAGCAGGACGGCTCGATTGAGGTAGTGGGGGAACTTGTTCGCGATAAACCATACGCCTGATCAGACTCGGGTACCAACCCCAGCTAACGTCGTCGTCGTACATGCCTCCAGACAGGTGATACCTCTTCGGTGCAGGGGCTTCTAGTTCCGGGACTACTCGGGGTGGCGATGAGGTAGGTAACTGCGGTTCCTTTCCATGAGCATGAGTCATCTGATCGGATGATGATGATGGTGGCATCGACATCCCTACAGGTAAGCCGTGTATGCGCGCGTATGAGTGAATGAGGTAAAGAGATATAGCCAACGAAAGACTAAATAAAACATATATGTAGTGCGTATAATTATAACTAATGGGTCATTGCGGTTATAGTCTAGTATGCATGCAATTTCTAGTTCGCTATAACCAATGGCTCTGATACCAATCTGTCACACCCTCAAAATCCACTAATGGAGTTTTACCGTCAGAGAGTGTGAACTAACAGGATCGGAATCATTAGTTATAATCAAACCATAAATAAAGTTTTCAAACCACGAAAACAATTTAAGTGTAAATAAGTGAGGAAGCGTAAAACCATAAACCAAGTGTTGCGTCACGCAGGACGACTTAAGAAACCCAATTAATAACAGTTTAAAAACAAGTTTGCATAAACAATAGCGTTCAAAGTAATGCATGATCCTATACCGCCCGCCCGCCTCGGCTACCTGAGAATAACATACTAAAAGTGTCAACACGGGGTTGGTGAGTTCACAAGTTTATATAAATAAAGCGTTTGCGTTTGCGTTTTGCGTTTTGCGTTACCAGATAATGTTAAATCAATTACATATCTATAGGTAGCTAGCCTATAAAGCAAGTATTACTAAGTGTTCGACATCGAAGCTGACTGTTTATCATTTGCCTTGCCACCAGGTCTATCCCGACCATGGTAATGTGTTAGCCAAGATTACACCCACTTGACCTCCAGTCGAGTTTAGCGTTGGGTGGGGTTTGCCAAACCCAGTAGTACTACTCAACAGTGACCCGCTATTATCCAATACTAAACGGTTCGATGTGCATGAAGGAATTTTGTTGTTTCGTTTGCCACTTAGCCTTTACAAGTGATATATATCTAAATAACAAAATCTAAAAGCGTTTCGGAGTATGTATTCTCCCCGAAGTGAAAAAGCGTTTAAAAGAGTTAAAAGGGGAACGTGAAACTCATTGTTTGCGAAGAATTCAAAACAAGTCACCCAAGTGATGCGCGTCACAGAAAATCCTCACTAGCGTTCTAAAACAACAATGAGATTTTCTAAGTGTTGGAACTATTATCGAGTCTCTAGACTCGGCACATAACACCTATGCATAAAATACGTTTCGTGTTTCGTTGGTGAATTGTGTGTGTCTCAACAAGCACATTGGTGATACGTTACATGTGTGAACAACTATTTACATATCATGTATTAATATTATACATTACTAGCAATTATCCCCACAAGGGCAATTTGGTCATAAACGTAGCAATTATTTAACAACAAGCATGTTTCATGTATTTTCACATAGTTCAGCAGCTAGTTTTATCAAGACAGAATTCTACTTGAAAGATTACTCTATTCAACAGATCATAGCATATCAATTAATTCACCAAAAATCCTCCCAAAAACATGTATGAGTTAGGTTTTCAGAACTATTTTTATTGTATTTTTATTCCACATAGTTTACTCACAATGATCAAAACATTACAGTAAACTCATGGTAGTCAAAATCATGCGCAACAGAATGTTATTTGTTATTCCCGTTAAATGAAAATTCCAATTAATGCAAGACTAATTGGGTTAGGTTCTTAACTCAACATGTTGACTTCCAGAAGTGTAACCAACCCATTTGGTCTTGTAGTTCATGAGATATGATAATTACAAAACAACCTAACAGCAGGTCTCACAATTCAGGTTTGCACTTCAGTTTTGTAAAATAATAAAAGTTAACCTTTACTCGTCCAAAAATTACAAACTTGGACTTTATCGAAACTAGACTCAACATAGTACACTGTAGTGTTAACAATCTCGACCAATTACCACATTAACATTTAGTTATAGTTGTCTAAACATAACTTACAATCTATCCAGTACCAGTTTTGACCTTTAATCACATTTAAATCGTTTGAGCAACCAAAACACCTCCAAATCAGGCGTGGTTGGTTTTTCTGAAAACTAGACTCAGAGAACTACCTTTTAGACTCATAATTAATCCGATTTGGTTTTATATTTAATAAGTTACACCTCGTTCAAGTTTAACTATCTCTGCTGTCAAAACTCAGCAAGCACACACAATCGTCTAACATGCATCCTAAGCATACGACATATCTCCAAACATGCAATAAACATAATTATCCATAAAAATCAGTAGTAACCCTCTAGGGTTTACAAACAATCAATGATTTAACAATCTTTCACCGTTCAAAATCACATATGATCATCTAAATCAATAACCAAAGCATAATCAAGCATCATCTAATCCATAAAAAGAATAAGAACACTTAATACATGATTTACAAAATTAGGGTTTCATGTTTATACCTTAAAAACACATAAACAACCAAGAGAAAGGTGAGAGATGCTTAGAAACGAGTGCGGGATACTCCGATTATGAGAAACAAGGTCAAAACGGGTGTGATATGGTGGTGGTGTGGGCTGTCGTCGCAAGAGAGGGGGGGGTGTCCGATCGGGTTTGAGAGTGGGAAAGAGGAGTTAGTGTTTTGTTATTATTAAATAATAACATGTTACACCAAGGCCCCTCAACTTCTAATTATAACTTTTCTAGCCTAAAGTAACTTGTTTGCATATTGAGTTATCGTTTTATACAATATTATCAAATAACACATAAGCCTAACACATAATTATCCCATAATTATTGTTTGGATGTTTTTCGTTTATTCACCAATGATTTGTGTCAACTCGTTTTCGTTTCGGTGCAATCCCGAAAGACTACATATGTAGTGATTGTCAAGCGTCATTTAAAACTCTATTTTAAATGAAATGAGATGTGCGTTATAGATCAAGTGATCTTAAGTTTGAATTGACGGAGTTGGATTAACGGAGTTAACCTGAAATTGACGAGTGTCACAAGTTCGGTCTTGGTTAGGTCCTTGACTCTGAATAAGACCGAGGATGGTAGCACATACCCAATACAATAGAACTTAATAAGAAGGAACTTAGAAATTATAATACACAAATCTTACATGTAACATATTAATAAATCATTCTAAATATAAAGCATTTAAACAAGAGTTCGGTCATGGTTCGGTCCTTGACTCTGAATAAGACCGAGGATGGTTACCACATACCCAATACCATAGAACTTATTAAATTAAACTTAGAATTGATAATACTTAAGTCTTACATACAATATGCTAACAATAAATTATTTAAACAAAAGTTCGGTACTGGTTCGGCTCTTGACTCGGGATGAAACCGAGGATGGTTGCCACATACCCATTACCATAGAACTCATTAAAATTATTTGGAAACTAAAATAAATAGAACTAAACATTAACATTAATAATAAGCTTAAACAAAATTTAAAGTGTTAACAAGGACTATAATAGTCCTCCATGAAGCCTTGCCTAGCAATACACCTAAACCGACATGGCCGGAAAAGGGAAAGCCATGGAAACAAGGGGAGTATGTTTTAAACAAGCTTTAATTAACAAAAATTAGTTACAAACAAAGATTAGAAGTAGTTTGACCTTGAGAAGTCAAACCATCAAGAGTTGGAAGAAATAATACTTTGATCTAGATTGGAGAGAGTTTGAGGATAAGGAGCAAACCTAGATAAGATGCATTGGTCTTGTTTATATAGGGAAAGAGTGAAGGGTTGGCCCTTAAGTTTGTTTTAAGATTTACATGCTTTTGTTATCTGACAATTTTAGTCCCTTAAGTTTGTTTTAACTCGTTTTTAGCCAAAAAAGGGTTTTTTAACGTACCGAAAGAGATGATTTCTTGATCCTACAATTGTGTAATATAAACCAACATAAAACCCTATATTTTATTAATAACAAAATATCTGAAAGACCAAAACGGGTCGGGTTTCCGATACAAAAACAAATACAAGTAAAACTGAAAATGACGAATGTCACAATATTCCATTTGGTATAGTGTAACCTCCGTGACCCTCAACGAGTATCGTCGCACCATTTGGCATAGTGATGGGAACCTCATAATTTCTTTTGGTTATGTTTTTAAGCAGAGAATTATCGTAAGTAAAATGCTCGGTAGCACCCGAGTCAATGACCCACTTACCTTCTCGATCAACATTTCCTGCCATGTTGGCAAATGGAGCATCTTATTTAGTTGCTTCCTTTTGCATCCAAAGAACTGTATAAATTGTTGATACTGTTCATGGTTCAAACCTGGTATAGGACTCATCTTCCTTTAAAGATCACCGGCTCTCGGTTTAGAAGGAATAAAAGTTTGAAATGCAGCGGAACTAGTGACAGGTTTCTTGGCGCCACCGTCGTTTTTCCGACCATGGTTTGTGTTGCTACAACAATTATAAGACGAATGACAGTGAATGGACTGGTTAGGCTAACAGGCTTCAAGGGTTTCAATTAACCTAACGCAGGTCGTCGAGTCCCTCTACGTTTGCAAAACGTAGAAAGAGGTTCACTAGTTTGTTGTTATTTGTTATAGTTCACCGAAGATCCAAGACCGTGATGTTTATAATCGGTTTTTGGAGGAAGTTCTTGGTGAAGCTATGATGTTCTTGAAGTAAGAAAGAAACAAGCAAAGTGCAAGTTTCTCAAGAGAGAAGATAAGATTAGAGAGTATATGTTAACCCTCCAATCTGGTGTGTCCCTTACGGCTGACTTGTATTCCTTTATATAGAAGGAGGTATGCAAGCCTTTTGTCCAGTGGATAAACTAATGGACCTCCAGTTTGCTAGAGGGTTGACCTTTTATGGGCGGGAAGCTTTTGACCGTTGGTTAATGATTATAATAATATTACTTTTTCTGAGTGTGTCCCTTCTTCAGAGGGAACAGTGATGTGAATAGTTTTTGACGTGGTACTGTTGCACGTGCTTACTGTTCATGTACTTGTTTTCCTAAATTGGGCGGGAAACGAACCTTTTAACCTTCTAACCTTTTTAGCGTTAATGTGTGAAAGCCATTTTATCAATCCTTGGGCTACCCCCTTCATCAGCCCCCCAAGTCAGAGGTGTTTGAGAAGTAGGCTCAAGGGCTTCTGACTTTTGTACACATTTTGTTATTGCTTAAAGGCTTCTAGGCTTCGAGGCTTTGAACGGTTTTGGTTTTTTTTTTGAATTTCTGACAAGACAGTTGATGTGATGGTTACTGCAGGTTGCGGTTCCCAATAACTGCTCTTATCATTAGCAATAACTATTCATTTGTTCAGTTTTTACTTTTAAACTTCCATAATATGCTCCAAACACATTCAATAAGTTCCTTTCAATCTTTCACCAGGTTAGTCTAAATCCTTCCTTTTTCTTTCGAAATTATGGGTACTCGTAAGGATCTATCGGTGAGTTATTCTCGATTAACCCAAGAGGAAGTCGAATCATTTTTCCTTGAATGGAGTATAGGTTTAGAGTTTAAACTGATTGCTCCGCCGGCCTATGCATCGATCGATCATTGTCCGGCGGGTTTCATTGCTCTTTACTATTGGCATTTTGAGTTTTCGAACCTCCGTCATCTTTTTTTGATTTTTGTTTTGAATGTGTTGGAATACTATCACGTGTCTTTTAGTCAGATTCACCCCTTAGGGCTTGCTAGGGTTTTACATTTTGAGGTTTCATGTAGGGCTTTAAGGTATGACCCGTCGGTTTTGTGTTTCGCCATTTCTTTCCTTTAGCGAAGAACGGCGATTGGTTTACCTTTGAACATACTCAGGTTGATACGTGTTTGGTTTCTTCGACGGTTACGACCCTTGGTTCTTGGAAGGATCGTGTTTCTTTGTTTCTGATTCCATTCTTCCTTTCAAACCTTTTTGGAGACGACCCGAGGTCGTTTTAAATGAGCCGGAGCCGGCTGAATCGGAGTTGAATGATGATGTCGGCTTTGGATTTTTTAAAGAGTGATGACACTTCAGATGTTGGGTTTACGGACGCTACAGCTACTGTCGGGGATACCGCTGTGGTTCGAGGGAAAGAGAGTAGGTTCGAAGGTTCTGGGTATATGGGAGTACCGAACGTTAAGGGCTTTACCAAGGCTGCTGCTCCTAAGGTTTCTACCCGCCGTTCTAATCGGCATTTATTGAAATCTTCTTGTCCATCATCCTCTCATGAACTAGTGGACATTAGTGATGATGTTCAAGTTGTTGAGGATCAAGGTCCGAGTGTGGATGCGGAGAAGGAGCAGGGTTTGGTTGTTTCCAAGAAGAAGAAATCAACTGGTAAAAAGGCTGTGATGGCTACGGTTCAAGGGTTGGATGGAAATGATGTTTATGTTCCTGAGTGGAACGTTAAGGTTGGTGATAGCTTCAAAGATCCGGAGGTTTGTGCGGATGTTCTGGTTAACTTTGCTCCCCCTGGGGGGGGGGGTTCGTAATACCATTTCTGAGATGGAAGGTGATGCCATGCTTTCAAGGTTAATCCTTAGTTCTTGCAACCTTTTTGCCCTTTTAGCCGAGGGCGTTACTCGTTTTCGAAAGGGGATGCACGAATATGAGGAATTTTCTCAGAAGAAGAAAAAGATGAAGTCTACCATGACAGTCATGAAGAAAGACGTTGATGGTTTTTCACAGAAGGAGGAGGGTTATGTGAAGAAGATTGATGAGTTGTCTCGTAGCCACGAGGTTGAGATTTCCGGGTTGAAGAAAAAGATGGAAGCTGACAGGGTTAACCTGGAAGCTATCGGGAAGCCTTTGAGTTCAGAAGAAAGCCTTTGATATGGAGAAGGAAGGATTGAAGTCTTCAGTCACCCAAGCCACTAATGACAACCGGTGGCTGATTGAGCACGAGTTTCATCAGGTTGTGACCTACCTGCTTCATTCATCTGAATTCAACTCTGTGCTTGGTGGTGTGTACACAAAGCTGCTTAATTATGGGAAACACTTGGGCTTTGTTGCTGGATTCAAACATCATGAAGCTGGTCAACCCTTGGAACAGTCGCCAATGTTAAACCGTGAAGCTTCCAAGCTCTTTTCAGATTCCGTTCAAGCGATGGAAAGGCTTACTTACCCCTATGTGGGTGAGGTTTCATCTTGTTTCGGTAAACCTCTTTCTGTTTTGCAGGGTTTTAAACTAGTCGGGCTTGATGATAAGGTTTGCTCTGAGATGCTTGAGTCTTTGTCCAAGAAGCGTTCTCGTTTTGGTGACAGCGAAGAGACCTTATCCGGAGATAGTGACGGGTCTCATGCGGCTAGCCTCGAAGGTTCAGCTGTCGTTGGTGATTTGAAGACGAGGAAGTGCAAGAAAGGCAAGAGTGGTGAGGCTAGTACTTCAAAGCATGTTTCTGATGTTTGAACACTTTATTCGTAGCTTTCTTAGCACTTCTTAAACAATGTTATGTACTTTGAACAATTTAGGTTTGGCATGAAACCCTTTTGGTTTTTGTTTTATGGTTGTTGTTGGCCTTTGTTGGCCTTTTGAACACTTATATGGGAGTCCTTGTGATTTCCTTGTTTAGCCTAGATGGCTTATTATGGATGATGCTAGTTATGGCCTTAAAAGGCCTTTTTTTATGAATCGTAATGTTCAATATGTTAAATTTTTGTTGCTTGTGTTGTTTGTTTGATGTGTTTTTTAACTAACTTTCCTTAAGAAGTTTTAGTGCTGCAGTCACTTTAGCTTCAAGGCTTCATTAGGTAAAAAGCACATGTTGTCTATCCTTTATACCATTACTTGGTGTATATTTGTTTCGTAAACTTTTTCAAAGCTTAAGGAACTAATTGATGTAGGTTGTTCAGACCTGTCTATGAGACAAGTTTTGTTTGAAAAATTTTCTAAGTCTCATGGAGTTGGATTAATATAGGAACTCACCCCTTATATAGGTTCATTTAACCCTTGAACCTATTGAGCGATGTGGCCTGGGAGCTCATCCCCTTACATGGCCCTTTCCATGGAGTTTCTTGCTAGGTTCTCAACCTGATTATAGGTTAGTAAAGACAAGTTATAATAAAGACTTCATCATTCATTCAAGTGGTTGTTGTTTACAAAAAAGAGAGCTATACATCTCTTGAAATATATTTTAAGATCTTGACTAGAAATGGAACTTTTTAAGGGTTTTGCGGTTCCAGTGTCTTGGAAGCTTTTTTCCTTCTGCGTCGGCCAGTTTGTAGGATCCACCCTTGTGTGCATCGAGGATTGTGTATGGTCCTTCCCACTTTGGGCCGAGTTTTCCTTGGTTTTCTTTCTTGCTGGCCTCATTGTTTCGGACTACAAGATCTCCTGGCTTGAAACGTTCATGTTTCACTCTTGTATTGTAATAAGCTTCCATTTTTTGCTTGTACTTAGCCTCTTGTACTGCGGCTTGGTCTCGGATTTCTTAAAGGAGTTGAAAATTCAACATGGTCTCATTGTTGTTTGATTCGAGATCCATGTTGAGTGTTCTTTGAGTCACAACTCCGATTTCGGCTGGGATTACAGCTTCCGATCCGAACACTAGGCTGTCAGGTGTTCGTTTGTGGCTTGTTTTTTCGGTTTTTCTTATTGCCTATAGAACATTTGGGAGTTCTTCAAGCCAATTGTTGTTATGTCTTCCCAGCCTTGCTTTGATTCATTCCACTATGGTTCTGTTGTTCTTTCGACTTGGCCATTGGATTGTGGTTATGCAACTGAGCTGAACACTTGAGTGATTCTGAACTCTTTTGCACACGTGCTAAAAGGCTTCTCGGCAAATTGTTTCCCATTATCCGTGACCAACACTCCTGGCAGCCCATAGCGACAAATGATGCTTTCCCATACAAAGTCAATGGCTTGTTTGCCCGTTATTTTTGCAAGTGGTTTGACTTCAGGCCATTTGGTGAAGTAGTTAACGGCTGCAAACAAAAATTTTACCCCACCTTTGGCTGGTGGAAATGGACCAACGATATCCATTCCCCACTTGTGGAATGGCCAAGCCGAGGAGATGGGGACTAGATCGTCTTTGGGGCCTTTGGGAACCGGTGCATGAATTTGACAAGCTTCACATTTCTTAAGTTGTTCTGTTGCATCTCGGTGCATCGTGGGCCAGAAATATCCAAGGTTCATCAATTTTGCAACCACCGTTCTTGGTCCAAAATGAGCTCCACATATTCCCTCGTGGACCTCTTTGACTAGATATTGACTTTGTTCAGGGCCCACACATCTTAGTAGTGGTGCAAGGTAAGCCTTTTTATAAAAGGTTTCTCCTTGCAACACATACTGTCGGGACTTGATTCGAACCCTTTCAGCCTCTGTCTGGTCCATGGATAACTCACCATTTTTGAGGAACTTTTCTATGGGAGTCATCCAATTGGGACCTTCTTCAGTGATTACATCTTGAACCTTCAATTCTTGGATTGAAGGAGTTTTCAACACTTCAACCAAAACTTTCTTGGTGAGGTGTGCAAATATGAGGGATGCTAGTTTTCTCAGGGCATCGGCTCTTTTGTTTTGTGATCTTGGGACTTGCTTGATGGTGCATTCTTGAAACGTGTTCATCAATTCCTTTGCCTTATCACGATACTTCTTCATGTTGGACTCTTTTGCTACGTAGCTATCGTTGACTTGACTTGAAACAAGCAACGAGTCTGTGAAGACTTGTAGCTTTTGGATCCTCATCTCTTTGGTAATTTTCAGGCCAGCGATCAATGCTTCATATTCAGCTTCGTTGTTGGTGGTCTGAAATTCAAGTCGTAGAGCATATGTAAATTCTAACCCTTCGGGGTTGATTAAAATGAGCCCAGCTCCTGACCCTTCAATGTTGGAAGCTCCATCGGTAAAAAGCTTCCATGCTTCAGGGTCAGAAGGTTCAGTGGCAGTTCTATGTATTTCAGTTGTGACTTGCTTCGGATTTCTACAATGAAATCCACCAAGACTTGGGCTTTGACAGCTTTTCTTGGGACATAGGTGATGTTATGTTCACCTAGCTCGACAGCCCATTTGGCTAATCGGCCTGAATTTTCAGGTTTTTCAAGCACACTCTTGATGGGTTGGTCAGTCACCACTTGTATAGGGTGTGCTTGAAAGTACCTTCGAAGCCTTCTGGCAATTTGAATTAAGGCCAGAGCAAGTTTTTCCAAAGGAGGATATTTGATCTCTGTCAGTTTTAATGTTTTACCAAAGAAATAAACGGGTACCTGAACATTGTTTCGTTCGATGGTTAGAACCGCGCTTAATGCTTCTTCAGCCACTAAGAGATAGACATAGATCAGTTCTCCTGTTTCAGGGGCTGCAATAGCTGGAAGTGAAGCCAAGTGTTGCTTCATTTGGTTGAAGGCTTCCTCCGCTTCTTCCGTCCACCTGAAGTCTTTTTTATTGGTGAAGACCTTTAGTGTTTTGAAGAAGGGTAGGGATTTCTCAGCGAGCTTGGAGGTAAAACACTTCAAGGATGCAAGCCTTCGTTCAGACTTTCCACTTCTTTTTTTCATTGTGGAGATTTAGTTTCAAGAACAGCCCTGACTTTGTTGGGATTAGCTTTTATGCTTTGTTTTCCCACGATGTGTCCCAAAAATTTGCCTTCTACGAACCCAAATGAACATTTTCCGGGGTTGAGTTTCATGTTGATCTTCCTCAGGTTTTGGAGGTATCTTGTATGCCATCAAGCATTTGATGCTCGGTCTTGCTTTTGATTACCAGTTCGTCGACATAAGCTTCCAGGTTTCTGCTAATTTGGCTGGAAATCGCTTTGTCGATCAAACGTTGATAGGTTGCCCCGGCATTTCGTAGGCCAAAAGGCATCTTTTGATAACAAAAAATACCCTTGTCCGTGTGGAATGCCGTTTTTTCTTCATCTTCCACTTTCATGAGAATTTGATGATAACCCTTGTAAACGTCGAGAAAACACTTAAAGGGATGGCCGGTTAAAGAGTCAACCTTGAGGTCTATCTCGGGTAAAGGATAGCAATCCTTTGGACATGCTTTGTTCAAGTCTTTGAAGTCGATGCACATACTCCAAGACCTGTCAGGCTTTCGAACCATGACTGGGTTAGCCACCCAAGATTGATATTGGACCTCACGTAGGATTCCAGCTAGGAAAAGCTTTTCAACCTCTTGGCATGCTGCCAAGCTTCGTTTAGGAGCCAAGCTCCGTTTCTTTTGGACAACGAGCTTAACATCGGGTGGTATTTTTAGCTCATGTTCTGCAATGCTTCGAGGGATGCCTATCATGTTTTCTGGGCACCAAGCAAAGACATCGTTGTAACGTATCAACAGCTTCTCAAGGTGTGAGAAAGTTTCTTTGGAAAGGCTTGTGTTTACCCGTACCTTTTGTTCATGATACTTTGGGTTTATGATCAAGCCTTGTTCATCGTTTTCGTTTCGTGAGCTTTCCCCTTCAAACGTGTAAACCTCTTGGGTGGGTTGAAGGGTTGCAATTCCCATATCGGTGGGAAACTTTATGGCACCTTGACCAACCGAGACAACCATGTTGAACGTACATTGTCCTGGCCTTCCTATGATCACATCATAATTGGAAGGTATGTTGATTACCACAAAAGTGAGTGGTTTGGTTTTCTTCATCTTGCCTTCACTAAAACAGACATCAACGGTTAGTTGGCCCAAAGGCTTCAAGGGTATATCGGCGATACCTTTTATAGACGACCCGGAGGGTTGAAGCCTTGAATGTTCTTCCTTACTTAGTCGATTGAAGAACCTTTCATACATGATCTCTATGGCTGCCCCTGTGTCAATGTAGGCTTTGCTTGTTTTGAGTGTTCCCACGTTCGTTTCTACCACCAAAGGGTTTGAGAGTAAGTCACCTTGAGGTGGTGGGAAGCAGACGCATTGAAGCTCCCAAGCCTCCAAGCGTTGTCGTTTGTGGGGAACACCTTGGTCTATATTCACCATATTCACTTCTTTGCTTTTTCTTTCGGCCATCTTGTCCTTGACCCCCTTTACCAAGTGGGCCAATTCTCCGGACTTGACATCTTCCTCAATTCTTCTCTTGAGTTGAAAGCAATCGTTGATGTGGTGACCTTTTTCTTCGTGGAACTCACAGAACTCGGTGGGGTTTTCGTTTTTCTTGCTTTTGGGAAAGGGTCGAGGAGGTCGGAAGATGTGTTTCACTAATTCTGTGGCAAGGATTTCCTGAGGGGTTTTGGTTAGAGTTGTGAAGTTCATAGTATTTTCCCTGCTTGGAAGGTTCCGACCTTCAGGCCTTCGTTGATCTGAGCTCCTCGGATTTCTATCATAGGGACTAAAGTTCCCTCTCTTTCGGTTGGGGCTGTTGCCTCGCCAACTAGGAGCTCTTTTTCTTTGTTCTTTGAAATCAACGGCCTCTTCTCCTCGGATATGAACCTCAGCGAGAGCCTCTTCAAGGGTTTTACGTAGGCACTTGTTAAAGTCCCTTGTGAGGTATTTGAAGGTGATTTCGTTCATGAAGCCTGTTACCCTCATTTTTTCGTCGGCCCCCACATAAGTCAACCCTTCCTTCTTATATCTTTCGATGAAGTCTCGAAGGCTTTCATCATCTTTTTTTTTTATCTGAAAAATTACCGTAGCATCCTTGAGTTACTCCTTTGTTGTGAGAAGTTGGACAAGATTCCCTTGCTCAAATCATCGAAGCTTCAAACGCTTTGGGCAGGAAGGTCGTTGAACCATATCCTGGATGATTCGACAAGTGTTTGCATGAACATTAAACAACATTCAGCGTGGGACCATTTTTCGATTCTGACAGCACCGGTAAAGATCTGGAGGTGGTCTTCGGGATCCTCGGTCCCATCATATGTTTTTATGTGAGATGGCATCTTGATTTTCGCTTGAGAGTCATAATCA
This sequence comes from Bidens hawaiensis, assembly GCF_021521415.1. Classification (NCBI taxonomy): domain Eukaryota; kingdom Viridiplantae; phylum Streptophyta; class Magnoliopsida; order Asterales; family Asteraceae; genus Bidens; species Bidens hawaiensis. Next base: position 238,888 of record NW_027491375.1, on the reverse strand, counting down.
GCAATTTGTTGAGAGAAACAAGATAAGTTACCGGGCTTATAGGGGTTTGCAAGGTCTTCTTCTACCCTTGTAGCAAGATTATGACTTGTTGCTCCTTGGTGAGTATTCAGCGCTTGGTTAATGAGCTGGGTCCAAGGGAAGTGTGCCATAATTTGAGCCATCATCTGATGTATGAGGTTAAAGCCTTGAAGGTTTTCAGCAGTTACTGTTATTTGGTTTGTTCCCATGGGAGTGCTCATTGCCGCACTCCAAGCCAAGGGTAAGACCGACATGGCCTGTTCCCATGTAGTGGCTGTAGGAGGAGGAACACTTGAAGCTGGTGACTGCCATATTTGTTCGAGAGTGGTTTCGTGCACGAGGGGTTGTGAAGTGAACAGAGGGAAGGCTGTAGGGCTTGGCCTCCCGTAGGTATAAGGAGATGGGTTAAAAGGTTGGCAGGTTACACTTGTACCAGCTTCCAAATGAGAAGCAGTTGGTTGTAAGCTGGTAAAAAGGGAAGGTGGAGGTCCGAGTGACAGTGAGGGTTCCGGATCATCATAATCCAGCCTTATTCTTATCCCTTTTTCACTTTCTTGGCTCACATGTTGGTTAAGAAGAGATTTTAATTGTAAGAAATGTCTTGCTACCCCTTCCGGTGTCAAGTCGACTCGCTCCGGGATGTTCGAGGTTCCAATGTGAGGAGAAGGAACTCCGGATCGTGAAGAGGTTGGAGTTCGGAGAGGTGAAAACTCGAGGAACGAAGGTCCCGTCGGAGTACTTCCCGTAGTAGAAAAAGGCGTGGTGGCGGCCGGAGTTTGTTGGTCGGCATTTGGTGTCGCTGTTCTTGACACTTGGTTAACTTCTTCAGGAGATTCACTTTCCGACATGATGATTTTGATGAAAATGGAGCTACACTACTGATCTTTAAGATAAAGTAAGTGGCGTAGCCCCACGGTGGGCGCCAACTTGTTGCTACAACAATTATAAGACGAATGATAGTGAATGGACTGGTTAGGCTTACAGGCTTCAAGGGTTTCAATTAACCTAACGCAGGTCGTCGGGTCCCTCTACGTTTGCAAAACGTATAGAGAGGTTCACTAGTTTGTTGTTATTTGTTATAGTTCACCGAAGATCCAAGACCGTGATGTTTATAATCGGTTTTTGATGGAAGTTCTTGGTGAAGCTATGATGTTCTTGAAGTAAGAAAGAAACAAGCAAAGTGCAAGTTTCTCAAGAGAGAAGATAAGATTAGAGAGTATATGTTAACCCTCCAATCTGGTGTGACCCTTACGGCTGACTTGTATTCCTTTATATAGAAGGAGGAATGCAAGCCTTTTGTCCAGTTGATAAACTAATGGACCTCCAGTTTGCTAGAGGGTTGACCTTTTTATGGGCGGGAAGCTTTTGACCGTTGGTTAACGATTATAATAATATTACTTTTTCTGAGCGTGTCCCTTTTTCAGAGGGAAAAGTGATGTGAATAGTGATTTGACGTGGTACTGTTGCACGTGATTACTGTTCACGTACTTGTTTTCCTATATTGGGCGGGAAACGAACATTTTAACCTTCTAAACTTTTTAACGTTAATGTGTGAAAGCCATTTTATCAATTCTTGGGTTACCCCATCATTAGTTTGTTTATAGAGTTTTTGAGCAAATGCTCAGTACAGCTCTGATGCCATAACAAATTTTGCTATTAATGGCACACAATTGGTGTTATTCTTTTTCCGGTAATGATACATCGGAATAAGACCCTCATATACAAAAAGGGGTCAAAGGTAAAAAGAAAAAGGAAAGGCTTAATCAATGCCTACAATCAGAGAGTAGTAAAGAAAAATACTGTACATAAAGACACAATATATTATGGTCCATTATTTTCCTTTCTAAGTATTTTGAATGATATGCAATATTATGTGATTTCCTGAAAATTTGGGATCTTGTCCTTTAATTTTAAGAACTGTATGAATGTTTTTTTTTGAATGGTTATCTTATAAAACTTGTAACACAAACCGATCATTTATTTGAATTTGGATAGTTGATTAAATCAAACATTAACCCAAAGGGTTGATTTTCTTTTCCTATACAAAGTAGAGTCAAAACGACCATTTTATCCTTGTATACACATAAGGAAGCTTAAAAGGCTACAGACTAGCATTAATTTCATAATTATCACTGGAGATTATGTTATAGACTAGAATTAGTTCATAAATAAAATGAATATAGTGATACAATCATACAAAAGTCTAGAAAACTTGAAATGGAAGCTACATATAGTGACCCGTGAGTTGTGATTTTGGTAAACGACTCAAGCTCGTTTTTTCCTGATCAACGCGGGTCTTGTGGCCGTCGCATTCGACTTTCGAGAAAGCGGTAGGAGCCCCCGCAAGATGGCAAAAACCGTAAAACCCAAGAAGGGGTAATACATCAATAATAGCTTTTCTGATGCTTTTCCGGATCCCACCATTTCAGATAGAATTGCAACCTGGAAAACAAAATGCAAGAAAATGAAATGATTATTCATATTAAACATGATTACAGTAGTTATTATTGCGATTATGATCCGAGTGTTTTGGAACAGATGCATAGTAGATTGGAAATGCTTCATTGACTCATGAGTGACTTTTAACCCCTTTGACTTGTTTCTACATATTTTAGAAGTTGAAAGGGTTATGGCGAGGTTGGCTGGGCATAATTAGTTGAAAGGGTGACGGTTTGCGAGGGAGAGGTGATGGAAGCTCATGTTGTTAGGGTTTGTGGAGTGACGGAGGGTTATAACTTGTATGACATAACCCGTTTAAGGTTTATAGAGATTCAGATTCATAGACCCACGGACACCCACGAATTTTAAGGATTGAATGAGAAGCCTCCATTCTGAAATCAAGCAATCTGGTGGCTTTAAAGCGTGGGGGAGCAATGTGAGAGTGACACATAAGATTTTATAGTAGACTATTTTATAGATAGTTAGATAATATATATATATATATATATATATATATATATATGTGTGTGTGTGTGTGTGTGTGTGTGTGTGGGCAACAACACTATTACACCCCTAAAACAAAAACCCACTCTTTGCTGACCACCTTAATTTTTTTACTTTTAGCGTTACATATATGTGAAAATCTCGAGCGCCCTCCAGTAAAATTAACAATCGCCCCCTTTAAACTTTTGAAATAATTAGAGAAGAAAGAAAACAATTGCTACCTAATCAGAAAAAAAATTCCGGTAAAATAGTGATGGCCTGTGGCGCTGCAACTTGTAGGTTGCATGGTTGAAATAAAAATTAAGAGAGAACGAGGAAAAAACTCTAGAATAGGAGAATAGGGTATTTGGGATGAGAAAGAATAGGTGGTTGTTTTGTCAAAATGGGGGCGGTCTATATTGAAAAGTATTACTATATAATTTATTTATATTTTTTTACTCTAGTTATCATGAGTATGTACTTCATCTACTATTTTAGTTATTAAAATAATATAATCATATTAGTTTAAACATATATTGTATAGTAAATTTTAAAGGTTTTTGCTTTTCATTTTACTTCATTTGTTTATTGAATATCTTAGATTTGTTTTATTGAACTTTGGATGTTGTCTTATTTTTTTTATTTGAAAATCTACTATTTTCACTATTATTTAGCCATAATAATACAAACTTAAGGTAATCTTATAATTTTTTGATCGCTTTTTTCTTTATTTGTTAGTTGGACTTTAATTCTTATAATCTTACAATATTAAAAAACATAATACCATTTTCAAAAATTGACAATATAACAAAACATAATAGCATCTCATACAAAATATCAAAGTAATGTACATACAAAATACCAAAGTTTCATGCAAAATACCAAAGTAATGTACATAAATATCTACACTACTGCGTCGTCATCCTCATCACTGCCGGTGCTGGCTCCCGATGTGCTCGCCTCTTGGTCAAAATGTGGCGGAGGAAATGCGTAATCTTCACCATGCTGTCGGCTAGCCTCCCGCTACATCAGCCAATCGATCTGACGCTGCATCCATATCACAATGTCCTATACTCTCAGAAATCGGGCATCAGTGCCAGAATCAAAACGCACAACGCGACATGTACGCGGAACGTGCTGCGGCACCCGTGGCTGACATCAAAACGATAATTAAACGTTAATATTTAGACGAAACAAATAAATGTAAACGATTTAGAAAACTTACCTGAAATGGCTCCTTTGCATCCTCTTCCTCCTCCCCTCCATCCCGCTCCCATGCTGGCTCGATGTGCACCTCTTGTGCCTCCAATGGCGGAGGCTCAACCAATGGCACCGGGATATAAGGCTGAGAGCTCAAGTTCGTAACGAGTCGGTATATGCTCCTCCCCTCGGCGTCTTGAAACCGCCGAACAATATGTATGCCCGGGGCATTGAAACGGTCTAACTGACATGGGGAAACTGTCGGGATCGTCAGAGTAGCTAGCTGCGCTCGCAGTTCCAAACTGATTGCTATATGCATCACGTACGGGCCACCAAGCAACGATCCTCGTGACTGCGCATGCGGGTATGTGGAGATGTAATAGGCGAAGACATGAGCGAGATTGCAATGCGTCCGCGTCATGAGACACCGCAAAAAAACTACGTCTCAGAGCTGAAGTGGTCAGCACCCTGAACCCGACCTGTACTGATGAGGCTATCAGCCTGTGTAGGTTCCTGCACAACGAAATATGATATGATATGATATGATATGATATAACGTAAAGTAACGTAGCGTAACATACCTGTACAAGGGGTCAATGGTGCACGTGGCTTTTTCTTGGGTAGTGGTAGACTTGAAAGCCACACTCCCAATCGCGCACCACCAAATGCGCAACTCGTCATTCGGGCTCTCGGGGATGCTCGTTGTGTAGATCGGTCGCCGGACCTCCTTCTCGGTGTAAAAGCCGATTGCCACGTCGATTTCATCCAATGAAAAGTATTGGTCGAACCCAAACATGTTGAAGCCAATCTCCCACGAACGACCCTCTGGGCACTAACGTGAGGTCGAAGACTCACTCAAAAATAACCAAATACAACTATTCAGATAACAGTAAGTGGGTTCGAACACAGAGAGTCCGTGGAATGTGTGTTTACTAGTAGCTTTAACAGACACTTAATTAAATTAAACTAAATTGCATAAAAAGTAATTTCGATTGGAATTGATTACTAAAAGAAACAAAATAACTTTCAACGATTAAGATTGATAAAGTGATTAAGAACAAACGACCATCTTAGATTTCATGTTTAAATCAACACAATGTTCATGCTTACTAGATAGAACCACATAGACATAGTTCATGTTTAATTACTTGTTTGTGAAACACCCTATTTATTTATTTTTTTTTATAAATAATACTTTCATAAAATATATCACAGTAGGTCCCAGTTTACATCCAAAACCTGTCATTCGTGGTATTTTATTTTATAACAATATATATTGTTCAATAAAACATATATGTTTAAAACAAACTTTATTATACAAACTATGATACACGAGAGTATGGTTCTCTTGTCAGTCCAGTTTCGTCCATGAAGCTTCAACCATCTAGGGGTACTTTTTCTAAAAACATTTTAAAACATATGTTTATTATCTTTCGCTAAGTAAGTACACCATTTTATAAAAATATGTTTTATTTACATCTGAAACTAAACACTCAAATTCCTTGGGATTTCAACACCCGAAATCCTTATATTACTCCACCTTATTATTTAGAATTCAACACTCAAATTCCTTGGGATTTCAACACCCGAAATCCTTGAGATTTCAGCACCCGAAATTCTTAATTTTACTCCTCATTATTCTTTGGGAATTCAACACCCTAATTCCTTATGAGATCATTTTTATCCCATGAGGGTTATTAACTCCCCCTTTTATATTTGGGTTTCAACACCCGAATCCATTTAGATTTCAATTCCCAAAATCTATTATATATAGTATTAAAATTTTGGAGTTTCAATAACCGAAACCCTCGGGACTCGAAACCCGTATCTATATTAGAGGCATACCATTATATTTATTTTTAAGCTATAGCCTCCTTTTAAGCAACACATTAATTCACATACTTGGACCCACAATCATTTCTCAAATAATCGTATATATGCATGTCAAAATAAGCATATATGAAACGTTTGTAAAAATAACATGATTATGGTCCGTGTACTTACCTCTTGGTGTTAGTAATTCGACTATATATAGCAGAACGCCTGCTGAAACCTGTGTACCACAACTTTTGTATTCACTATTTTTCTAATTGCCTCACCGAATTTGTTATTATATGCTAAGGGTATTTTTATTTATGTGTAGCTAAATGTGGAGAGCTATATATATGTCTGGCATGACACAAGTCTTCAGATGGAAGATATCTCAACTTTATCCCATTATTTTCTATTTATTTTAATGAAGTATGTATATCTTATCTCAAGTGCAACGTGTCAGAATTATTTCAAGTAACTTGGTTTGTAAGAATACCACATTATTATTATTATTATTATTATTATTATTATTATTATTATAAACTTCACTACACTTATCACCGTGCACTTTCTTGTCTTCACATTATTTTATAATAATAATTCTTTTTATATTATTATACATATTATATCTTTTAAACGATGTTAGTTAGTACCGAACACTCGTCTGGAACACCTCATATTTTAATGAGTCGTTTTACCCGTTACTTGTTTACTAATATTTGAAATATAATATTTCAAATATTGTTTTTGTATACAAAACGGGATATTACAACTCTCCCCCTTAAATAGGTTTCGTCACCGAAACCGGTTCATACCTTGAATAATTCAGGGTAATACTTTCTCATTTCTATTTCGGCTTCCCATGTGGTATCCGAACTTCACCTATGTTTCCATTGTACTTTCACCGACTTATATCTTTATTTCGAAGTTGCTTAACTTTACGATCAAGAATCGCTACTGGCTTTTCTATATAGTTAAACTTATCATCCACTTCGATGTCATTTATCGGAACACATGCCATTTCATCAACCAAACATTTTCGTAAATATGACACATGAACTGTGTTATGGATTCCATTTAATTCTTCTGGTAAATCAAGCCGATAGGCCAATTGACCCACGCGAGCATTATCTTAAACGGACTAATGAATCGTGGACTTAGCTTACCACGTTTACGGAAATGAATCACTCATTTCCATGGAGAAACTTTTAACATAACATAGTTTACTACTTGAAATCCAATTGGGTGTCTCCGTTTATCAGCATGCGACTTTTGTCGATCCGTAACCGCTTTCAAATGTGCTCTGATTTGATCAATCTTTTCGTTCATTGCGTTTACCGCTCTTTGTTTGCAAGTTCTCTTTGACCAACTTCTCCCCAACTTACTAGATTTCGACATTTTCTACCTTATAGCATTTCAAATGGGGGCATTCCAATGCTTGAGTGGTAACTATTATTATAAGAGAACTCTGCTAGGGGCAAATACTTATCCCAACTGTCACCACCAAAATCAATAATACAAGCACGCAGCATATCCTCGAGAGTTTGAATTGTTCTTTCACTTTATCCGTCGGGCTAAGGATGATATGCCGTACTAATTAATAATTTGGTGCCCATTTCCTCCTGAAATTTTCTCCAAAATCTTGAGGTAAAACGAATGTCTCTATCAGATACGATAGATACTGGCACTCCGTGCCTTGACACCACCTCATTAATATATACTTCTGCCATTCGCTCTGAAGTATATTTTTCATGAATAGGTATAAAGTGTGCACTTTTTTTCAAACGATCGACAACTACCCATATCGTATCTTGTCCTTTTGCTGTTTTTGGAAGTTTCGTTATTAAATCCATTGGAATGTGTTCCCACTTCCATAATGGAATCTTTAGAGGTTGCATGTTTCCATATGGTTAATGGTGTTCAGGCTTAACTTGTAAACAAGTCAAACACCTTTCCACATATTTAACGATATCTCTTTTCATACCAGGCCACCAATAATTTTTCTTCAAGTCATTGTAAATTTTGGTTGCACCTGGATGAATTGAATACCTTGATTTATGTGCTTCATCTAGAATGATCGTTTTAATTGAACAAGAATTAGGAATCCAAATTCTTCCGATACGAATCTTAACTCCTTTGTCATTTTCTTCCAAATGTTGGACTTGACCAAAAATTCTTTCGCGCTTTAAATTTTCTTCTTTGAAAGCCTCTATTTGTGCATTTTTTATTTGATCAAATAAGTCTGAATTTACAATTAGTTTATATGATTGTACCTTAATTGGAGAATAATTATCTTTTCGGATTAGGGCATCAATAACAACGTTGGCTTTTCATGGGTGGTAGAGTATTTCGTAGTCATAATCTTTGACTAATTCCAACCACCGACGTTGTCTCATGTTCAACTCTTTATATTAGAATAGACAGTGCATTTCGTTCCAAATAAATAATACCTCCAGATCTTTAGCGCAAATACTACTAATGCTAATTCAAGATCATGGGTTGGGTAGTTTGCTTCATGTGACTTTAATTGACGTGAGGCATATGCTATCACTTTTCCTTTTTGCATAAGAACGCAACCCAATCCAATACATGAGGCGTCAGAATAAACAACAAAGTCCTCTGTTCCTTCTGGTAAAGCTAGAATCGGAGCTTTAGTTAGCTTTTCTTTCAAGATTTTGAAACGCCTTTTCATGTTCTGAGTTCCATTCAAATTTGGAATTCTTTCGAGTTACCTTTGTTAACGGGGAGGCTATTTTAAAAAAAAAATATGAATAAAACGCCGATAAGAACCGGCTAAACCAAGAAAACTTCTGACTTAAGTTGGGGTCTTTGGAGGAGACCATTGCATAATAGACTCTATTTTAGCGGGATCCACTAAGATACCCTCCTCGTTCACTACGTGACCCAAGAACCGAACTTCTCGAAGCCAGAATGCATACTTAGCAAAATTGACGTATAGCTCTTCTCTTCTTAAGGAATCAAGAACCTCGCGAAGATGCTGAGCATGATCTTTTTTCGGTTTGTGAATAGATAAGAATGTCGTCGATGAAAAAAATGACAGAACGATCAAGCATAGGCTTACATACCCGATTCATAAGATCCATGAAAACTGCCGGGGCATTGGTTAAGCCGAATGGCATCACAACGAATTAATAATGCCAATAACGAGTATGAAAAGCTGTCTTAGGTACATCTTCTTCTCGTACCTTTACTTGATGATATCCCGACCTTAGATCGATCTTTGAGAACCAACTAGCACCTTGCAGTTGATCAAAAAGATCATCAATTCTAGGCAAAAGATACCTATTTTTGATGGTCAATTTATTCAATTCACGGTAATCAATGCACATCCGCATGCTACAGTCATTCTTTTTAACAAACAAAATAGGTGTCGGTCCCGAATAATCGCTCACACTCACAGTTAAGTCATAACTCACACAATGAATGTGTCGACAAGGGAGTTAATGACAGTTTCTATTTTGGGTAAGAAAACTGTTTGTTAATGGCGGAATCAGAAAAAACAGGGTTGTTGCTTGAAAATTAATAAAATGTAACAAACATAAACAATCAGTCAAAAGATTTCCATTTATATCAATTATTCATACAAATGATAATTGATTAGGGTTTCTTGTTTGGAAAGTTTATCCGTACAATCCTAGGACAGCCGTCACACTCTATATCAGAAAATATTTTTTTTTGGTCTGAAAAGAGTAAAGGCTGAAATCCGTGTCTCTTCTCTGTGGTAGGCGTGCCCTAAATTATTCTATTTATAGGCATGCTACCACCTGACAGCTGTCTCATCTTATAGAAACCCTAATGATTGATACATATTCAAATTACATAATCAGAATTATACTAAGTGTAAAAACAGGTCTTCCGGGTAGAATTTGTATCAGATGTCTTCTCCAAGTAGGCTTGTGCCTTTTTTCTTTTACGAGTAGACCTGGTAACCTTGAAGTGCGCTGGAGAACAGTTCTCCGGGTAGACTTTACTTAGAGTATTTTCCTATGAAAATACTCACCTAGCAGACTTCAATCTTCTTGACCATATCAAACTTTGCCCGATATAATCTAACGAGCAAACTTGTTCTTCAGATATCTTTTCAACTCTTTGCAAGTGAATAACTTATTAGCAAGGCAAATTGTGTTGGTAACACTGTAGCTTGCTCGGAGTGGAACCTTGCTCGATGAAGTCCTTAGGATTATTCTTTATCAACTTCCATCAAGCATGCTCAGACCACTATTTTATTAATGAATACCTTGCTAGATCTTCCAAGTACTTGGCTTCAAAAGCTTGATGAACCAAGAGCCTACTAGGAAGTAAACCTTGCTTGGCTATGAAGAACAACCTTGCTTGACATAGTGAACCCTGCTCGGATTGACACTAAAGAAGACTTCTAGAAGATAACTTTGCTCGAAGAACAAAATACCTTGCTAAGATAAGTAAACCTTGCTCGGGAGTCCAAGTGTGCTCGGATTCCATACTTAGCCATTTCTAGGGAGGTTGAGAAGATTCCAATCTTCCTTAATCATCCTTAAGTAATTTCAAGTCAAATTCTTGACTCAACAATCTCCCCCTAGATTGGAACACCTCAGCTGTCTCAAAACACCTCTAAGGTTACATACACTTAGTCAAAAATACAAATCAAATCAAAATCAAATTACATAATCAAAAAGTCAAAATATTACATATTTGAATTCTGTCCGTAGACATTACAAAGCAAAATCTATTCCAAGAATCATCTTCTTCTTGCATTGTAGGCTGCTTGTCTTCAATCCACTAGTACTGTTACTACCCTTTGTTGAAAGATAGATAAAATTCGATAATGAGGGTGATTCTCAGGAATAGTCATTTCCATTATTACCCTCAAATCTTCTCTATGCAAGAAGGTAAGGTCTTCATCACTTCTGATTATTCCCAAGATACGTCCATATGAGTTTCGAAGAATGTAGTGGCCATCGGTTTCCTTTTATTCAATTTCAGCAATAAGGCCATTCTTCTGGACTACATAGTTTGGGCGTGTCATTCTTCTCCTCATACTTATACATGTATTCATGTTGGACAAGGGATTGTTGTCTCTGAATTTTGAAAGATAATCATATTATGCATCCCTTATCCTCATCATACGTGTCAATCTTCTTGTCCTCTCATGCTTGGTCAATTCCCATTTCCTCTTTGGATTCAGCAAAGGAATCTCTTCTCAGCTTCACCTTTTAGGTATTTTGACAACTCATTCTGTTGTTTCCGGTCAATCTTCTGGTATCATGATAATCATACAATTCTAGACTGGCCATTTTCTCCAATTGCTCTCTTTTAAATTCAGCAAAGTCATCTTTGAAGATTATTTCTCTTAATTTTTTACTTTGCATGATAACTTTCAAAGTTTGAGAGACTGAGTCATAGTAGAGTGTCATAGGCAGATCAATATCAGTTTGATGCCTTTCTCCCCTTTGATTTCCAGCGCTACTTGACTCTCCCCTGGTTGTTGTTTGGTGTTGCCTTGAAGCAGAGGGCCTAGTTGGAATTGAATTCAACGGTTAAGTAGGCCCTGAGACTAAAATGTCTTTTTGTACATTGCTCAATTAACTCAGCTGGAATGTTAACAAGATCAGCAAGATTTTCACCTGAACCTCTGTGCAATCTACCAATCATATCCAAAATTCTATCATCCCTCAACAGTCTAGCAGGTACAAATCATCCTCCAACAAAACTTCTTGGGATCGCACCTTCTAATAGAACTTTCTCCCATTCTGCTTTCTGCATATAGAACAATTCTTTCAATTATGCTTTTACCAACGCATCAAAGGCATTTTCACTCATCCCCTTTTGCATTACCATCACATCCTTCAGAATCTGAATCATCTCCTCATTGTCCCCTGGATCTGCGGGTTCATGTAGTTCTGGTTCTGGCTTTACTTCCACTAGGATAGGAGTTTCTTGTGTTTCAACCCTTTTTGATTCTTTATCAGCACTCTGTTTCTATCTCAAAGTCATAATTCTTTTTTTTTTGTAGAGGGTTTAGGTTGATCCTCTCTTGATTGTCTAACAAAATGATTCAGGTTGATCTCTCTTTGATTTATCTTTCTTTTGTAGTCTGTTGTAGTGAGATTCAACTGCAGCTTTAGACAAGCTGTCCACCAATTCAGGTGCCATTCCATTTTCCATCAAATAACCACATTTACCAGCAAATTTTCTCTTTAATTCTTCAATTTTTCCTTCCAATCTTTCTCTTTCTTCTCTTTCCCTTCTTTCTCTGTTTGCAATATAAGTTTCTTCAAGAACTTTAAAGGTCATCTTGGATAAGTCTCTTTTATTTAGTCCACAACCTCTCAAGTAATCCCTATATCTCAAAGAGTCATGATTTTTCTTTTGCATTATTGTTTTCAGCTCATCACGTTCCTTTTAATCATCCTCTGCAGATCCTCATCAGAGAGTGGAGCCAGATCATCAAACTTATGACCAAATGTGGTCAGCTTCACTATCAATGGATTTCTCTTTTTAGCTTCATTTAGACTCTGTTGAATGTTTGTCCTTTTCTCATTAGTCATTTCTACTTGTGGAGACAAAACATCAATCTTTTCAGCTGTATCACCCTGGTTATCATCATCACTTTCATCTTCAAAAGTGTCTTCTCTCTCGGTTGATTTATTCAAGGCATCAATCTTTTTTGCTTCATCAGGGTTTGGTAAGTCCTCAAGCCTAACAATCTGAATAGGAATAGGCCTTAAAGGACTTTTTTGCTCTTCAGGACTCTCAACAAAGTATTGGTTCATTTCATCCCATTTTCCTTTCTTAACTGATTGTTCTTTCTCAGTCTGTTCACTGGCCTTCCTTTTCCTTGAATACATTTTTACAAATCTGTTCATATTTTCATGGGTTTTAGAAGCCTTTTCTAACATCTCTTCTACGATTTCTCCAGTTTCTCTCTCAGGCTCATTTTGGGGTTCTTTTTCAGGTTGATTATCTGTTTGATTGAACATTTTCTTATTAATTAGGGTTTCAATCACCTCCTGATCTTCTACCTTTTCTTCATCAAAGACTTTAGAAATGTTGGCTTGTTCAATTAAGCTTTCTTGCTCTGCCAGTTCCTCTACTGTTAGGGTTTGGGCAATGTACTCCTCTCCCTTGTTTCATTTAAGACTTGTTCAAGCCTTTTGGCACCAGCAGCAGCAACCTCATCTAATTCCTCTTCCTCATTAATATTTGCCCTAATAGGCTCTTTCTCCACATCAGCAATTACTTTGCCTTGGGCTAATCTTCTTCACTTGTCACTCTCTGTTTCAGATGGAAAATCATCAATATCCTTTTCCAATTCATCCATCTCAGCATCTTGCTCTACTCTCTTGGAACTTAATTGATCTGTTTCTGGTTCTGTAAGAACAAGTTTCTCAGTAGCAGCTCCCTCATCCATTGCAATGTCTGTTTGCACATCAGTGGTTGTCATCACATCAGTCATCACATCAATTGCTACATTAGTTACAACATCTGTAGCAATATCGGTTATATCCATTTGATCATTATTCATAATCTCCACTTCATCCTCCACATTCTTCTCTTTACTCAACACATCATCATTTTCTCTTTCAACAGTGTTTAAAACTTCATTATTTACATCATAGTTTTGTTCTTCACCGCTATATAAATCAGCCTCATAATCTTCCTAAAAAATCATTCTTACACCACTATCCTCATCGTCACTTTCATTCTCATCATATGAATTCAATATACATGTCAATCCATCAGTATCAACTGTTTCAACCATCTCTTTATCCACATTCATATTTTCCTGATTCACCTTCATATTAGCTCTAGTTTTCTCATCATGTTAAATATTCTCCCCCTGTTTTAGGGCAGCTGAGATCTTCTCAACCTCTTGCTCCAGGGTTTGAATTATGGAATGTGCCTGGGCCAACTGAGCTTTCAACTCATCATTTTCACTTCTTAATTCTGCATTCTCTCCCCTCAACCGTACAACTTTAATTATCATATTAAAGTTTCTTTTGTAAATATTGGAAATATGGGGAGGTGTAGTGGGTAGGGAAGTAGAAAAAGGTTCAGGGATAGGGTTGATGGGTTGGTCTGTGATATGGATTTTTGGTAATGGGTTAAGTGGTGTTTGAGGTGGGGATTTATAGAATTGGCCATTTGGTGATGGTGGGTAAGGTGGTGTTTGTAGTGGTGTGTTTAATGGTGTGGTTGGTGGTGTTTCAGGTGGGGATTGGGTTAGTGTTTGTAGTGATGAGTGAGGTGGTGATTGGGTTAGGGTAGGTGGTGATGAGTGAGGTGGTGAGGCTAATGGTGTGGATGGTGGTGTTGGGATCGGTTGGTTCTCCCCCTGAACAATTACATCATCAATTATGGCTCCTTCATCCCCTCCTTCATTTCCATCCCTTGCATCTCCATCATCATCACTTTCATCACTATCATCATCCTCCATCTCATCATCCTCCTCTGAGCTTAACTCAGGTACTGGCATAATATCCAAGTCATGGTTCATTAACCATGGCAAAATCTCATATGGTGTGTTTTGATTGAATCTGCTGGTACTTCCCAGATTAGCAATTCGTTTGTATGTGTTGGGATCCTGCAGAACATGAGTAGTACCCATTGTGGGTAGATCTTGTAGCTCTCGATTGAAGATTATCTGCAGAATTCTTGGATAGGCCACAAATCGGTCCTTTTCAGCTTTCTTCAAAATACCTACCATCCCTTCAAAAATCATCTTGGAGAAATTGAATGGTAGATCATAGACAATAGCAACAGTGGCATTTGCTAAGTCACGACTCATTAGATTCCAAGATCCTTTCCTCGGGGCAAAGCCCTGGATCAAGTGATGAATCAGAAATCTGTATAAGTTAGGGAACATGCCCTTTTGAAATTGTCCTTCGTGCACTGTCCCTTGATATCCCATTGTTTGCACAAAGATTCTCAACAGATGATCAGTATTGAAATTTATTGGATTGTGGTCGTCATCGTGTAATTGCAAGCATCTGCTGATCATTTGTTCAATTATATGAATTTCTTGCCTTGCCACGGTAGCCTCAATCCTCCTACCGTTCACATCATCATACAATCTTGCGGAGAGCCAGAAATCAAGTGAATGATTTTTATAAATGACTGGGCACTCGGTCAAGGCAAAACGAATGTTCGATCTTATCAGCCACCTTATCATCATAGCCACCTCCGCATTATCCGGAGTAATTTGCAACAAGGCACACATGTTGTGCTTTTGTTCAAAGGGATATCTTGGATTTCCTTGATTCGCCATATCTGAACACACAAACAAACATATTCAAAGCAGAAGTTAGTCCTAAATTTCACAACTTTATGTAATTTCAAGTTATAATTTAAAGAAGATAGGGAGAAATTTCATTAAGAACCCGATCTTCGATAAATTTATAACCTACACACATAACAGAGAGTTAGTAAATATGCATAATCACAGCCCAATAAGACTTAATCATATTCGGAAAATACTTAATTCAAGCTTATCGAGTCGGAATAAGTGGGTTGGTAAATTAGGGTTAGGGAATTGAGATTATTGCAATTAAGCGGTTGATTTTCTTAAACGAGGGTGAGAGAGTGGAAGGTGAGAGAGAAAGTGGGAAACTTTTCTCTAACTCCCTCTTATATACCTTTTTGAAAGTGGGTTTTATATGAATTTTGTCATGTAGTGAGTTAACAGCTGTCAAACAGTACTGTTAAACATTTAAAATGTTCACATTTAAAACCTTTCTCGATAAAGTTCATTTCCAAAACCTTGCTCGGAAAAGTTCATTTTAGAGTTTACAAGGTTGGTCGGTACCTTCCACTTTCTCAAAACTTGCTCGTTTGGATAATTAAGAATATTAAAAATAGATCTAAGTAAAATGAAGAAAGCTTACTCCAAATACAAGATTGCTCGAGAACTAAATCACAAGACAGATAATCAAGTATGAAACATCAAGTAGGCAACCATGCTTGGAATCAATTAAGATACCCAAATAAATTTCTCATATATACTTCTAATTACAAACCTTACTAGAATAGCTCAACTTATCACAAAATCTACTCGTAATTATAAAATAGTTCACAAATATTCAGTCAAGGATACTTTGATGTAAAGTGTGCTCGAAGAACTTCAAAAATACAAAGTGTGCTAGATAGGGATTCTAAATACAAAGTGTACTCAGAAAGTCAAGTTTTGAAATTAACAAGTATATTAAGGGAACATTTGAAAACTTCAAAGTGTGCCCGAAATATAAAGTGTGCCCGGGAAACTAGGTTTGTCCGAAAACACTTGTAATTTCAAAGAATCATAATCATAAATAACACATAGCTTGCTGGAAATGAGTTTAAACAGTAAAACAAACACCTAAGTATGCTATAAAGTCCAAAATCACTAAAACTTGCTAGAATATCACATCTAATCACAAAGCTTGCTATACTAACTTAAACAACCTAAAAACAGTTAAGTTTGCTAGAAAGTTTAGAAATCAACAAAGCTTGCTAGTGAACATCATATTCATAATAGAAAAATATCAAGCCTGCTTTGAAAGTTAAATTTCAAGTAAAATATTGAACTCTACCCGAAAATGTCAAATACTTCAAACCATGCTCGAAATGGACATACTTCGAGAAAAACATCTAAGTATACTTGGAAAGGTTATAAGACATCAAACCTTAACCGGAAATACATATTCAACCATTTTGAAGGTAAAAATGCAATTCTTTTTTACTTAAACACAATATCAGTTATATTTATCAATACAAATCATTCTTTAAGAGCAAATGGTGCATTAAAAGATCAAATTTCAGCTATGTTTCTTTTCAAAACAGTTTCTTTGTTTTGTTGAAAAGATCTCAAGTATGGGATCATATTGACTAAGCAGCTTTCTCAATACTTCATTCTCAGCATTATTATGACAACATAGACAGGTTAACAGCAGGTATAGACTTAGCATGAATTTTATCTCTTTGGTTATATGATTAATGTTCAATTAAGATGCATAATACTAAATGGATAACATATATTGTTTTCTAATGATCCATATCTATTCTCAAGACTTATTTGGCTTTCTCCAGCTCACCCCAATTTGACTTTGACCCCCTGAATTTGGTTAAGAACTTTTAATGACAGAACAATTTTAAGATTTAGATATTTCTTTTCAAATATAACAAACATATGTGAGGTTAAACGTTGGACTTACATGCCACGCAAGTCGGACTTACAGGCCTTTCATTTGGAATGTTTAAAGGACTTATATGATTGCCTCCACCCCTGTAGTTCTAGAATTAACTCTCATGTTTGCATTTTCTTTATAAAAATTTGTGAACATTTATCAACTTTTGATTGACAAAACATTTGAAATAATGTTGTTCACATTTGTTCATTTTCATTATTTTTGTAAATATTTCATTTGGGAGACCAAATACCAACAGGCTTGTGTATGACTTGGTAATCACTTTTCTGCCTATCATTTGGAAAGATTTATCTTGGAACATGCAGAGACAAAAATCTAACTCCACATTAAGCTTAGCAGTTTCTTTATGTTTATATCACCTTAGCTTTTACACATCATGGGAAAGCAACCATACATGTCAATAATTGTACTAAGTGCCTTTTCAGCCTATTAAATCTATATGATTGGCTAAGTAGTCAATGTACTATCATCTCCCATATTAACACAGTTTAAAATTCAGACACCCCAATATCTCTTACTTGATAGGTAAATTGCTATCCTGTTTGACCACAAGTGGTTAGCAGGACCAAACATATAAGTGAGTATATGTCCTTTAAAAACAGAGTTATTGACATAATTTTAAGTGAAGGAATAGAAAACAAGTTACAATTGCCCAACAGCTTTCAGTTTAAGGTTAATAGTATTATCATGTCTCTACACCATTAACAACTTGCTCTTGCATTTTCAAAAGATGTTTTGATCAAACATGTTTCTTAACAATTTTCACTTGTCGTGCATATCATTTTGACTCAAAAAACACATTTTGACACAATCACAAGCGTACCATATTCAAATCTTAATCATAAATGACATTATCAAAATAAGCAGACTTCACACAATTTATAGTCTAACAGATCCTAACAACATCATCTTATCAGACTATTCACATATTCAAAAATTCAATCATGACATCAGATAAGCATATAATCAATTTTGACAATTTAAACTACTTATCATGACATCCTATCAGTCAACTAATAAGCAGTTATAAACATCAATGATACCTAATTTGCACAGATAACCAGTTAAGTACATATCAGTTAACATCTTAAAGTATCATAATCAAACACACATACACAACATTCACTAAGACTTTGAGAAAATAGTCAGTTTCCACAATCAAGCACACATCATAAATCAGACTTCATTAGAGTTGATCATGCCTAGGGTTTTCAGAAGAAAGTTGAACCTGGTTCTATCAAGTGGTTTTGTGAATAAGTTAGCCAAAGTATCACTTGTATCAACTCTTTTCACTTCAATTAAACATTTTTCACAGCAGTCTCTTATGAAGTGATGTCTGATTTCAATGTGCTTAGTCTTGGAATGTTGCACAAGATTTTTAACAATGAAAGATGCAACAGTATTATCAATGTAAATAGGGGTGTTTAGAAAATTCAAACCATAGTCCAGCATTTGATTATGAATCCAAAGGACTTGTGCACAGCAGGCATATGCAGCAATATACTCAGCTTCTGCAGTTGAGATTGACATTGTGGTCTGCTTCTTGCATTGCCATGACACCAATCTATCACCCAAAAATTGACACCTCCTGAAGTGGACTTCCTGCTCATATTACATCCATCATAGTCACTATCTGTGTAGGCAATCAGATCAAATGACTGGTTCTTTGGATACCAAATTCCCAAATCAGGTCTTTCCTTCAATTACCTAAAGATTCTCTTGACTGCATTCATGCGAGAAACCTTAGGACTTGACTGGAATCTTGCACAGACACAAACAACATACATGATATCTGGTCTTGAAGCAGTAAGATACATCAGTGACCCAATTTTTGCTCTGTATTCATGCTCATCCACTTGCTCCCCCTTTTCATTTGCTACCATCTTCTCTTTTGTATCCATAGGAGTTGAAGCAATCTACAAATCATTTCATTTGAATTTTTCTAAGATGTCCTCTTCAAACTCCATACACATCTATTCATTGGTTGACCCAAAAATAATGTCATCCACATAGACTTGCAACAACAATAAATCTCTTCCTTTCTTCTTGTAAAAGAGGGTCTTGTCAATGGCTCCCCTTTGAAAACCATGTTCAAGCAAATTATTTGACAACTCATCATACCAGGCTCTTGGAGCTTGATGCAATCCATACAACGCTTTGTTTAACTTATACACCCTGTTGGGATACACTGGGTCATCAAATCCTGGTGGTTGAGTTACATACACTTCCTCTTCTATCTTTCCATTTAGGAAGGTAGATTTGACATCAAGTTGGAATACCCTGATATTCTTTGAGGCAGCATAAGCTAAAAAGATTCTTATGGCTTCTAATCTTGCAACAGGTGCAAAGACTTCCTTAAAATCAATCCCTTCTTTTTGTAGGCATCTCAATGCTAAAAGTCTAGCCTTGTTCTTGATCACTATGCCCCTTTCATCCCTCTTATTTCTAAAAACCCATTTGGTTCCAATTGCATATCTGTTTCTTGGCCTGTCCACAAGCTCCCAAACATGTAGATCTCTTAATTGTGCCAATTCCTCTTGCATTGTTTCTACCCAACTATTGCCCTCATTGTTCTGCCTTAAGGTAGATGCACCATTGTTTCCCAAATCTAATCTTTCAAATAAATCTTGAAACCTTGCTGTTGTAACAGCCTCCTCTACACTGGTATAGTTGCTTGGATTTTCCCCATTTTAAACTTGATCATTCTGCACTGCTTGATTGCTTGAATTACTGGTTGCTTGATCATGTTCTGGTATCTGATTATGTTCTTGAACATTGTCTTGAACTTGGTCAGCATTAGCACTTGAGGAATCCTTTATGAATGTATATTCACTTTCCATACTAGCAACCTTGTTCCATAACTTTTCCATGTCCAATGTTTTCTGATTTCTCTCTTCAATCACACTGGTCTTGTAGAATGAATCATCAAAGTCTTCAGGGTAGATCTTGAAAGACTTGACTAATTTTTCAAGGTCAAACAGACATGCTGCACCATCAACTGTGTTGAACTGATTTTCATTAAAGATCACATCAGATGATTCAATCACAACTAAATGATTTTTCACATATACCCTGTAGGCCTTTGAGTGTTTGGAGTAGCCAACAAAGAAGCAATCCAAGGATTTAGCTTGAAATTTGTTTAAATAATCCTTGGTGTTCAAGAGTGAACATTTGCATCCAAAAGGCTTGAGAAACTTGATATAAAGCTTTCTATTAAAGAAGATTTCATAAGGAGTCTTATTGTGCTTTTTGTTGAGAAGTACCATGTTCTGAACATAGCAGACTGTGTTGATGGCTTTTGCCCAAAATGTAACTAGTAGATTAGCATCTTCTAGCATGGTTCTTGCAGCTTCAATCAATGTTCTGTTTCTTCTCTCTGCAATACCATTCTGTTCAGGAGTTCTAGGAGCTGAGAATTGTTGAAGTATTCCTCTTTCTGCACAAAACTCTTCAATAACGTCATTTTTGAACTCAGTACCATTGTCACTTCTCATCACTTTAACCCTTTTATCCAGTTGATTCTCAATCCTGGTTACATAGCCTTTAATCAACTCTGCAGTCTCATCCTTTGTACTCAGGAAATAAACCCAAGTATATATTGAGAAATCATCAATGATCACAAGGCATAATCTTTTCCTACCTATGCTTCGGACACTCATAGGACAAAAGAGATCCATGTGAAGCATCTCAAGCACATGATCAATTGAGTTGATGAGTTTTGCCTTATGAGAAGACTTGTGCTGCTTGCCCTTTTGGCATAAGATACAATTATCTTCCAATCTAAACTCTCTTGTAGGTAAGCCAATTATATGCTCACCCTTCACAAGTTTGTTCATGTTCTTCAGATTCACATGACACAATTTTCTATGCCACAATTTTGACTCATTTTCAGTGGCATTGGAAACAAAACAGGTACCTCCCCTTGAAACAACATCCTTCATGTTAAGTTCATATAAATTGTCATTTCTTGGGGCCATCATCATGATCATATCAGGTAGGATCACAAATTCAGGTCTTAAGATGAAACAGTGGGAGTCATTGTCACACCCCTTTCCAGGGCCTAAGAGTGCGACCCATAACTTGGTATCGTGTTTGTAAATAAATCAGAGTTGCGTTAGTTTGCGGAAGTCTTATAAAACTATAAGGATCAAAAGTGTAACATTTAAATATATTCAAAAGACGGGATTGTAAATACCCATTTTAAGTTAACAAAAGGTTATTTGTTTATGTTTAAAAACCACCACATTAAAACATTAAGTTCACAAAAAGAATCCGAGCCATCGGATATTAGTACTTCGTCATGCCAAGCTCTAGCTTTGTTCACCTTCAAAATGGAAGAAAATACGTCAGCAACGAATGCTGGTGAACACGCTGACACAAAAATAACTCTTTTACTTTATTACCCCTCGAGACTACGCCTGCCTCGGCCCAACGTGGCTTAGGAATAACAAAGTCAAATAACACATTATAAATATGAGCCTCTACGCTAGGTCACCTCAGCAAACACCGCAGCGTTCGACTTAGTTAAGTACCCGTAAATATACACATAAGGTCGTACTCCCTGCAGGAGAGCGTCCTACGACCAAGGGTGGTGCGATCATGCCCATACATCGCATAGTACCACCTATGTAAGGATCCAGTCATACGTATACCACAGCCTGAGGGCTAGGTTTATACCCTTTATTTATAACGGTTTTAATAACTCATAGTTCCTTGAAAACAATTTCAAATAACATGTTTGACTCATTTTAAATAAATAAAAGTTTGGGGGCGTATTCACCTTGTCTCTTTAGGATCGGCTTCACTCACCGTCCAAGGGTCTTTCCCTTTCTTTATCTCGCACCTATAGTACGAGTATAAATATTTGTTAGTCGGATACACGATCCGGCTTAAGACCTTTAGTCTTATATCTCAACCCTCGATTGAACCTTTAGTTCAATTCTTTGTTTACTTAAAAACCTTTAGTTTAAAAGTAAGTTTATAAACGTTTAGTTTATATTTAGAAACCCGACGTTTCTTCTTCTCAAAGAAACGTAATTATTTTCTTTATTATTTAAGAATACTCTTTATTCATTAAATAATATTTCATAACAAAGAATATTTACACATATACTTATACACATATATATGTATCCAATAATATTCATAATCATAGTTTCATTCGTTTCTTTGTTATGTTTATTTTTCTTTTATCGAGGTATCGAGTATAACCTCGACTTAAGGCTTAAGCCTTGAATGTAAGTATTCGATATTACTCCTAACCTTAAGTGGTGTATAGAAACCCTAGAGAATTAAGCAGCACTCCGACGCCGCTTTACTTTTCTCGATCAACTTTGATATGCCAACTTCAACACATGTCGGCACGTCTTTCGGGACTCATTGCCATAACAACGCCTTCTTGATGATTGAGGGTGGAGGGTGGCACAAACTTTGAGGAAACGGTGTACACAAACAAAGGATCGGGGCACCCTTATCGAGGCAAATCGTTTATATGATTGTCGGGACTTATAGAGATGTTAGAGAGAGAGATGTGAACTGAGTTTTGGTGTACAAAATGTGAAGCCCGGACCTTGCTATTTATAGACTTGAAATTGGTTCCTATCCGATACGCGATAGGTTCCTCAGCAGACCTATCCCGTATCGCGATATAGGTCTGCTGACTCACAGCGTAGACCTGCAACGTGTTGACACGTGGCAGGCACCGCTACATGTGGCAACACGTGGCAGCAGTGTTGCCACGTGGTAACACGTGGCGATAACCAATGCCACGTGGCATACGTGTCACGTTGTGTCAGGTACCCCACCTCGATACGCGATGGGGCTCTCCTCTGACTCATCGCGTAGCGCGATGGGTCAGGAAATCCGAGTTTTCAAATTAAACCCTCAACTTCGGAATTTGGCAAATTTAGTCCCTAGACTTTGAAAATTTGATACTTTGAACTCGAAATTTTCACGTTGTTACATCCTCCCCACCTTGAAACAAATCTCGTCCTCGAGATTGCTTTACTCGAACAAGTGGGGGTATTTCTTTCTCATTTCCGATTCGAGTTCCCAAGTATATTCGGGCCCTCTACGCGAGTCCCATTTTACTTTCACAATTTTCAATGTTCTTTTCTTTAACTTATTTGTTTTCGAATCTTCAATTTGTATTGGGCGTTCTATGAATTTTAAGTTCTCATTTATTTCAACGTCTTTTAATGGCATAGCCAACGATTTATCGGTCAAACACTTACGCAGATTCGAAACATGGAATACATCATGTATCCCTTGCATTTCCTCAGGCAGTCGCAACCGGTATGCAACAGTGTCGATTCGTTCGAGTACCTCAAAAGGTCCAACGAATCGAGGACTTAATTTTCCTTTCTTACCGAAGCGAACAACGCCTTTCCAAGGCGAGACTTTCAATAACACTTTGTCGCCGACATTGAACTCTAACGGCTTACGACAGACATCAGAGTAACTCTTTTGGCGATCACGTGCCGTCTTAAGCCGTTCTCGGATTTGAATGACTTTGTCGGTTGTTTCTTGGACTATCTCGGGTCCAGACAATTGATTATCTCCGGTTTCAGACCAACACACGGGCGTTCTACATTTTCTTCCATACAACACCTCGAACGGTGCGGTTGGAATACTTGCGTGATAACTATTATTATACGAGAATTCCATTAGGGGTAAGTGGTCATCCCAACTTCCACCTAGATCGATCACACAGGCGGGGAGCATGTCTTCCAACGTTTGAATCGTCCTTTCGCTTTGTCCATCGGTTTGTGGATGATAAGCAGTGCTAAGGTTCAACTTTGTACCGAGAGCTTGTTGGAAGCTTTTCCAGAAATGAGACGTAAAACGACTGTCTCGATCAGGTATTATAGACAGCGGTACTCCATGTAAAGTGACAATGGTGTTTACATAGATTAGCGCTAATTTATCCATAAAGTACGACTCATTGATGGGTATGAAGTGTGCGGATTTTGTTAAGCGATCCACAATCACCCAAATAGCATTATGTTGTCGAGTCGTCTTCGGGAGTTTTGTAATAAAGTCCATGGTAATTAACTCCCACTTCCATACGGGAAGCTCGGGTTGTTGAAGCAATCCCGAGGGCCTTTGATGCTCAGCCTTAACTTTTAAACAAGTCAAACATTTCGCAACATGCGAAGCGACATCCCTTTTCATTCCATTCCACCAATAGTTCGCCTTTAGGTTGTGGTACATCTTATCACTTCCGGGATGCAAAAGTGTGCTCGGGAGTACTTGTGATTTTTCATTTTCTTTCACTTAACACCAAGCATGCTCGGAAGCAAAAGTGTGCTCGGTAGCAAGGGTGTGCTCGGGAGTACTTGTGATTTTTCATTTTCTTTCACTTAACACCAAGCATGGACAACTTCGCCTCTTTACCTTAACACAAGTTCACCTAACTTAATTTACAAAACAGGACCTTATAAACTTGATCAAAGTGCAACTGTCTTTTAAAATCCTCCGTTAAAGATTTAAACTTTACGATCAAATAACCAAGTGACCAAGTTTTAAACCATAAAACAAAATATGCGTGTGAAAATTGTAGTAAGTAAATAAAAGGGATCAAATTTCAGTCTTGACGAGAACCTGCATGTTTTAGAAAAGATCCGAATAGGAATCATACTAATTAAGTGGCTGTCACATAGATCCATGTTCAGCGGTATTATGACATAAAGAAACAGGTTGTAAGCAGGTATAAAACTTAGTATGGTTTTCATAGCTTCTGTGATACGGATTAGGTTCAATTAAGCTCAAAATTTAGAGGACATCACATGAGAGATTGTGATGCCTCCTATCTATTCTCAAAGCGTATTTGGCTTTCCCCAAGTCACCCCGAATTGACCTCGACCCGTAGTGTCTGATTAAACAGTAAGTACATATCGATCTTTAGAGTCTTCTTCCCGTTCTCTTTCTTGCCTCTTGGTTGATATTTGAAATAACATAAGCTTCAAAAAGGCTTAACAACATTTTTTTTAAATAAAGATATTAATACAGCTTCAAATAGTAGACGGCTGCAAGTCCCGAATCTGGATCACTGCAGGTACTTGACACACCATCTTCTCGGGAATCAGAACACTCACGGGCTCGTGTATGACTGGGTAATCACTTTTCTGCCTATCATTCAGAAAGATGTATATGGAGACATGCACAACTCAGAATGATTCTCCACATTAAATCGAGGAGATTTAGTTTATATCACTTCTACTTTTACGCACCATATAAAGCTACCATAACTTACAATGGCTGTTATAGAGTCTTTTAGGCCTAATAACTTCACCAGTTAAACACACAGAAATAGTTTTTCTATCACTTTCCAAGGTTGGATCCATTTTATTTTAAACATTGTATAGAAACTTCTTACGAAGTTATAGACTTGAAAAATTATATCATCTCCCTTTAAAAATGTTAAATTCTATCGCCCCGATCAAGTCAAAGTCTTCAGGTAAACGGATATCCTGAAGATCCAATGGATCAGCTGGACCGACCACATACGAGTATGTGTCCTTCTAACTAAGTATGAACAACTATTTTTCAGCGAAAGAATAAAAACCCATCATAAACCGCCCCGGTCACTTTCAGTCATCTGGTTAATGGCTATCCTCATAATCTACTAGTAGAAGTAAGGACCAAACATATCCGAGGATGTGTCATTCAAACTGAAGCAACCGACATAATTCTAAGCGGTAGTGATTTTTTTTTCTTTTTTTTAAATAAAAATGAAAAACAAGGTTACTCGGGATTGATCATCCCATTTAGCTCAACCAGATTTTGAAAACGGGATCGGTCAAACGCTTTAGTAAAAAGGTCGGCGAAATTATCCAACGAATCAACCTTTTCTAGCACAATTAATTTCTTCTCAGCACAATCCCGTATAAAATGATGACGAATGTCAATATGTTTATCAATGCAAATAGGAGTTTGAGTGAAATTCAGACCGTAATCGCGCAATTGCTGTTGTATCCAAAGAACCTGGGAGCAAAAGTTCGATGCTGCCATGTACTCTGCTTCACAGGTGCAAATGGCTACTGAGGTATGCTTTTTGCACTGCCACGACACCAATCTTCCTCCCAAAAACTGACATCCACCGGTTGTTGACTTCCTGTTCTGATTGCAACCACCATAGTCAGAATCTGTGTAAGCTACCAAATCCAGTTCTCCCCCTTTCGTGTACTACAATCCCAACTTAGGCTTGCCTTTGAGATACCGCAATATTCGCTTCACTCCCTTCATGTGAGATTCCTTCGGGCTTGCCTGAAAACGAGCACAAAGACAAACTACAAACACAATATCAGGTCTAGATGCAGTTAAATACATTAAAGAACCTATGATTGCTCGATATTGGGTGGGATCCACGTCTTCATCACTGTCAGAATCATCACCCAGTTTGTGGTTGATGCAAACTGGAGTATCAAATGGAGTGCTATTGTCCATCTTGAAGCGTTTGAGCACATCATGGATATATTTTGTTTGATGAATAAACATCCCATCTTTCTTCTGATCTACCTGCAATCCCAAAAAGAAAGTTAATTCGCCCATGACACTCATTTCAAACCTCTTTTTCATGACTGCTTCAAATTCCTGACACATGGCGACTCTTGATGCAGCAAAAATGATGTCGTCCACATAGACTTGAACGAGTACACCACCTCATCGACTTTACCATTAAGAAAGGCACTTTTCACATCTAACTGGAACACCTTCATCTCTTTGTGTGAAGCATATGCCAGGAATAGTCGAATTGCCTCCAATCTTGCCACTGGTGCAAACACTTCGTTGTAGTCGATTCTTTCTTGCTGATTAAACCCTTTTACTACCAGCCTTGCCTTGTTCCTTATGATTATCCCTTTCTCATCTCTCTTACATTTAAAACCCACTTTGTACCAATAGCATTTACATTCTTTGGTTTTTCAACTAATTTCAATACTTCCATCTTTTCGAACTGTGCTAACTCTTCTTGCATGGCTTCGACCCACGAACTATCCTTTAGAGCCATCTGATAATTCTTCGGTTCAACCTGGCTGATGAAGCAGGTGTACAAGCATTCATTTATAATACCCGTGTCTTTAATGCTTGCGTAAACACATGTGTGTTCATCCAAGCTTCTTCTTGTTTGAACACCGTCAGACAGATTACCTATCACATTCCCCAATGGGTGATTTTTATGAATTGCAGTAGTCTGAATCGGACTGACTTCCAGATTATTTTCTAAATTCGAAGAGAGTTCATCAGTGGGTGATTGATGTTGAGAGTGAAATGGGTTGTAGAATTCTTCTTCAATAGAGGCAGCAGGAGTATCAACGGCACTTGACGAGGAAGGTTGACTTTCGTCGTATCGCGGACGTTGCACAATATTCTCCTCCTCTTCATACAGAATCTGTGAAGCAATTTTCTCATCAACTTCTGCAAAACCCAAGTAAGGCATATTAAAAGATTTGAATAGTTTATCATAGTCGAAAGCTTC
The DNA here is from genome assembly GCF_021521415.1 of Bidens hawaiensis. Lineage (NCBI taxonomy): Eukaryota > Viridiplantae > Streptophyta > Magnoliopsida > Asterales > Asteraceae > Bidens > Bidens hawaiensis. Next base: position 211,276 of record NW_027491375.1, on the reverse strand, counting down.
ATCAGGTCTCGTGCTAGGCTTTGGTGATTTGTAACTCGTAATGTCAGTGTTACATACCACCTCAACCTTGCTGTTCGATAAATTAAAGACTCTTTTGTTGGGTGTCCCAACAACATATCCGACTAAAATACCTTCGTCGGCTTTTTCACCAAATTTTGAGTTTGTCTTTAATATCGTACATGGGGACCCGAAAGGTTCAAGACCATTCAAGTTTGGCTTTCTACCGTGCATGAGTTCATAACAAGTTTTATTTAATCTTTTAACAGTTAAAACACGATTAAGGATATAACAGGCTGTAGCAACAGCTTCAGCCCAGAACACCACTGGAAGTTTAGCATCTGCCAGCATGGTTCTGGCTCCTTCAATTAGCGTTCTATTCTTCCTCTCAGCTACCCCATTTTGTTGCGGAGTATACGGGGAACTATCCCTCTCTGTAAGCAGAACATCTCCATCTGGTAGTTCTTGAACTCTGTACCATTATCACTCCTGATGTATTTAACATTTCGCCCAACAATATTTTCAACCTTGGTAATCAAGTTAATTACCAACTGAACTATCTCATCTTTTGTCTTCAGAAAGTATACCCAAGAGTATCGAGAGTAGTCATCGCTTACAACCAAGCAGTATGACGTTCCACATTCACGGGACCAAAGAGATCCATGTGAAGTAGTTCTAGGGTACTGACAATTGAGTTAACCTTCTTGGAGTGATGAGGTTTTATGTGTTGTTTTCCCTTCTTGCCCGACAAGCATTGATCTTCAAAGTTAAAATTCTTTAAGGGAACACCAAGCACCAGCCCATTCTTGACAATGTAAATCATCTTGCGAAGATGTATATGTCCCATTCTTCGATGCCATAACTCTGACTCAGACTCAGTTGCCTTTGACAGAAGACATGATTCTTCTGTTGTCATCTTAGTTGACCTCATATCCATTACATACGTATTCTTTTCTCTTGGAGCTCTCATTACCACCCATGCCTCTGGTATTTTGAAACCAGGATAAAGGACGATTGCCTCGTTTTTAGTAAAATGCACCGTGTATTCTTTGTCACAAATCTGAGATACACTCAGCAAGTTATGCTTCAATTCTTCTACAAAATTCACCTTCTCTAACTTCATTTTTCCATTCGTCACAGTTCCAATACCACTTATTCTACCTCCACTCTCTCCAGCGAAACTAACCCTACCTCCTTGAACAGGTTTCCAATCACGTAACAATTTCTTGTTACCAGTCATGTGCCGGGAACAACCACTATCCACAACCCACAGATTGTTTACAGCCCTGTTCGACTGTTCCTGCACAATTAGAGAAAAAGATTAAAATCTGGGGACCCAAGACCTACTGGTCGTGGGTCGATTAAATCTGTTGACCGGCATCCAGTACTTTGGTTGCCCAAAGTCAGTTTGAGAATGATTTCTGTAAGTTATGAAAGGAAACCTTCTCGAGGATTGACTATGAGGCCATCCAGATCTTAGTGAATTAACTGAGTTATAATTGTTGATTTGGTTGTTAACTGGGAAAAACTGAGATCGATTTCTTTGAAATCTTGGATTAGACCAATGTCTGAAATTTGGTGTGTTCACATTCTTACCATTATTATAATTAATATTCATTTTATTCTCAGTTTTCGGATGCCTCATACCTCTAACTTTTCTCTGGTTTAGAGGACAATCAGCAATAAGGTGTCCTACTTGATTACATCTGAAACAACTTCTGTGTTCAACTCTCTTCTTAACAGTTGTTGTAGAGGTCGAGGTTGCATTACTACCCGTTTGTCTTACATATGGTGGGACGAACGGGTTTAGGGAAGAATTATTTTCATCAGGCTTATATTCCTCCCCACGTTTTAGTAACACTACCTCTTCTTTTATCTCACACGATTCGGATGACTTGTCCGAATTTGATGAGACAGAGCTAGGAACAGAAATCTTAACATTAGAAATTGGCTTACTCGTTTCGCTCTTATCAACTTCAGGTTCTTTAGTCGAAATTTTGACTGGTACTGTCTGACTAATCTCAACATCAGCAGATTTCTGATTACTAGGATTATAAGTATAGTTATTGTTATACGGTGGTGGAACTTCAGAAAATCCAATTCCCCCTTTGTCAATTGGGGAACGTTGGACACTTATGATGTGATCAAGCATTGCTGAAGAATTTCTAAATTGTTCAATTTTTCTATTTAGTTCCACCACTTTTACCTGATAATCAGCTATCTGTTTATCTTTTTCAGCAATTAGTTTGGTTTTTTCTTCTAACACTTCATTACTAAGATCAATTACTTGTATTTTATCAGCTAGACTTGCTTTAAGACTTCTGATATCCTTTTCACTAGCTTTTATTTTTACCGAGTAACTGTTTTCTCTAGTTTTAGTGTAGTGATGATCTTTTTTTAACGTTTTAAATTGTGCAACCAAACTAATAAACTGATCAGTTACAGTTTTCAATTGTTCAGACAGATTTTCACATTGTATACAATGAGGTTCAGAACTTACCTCAGAGAGCTGATCATTCACTTCTGCCATATATGCTTGATTTTCTCCTGTCTTCCTCTCACTTCCTCCCGTTTCGATGTTTACCAAGTTAGCATGTTCTAACACTTCCTCAACTTGTATATTCCAGTTGTATCCACAGTTCTGTCTAGATACCATAGCCCTATTCTCACTACCTTCCCCATTCTGTTGTGCAGGACTGTTCTTACTTCGTTTGACTCTCTCATTTGTACATTCCTTAGCAAAGTGACCATTCTGTTGACAGTTGTAACATCGAACCTTTGATTTATCAAACCCTGTATTTCTCCAATGAAATTTCTACCCGTTTTCTTCATGAATCTCTTTACCCTTCTTACTATCATAGCCATCTGCCACTGTAGATCCATCTCCTCCAAATCATCAGCATCGATCTGATCATAGTCTTCAACCAAAGTTGCAGGGTCGACTATTTTATCTTTGATGTAGTTCTCATAAGATGCAATGAAGGATGCATAAAGAGCAAACTGTTGTTCAGCTGATTTAACACTCATGGGCATCTGTGAGTAGTTGTAGCTCGGAACATTTGACGAGAACCTGTTGTGGCTTGAGGTTTTGAAGAATTACTACCTCCAGCTACGAAACATACGTCACCATCCATATTGAGAGTAACATGACCATCACGAGTTGAGTTTGAGTTTGATTCTCCCTTCGAGTAGTAGGCAGAGGATTCTGATTTTGAACTTGAACTTGGAGTGACTTTCGCACCATACATTCCCGGATCCTGAACCTGATCAATTGGTGTCTCCTTCCGAACCATGTTAAGTTCAAAATTTCGTAACTTATTGACTGTTGTTTCCAAATCAATATTGGCAAAGTCTTTATCCTCTCTCATCAAAACCGTGTACATTTCCCATTTCGGTGGAAGAGCATTAAGGAGTTTCTCTACTATCTCTTCTTCCTTGTATTCAATGGAGTAATTACTAAGTTCGGTCATCAAGTGATAATATCTGGTGATGATATCATCAAGTGATTCATTTTTCAAATACTTGAATACAGAGAATTGGGTTTTTAGTAGCTTTGTCTTGGAGGCACGTATCCCCACATTACCTTCATATCTATTTTCTAGTGCTTCCCATAGCTCTCTAGCAGTTTTGTACTTCTTGAAGGTATGAAGAATCTCTTGTGGAAGAGCCATGGTTATTGCTGCATGAGCTTTACTCTCTGCCTCATACATTTTCTTTTCATCCTCTCCATATTACTGTACTTCTTAATTTGATCACGACATTCAAACAAGGATGTTGGTGGAATGTATCCATCTTGAATGCAAACCCACATCTTAGCGTCTTGATACTTCACGTACTGTTCAAACCGATCTTTCCATGCAACGAAATCGGTACCCTTAAGCATTTTTGGAGCCTTAGTAGCTAAACCGGCTTCAACCTCCATTTTTACCAGTTCTGTAATGTTTATTGAAGTCATAGTTGAAAGAAACACGACTCGAAATAACAAGAAAGCATTGAATAATTAAACAGTGACCAGACAGCGAAGTTGTGACAACTTCTCTTGTTAACTTCACCTGATCCTAACTTCGCTTGTACTCAACTTCGCTTATACTCAACTTCTCTTGACAACTTAACTTCGCTTAAACCTCCTAACTTCGCTGCTTACAACTTCGCCTGCTCTTAACTTCACCTTCTCTATAACTTCGCTTAAACCCTACAAACAATGACGGCAACTTCGCCTGATGAACACAAGGTTTTTGCAGGTTTTAATTGGACGTATTGCGAGATATGCGAGGGAGTAATGGGTTATATTTGATGGTGGGAGATGGGTAAGACACAAAAACTAGGTATTTCAACGTAAACTCGTTCCGCGAATAGTCAAACGGAACGATCTTAACACCCGTGTGATAATCCCGAACCACACAATCACGAGCAAAAGTTCTGATACCAATTGTAGGTTCCCAGCCGGATCTACACAGGAGTATCTCGTAACACGAGGGTGCGGAATCCCCACGTAATACGATACAAGCGTAAGACATATAATACGTTGAGACGATACACAAACACAAACACACGTTAAAATACTAAAAAACACGTTGTATTACAACTCTTCAACACGTGATCTCAATATCACTTACACCTACTGCACAAAAAAACCTTTTCTAAACAAGCCGAAGTTAGGCCTATATAGGCCTCGACAACTTCGCCTAACAGACTAGGCGAAGTTGTCTTAACTTCGCTTGTCTACAAGTTCGCTTACATCAGGCGAACTTGTGTGACACCATATCTAAAACCAAAACAACCAATCTAACACGGTTACATACACATCCAAAACACGAGATACTGAACTACTGACATTATGCACCAACAACCTCTTGTGCCTCAATGGCGGAGGCTCAACCAGTGGCACCGGGATATAAGGCTGAGAGCTCAAGTTCGTAACGAGTCGGTATATGCTCCTCCCCTCGGCGTCTTGAAACCTACGAACAATATGCATGCCATGGGCATTGAAACGGTCCAACTGACATGGGGAAACTGTCGGGATCGTCAGAGTAGCTAGCTGCGCTCGCAGTTCCAAACTGATTGCTATATGCTTCACGTACAGGCCACCAAGCAACGATCCTCGTGACTGCGCATGCGGGTATGTGGAGATGTAATAGGCGAAGACATGAGCGAGATTGCAATGCGTCCGCGTCATGGGACACCGCAAAAAAAACTACGTCTCAGAGCTGAAGTGGTCAGCACCCTGAACCCGACCATGTAGTAATGAGGCTATCAGCCTGTGTAGGTACCTGCACAACGAAATATAATATGATATGATATGATATGATATGATATGATATGATATGATATGATATGATATGATATGATATGATATGATATGATATGATATGATATGATATGATATGATATGATATGATATAATGTAAACATACCTGTACAAGGGGTCAATGATGCACGTGGCTTTTTCTTGGGTATTGGTAGACTTGAAAGCCACACTCCCAATCGCGCACCACCAAATGCGCAACTCGTCATTCGGGCCCTCGGGGATGCTCGTTGTGTAGATCGGTCGCCGGACCTCCTTCTCGGTGTAAAAGCCGATCGCCACGTCGATTTCATCCAATGAAAAGTATTGGTCGAACCCAAACATGTTGAAGCCAATCTCCCACAAACGACCCTCTGGGCACTAACGTGAGGTCGAAGACTCACTCAAAAATAACCAAATACAACTATACAGATAGCAGTAAGTGGGTTCGAACACAGAGAGTCCGTGGAATGTGTGTTTACTAGTAGCTTTAACAGACACTTAATTAAATTAAACTAAATTGCATAAAAAGTAATTTCGATTGGAATTGATTACTAAAAGAAACAAAATAAATTTCAACGATTAAGATTGATAAAGTGATTAAGAACAAAAGACCATCTTAGATTTCATGTTTAAATCAACACAATGTTCATGCTTACTAGAAAGAACCACATAGACATAGTTCATGTTTAATTACTTGTTTGTGAAACACCCTATTTTTTTATTTTTTTTATAAATAATACTTTCATAAAATATATCAGAGTAGGTCCCAGTTTACATCCAAAACCTGTCATTCGTGGTGACATTTTATTTTATAACAATATATATTATTCAATAAAACATATATGTTTAAAACAAACTTTATTATACAAACTATGAAACACGAGAGTATGGTTCTCTTGTCAGTCCAGTTCCGCCCTTGAAGCTTCAACCATCTAGGGGTACTTTTTCTAAAAACATTTTAAAACATATATTTATTAGCTTTCGCTAAGTAAGTACACCATTTTATAAAAATATGTTTTATTTACATCTGAAACTAAACACTCAAATTCCTTGGGATTTCAACACCCGAAATCCTTATATTACTCCACCTTATTATTTAGAATTCAACAATCGAATTCCTTGGGATTTCAACACCCGAAATCCTTGAGATTTCAGCACCCGAAATCCTTAATTTTACTCCTCATTTTTCTTTGAGAATTCAACACCCTAATTCCTTATGAGATCATTTTTAACCCATGAGGGTTATTAACTCCCCCTTTTATATTTGGGTTTCAACACCCGAATCCATTAAGATTTCAATTCCCAAATCTTTTATATATAGTATTAAAATTTTGGAGTTTCAAAAACCGAAACCCTCGGGACTCGTAACCCGTATCTATATTAGAGGCATACCATTATATTTATTTTCAAGCTATAGCCTCCTTTTAAGCAACACATTAATTCACATACTTGGACCCATAATCATTTCTCAAATAATCGTATATATGCATATCAAAATAAGCATATATGAAACGTTTGTAAAAATAACATGATTATGGTCCGTATACTTACCTCTTGGTGTTAGTAATTCGACTATATATAGCAGAACGCCTGCTGAAACCTGTGTACCACAACTTTTGTATTCACTATTTTTCTAATTGCCTCACCCAATTTGTTATTATATGCTAAGGGTATTTTTATTTATTTGTAGCTAAATGAGGAGAGCTATATATATGTCTGGCATGACACAAGTCTTCGGATGGAAGATATCTCAACTTTATCCCATTATTTTTCTATTTATTTTAATGAAGTATGTATATCTTATCTCAAGTGCAACGTGTCGGAATTATTTCAAGTAACTTGGTTTGTAAGAATACCACATCATCCATTATTATTATTATTATTATTATTATTATTATTATTATTATAAACTTCACTACACTTATCACCGTGCACTTTCTTGTCTTCACATTATTTTATATAATAATTCTTTTTATATTATTATACATATTATATCTTTTAAACGATGTTAGTTAGTACCGAACACTCGTGTGGAACACCTCATATTTTAATGAGTCGTTTTACCCGTTACTTGTTTACTAATATTTGAAATATAATATTTCAAATATTTTTTTATATACAAAACGGGATATTACAACTCTCCCCCTTAAATAGGTTTCGTCACCGAAACCGGTTCATACCTTGAATAATTCAGGGTAATACTTTCTCATTTCTATTTCGGCTTCCCATGTGGTATCCGAACCTCACCTATGTTTCTATTGTACTTTCACCTGACTTATATCTTTATTTCGAAATTGCTTAACTTTACAATCAAGAATCGCTACTGGCTATTCTATATAGTTAAACTTATCATCCACTTCGATGTCATTTATCGGAACACATGCCATTTCATCAACTAAACATTTTCGTAAATATGACACATGAACTGTGTTATGGATTCCATTTAATTCTTCTGGTAAATCAAGCCGATAGGCCAATTGACCCACGCGAGCATTATCTTAAACGAACTAATGAATCGTGGACTTAGCTTACCACGTTTACGGAAATGAATCACTCATTTCCATGGAGAAACTTTTAACATAACATAGTTTACTACTTGAAATCCAATTGGGTGTCTCCGTTTATCAGCATGCGACTTTTGTCGATCCGTAACCGCTTTCAAATGTGCTCTGATTTGATCAATCTTTTCGTTCATTGCGTTTACCGCTCTTTGTTTGCAAGTTCTCTTTGACCAACTTCTCCCCAACTTACTAGATTTCGACATTTTCTACCTTATAGCATTTCAAATGGGGGCATTCCAATGCTTGAGTGGTAACTATTATTATAAGAGAACTCTGCTAGGGGCAAATACTTATCCCAACTGTCACCACCAAAATCAATAATACAAGCACGCAGCATATCCTCGAGAGTTTGAATTGTTCTTTCACTTTATCCGTCGGGCTAAGGATGATATGCCGTACTAATTAATAATTTGGTGCCCATTTCCTCCTGAAATTTTCTCCAAAATCTTGAGGTAAAACGAATGTCTCTATCAGATACGATAGATACTGGCACTCCATGCCTTGACACCACCTCATTAATATATACTTCTGCCATTCGCTCTGAAGTATATTTTCATGAATAGGTATAAAGTGTGCACTTTTTTTCAAACGATCGACAACTACCCATATCGTATCTTGTCCTTTTGCTGTTTTTGGAAGTTTTGTTATTAAATCCATTGGAATGTGTTCCCACTTCCATAATGGAATCTTTAGAGGTTGCATGTTTCCATATGGTTAATGGTGTTCAGGCTTAACTTGTAAACAAGTCAAACACCTTTCCACATATTTAACGATATCTCTTTTCATACCAGGCCACCAATAATTTTTCTTCAAGTCATTGTAAATTTTGGTTGCACCTGGATGAATTGAATACTTTGATTTATGTGCTTCATCTAGAATGATCGTTTTAATTGAACAGGAATTAGGAATCCAAATTCTTCCGATACGAATCTTAACTCCTTTGTCATTTTCTTCCAAATGTTGGACTTGACCAAAAATTCTTTCGCGCTTTAAATTTTCTTCTTTGAAAGCCTCTATTTGTGCATTTTTTATTTGATCAAATAAGTCTGAATTTACAATTAGTATATATGATTGTACCTTAATTGGAGAATAATTATCTTTTCGGATTAGGGCATCAATAACAACGTTGGCTTTTCATGGGTGGTAGAGTATTTCGTAGTCATAATCTTTGACTAATTCCAACCACCGACGTTGTCTCATGTTCAACTCTTTATATTAGAATAGACAGTGCATTTCGTTCCAAATAAATAATACCTCCAGATCTTTAGCGCAAATACTACTAATGCTAATTCAAGATCATGGGTTGGGTAGTTTGCTTCATGTGACTTTAATTGACGTGAGGCATATGCTATCACTTTTCCTTTTTGCATAAGAACGCAACCCAATCCAATACATGAGGCATCAGAATAAACAACAAAGTCCTCTGTTCCTTCTGGTAAAGCTAGAATCGGAGCTTTAGTTAGCTTTTCTTTCAAGATTTTGAAACGCCTTTTCATGTTCTGAGTTCCATTCAAATTAGGAATTCTTTCGAGTTACCTTTGTTAACGGGGAGGCAATTTTAAAAAAAAATATGAATAAAACGCCGATAATAACCGGCTAAACCAAGAAAACTTCTGACTTAAGTTGGGGTCTTTGGAGTAGACCATTGCATAATAGACTCTATTTTAGCGGGATCCACTAAGATACCCTCCTTGTTCACTACGTGACCCAAGAATTGAACTTCTCGAAGCCAGAATGCATACTTAGAAAACTTGACGTATAGCTCTTCTCTTCTTAAGGTATCAAGAACCTCGCGAAGATGCTGAGCATGATCTTTTTTCGGTTCGTGAATAGATAACAATGTCGTCGATGAAAAAAATGACAGAACGATCAAGCATAGGCTTACATACCCGATTCATAAGATCCATGAAAACTGCCGGGGCATTGGTTAAGCCGAATGGCATCACAACGAATTCATAATGCCCATAACGAGTATGAAAAGCTGTTTTAGGTACATCTTCTTCTCGTACCTTTACTTGATGATATCACGACCTTAGATCGATCTTTGAGAACCAACTAGCACCTTGCAGTTGATCAAAAAGATCATCAATTCTAGGCAAAAGATACCTATTTTTGATGGTCAATTTATTCAATTCACGGTAATCAATGCACATCCGCATGCTACAGTCTTTCTTTTTAACAAACAAAATAGGTGTCGGTCCCGAATAATCGCTCACACTCACAGTTAAGTCATAACTCACATAATAAATGTGTCGACAAGGGAGTTAATGACAGTTTCTATTTTGGGTAAGAAAACTGTTTGTTAATGGCGGAATCAGAAAAAAACTGGGTTGTTGCTTGAAAATTAATAAAATGTAACAAACATAAACAATCATTCAAAAGATTTCGATTTATATCAATGATTCATACAAATGATAATTGATTAGGGTTTCTTGTTTGGAAAGTTTATCCGTACAATCCTAGGATAGCCGTCACACTCTATATCAGAAAATATTTTTTTTAGGTCTGAAAAGAGTAAAGGCTGAAATCCGTGTCTCTTCTCTGTGGTAGGCGTGCCCTAAATTATTCTATTTATAGGCATGCTACCACCTGACAGCTGTCTCATCTTATAGAAACCCTAATGATTGATACATATTCAAATTACATAATCAGAATTATACTAAGTGTAAAAAACAGGTTTTCCGGGTAGACTTTGTATCAGATGTCTTCTCCGAGTAGGCTTGTGCCTTTTTTCTTTTACGAGTAGACCTGGTAACCTTTAAGTGTGCTGGAGAACAGCTCTCCGGGTAGACTTTACTTAGAGTATTTTCCTAAGAAAATACTCACCTAGCAGACTTCAATCTTCTTGACCATATCAAACTTTGCCCGATATAATCTAACGAGCAAACTTGTTCTTCATAGATCTTTTCAACTCTTTGCAAGTGAATAACTTATTAGCAAGGCAAATTGTGTTGGTAACACTGTAGCTTGCTCGGAGTGGAACATTGCTCGATGAAGTCCTTAGGATTATTCTTTATCAACTTCCATCAAGCATGCTCGGACCACTATTTTATTAATGAATACCTTGCTAGATCTTCCAAGTACTTGCCTTCAAAAGCTTGATGAACCAAGAGCCTACTCGGAAGTAAACCTTGCTTGGCTATGAAGAACAACCTTGCTTTACATAGTGAACCCTGCTCGGATTGACACTAAAGAAGACTTCTAGAAGATAACTATGCTCGAAGAACAGAATACCTTGCTAAGATAAGTAAACCTTGCTCGGGAGTCCAAGTGTGCTCGAATTCCATACTTAGCCATTTCTATGGAGGTTGAGAAGATTCCAATCTTCCTTAATCATCCTTAAGTAATTTCAAGTCAAATTCTTGACTCAACAATCTCCCCCTAGATTGGAACACCTCAGCTATCTCAAAACACCTCTAAGGTTAAATACACTTAGTCAAAAATACAAATCAAATCAAAATGAAATTACATAATCAAAAAGTCAAAATATTACATATTTGAATTCTGTCTGCAGACATTACAAAGCAAAAGCTATTCTAAGAATCATCTTCTTCTTGCATTGTAGGCTGCTTGTCTTCGATCTACTAGTACTGTTACTGCCCTTTGCTGAAAGATAGATAGAATTCGATAATGAGGGTGATTCTCAGGAATAGTCATTTCCATTATTACCCTAATATCTTCTCTATGCAAGAAGGTAAGGTCTTCATCACTTCTGATTATTCCCAAGATACGTCCATATGAGTTTCGAAGAATGTAGTGGCCATCAGTTTCCTTTTATTCAATTTCAGCAATAAGACCATTCTTCTGGACTACATAGTTTGGGCGTGTCATTGTTCTCCTCATACTTATACATGTATTCATGTTGGACAAGGGATTGTTGTCTTCTACTTTTGAAAGATAATCATATTCTGCATCCCTTATCCTCATCATACGTGTCAATCTTCTTGTCCTCTCATGCTTGGTCAATTCCCATTTCCTCTTTTGATTCAGCAGAGGAATCTCTTCTCAGCTTCACCTTTCAGGTATTTTGACAACTCATTCTGTTGTCTTCCGGCCAATCCTCTGGTATCATGATAATCATACAATTCTAGACTGGCCATTTTCTCCAATTGCTCTCTTTTAAATTCAGCAAAGTCATCTTTGAAGATTATTTCTCTTAATTTTTTACTTTGCATGATAACTTTCAAAGTTTGAGAGACTGAGTCATAGTAGAGTGTCATAGGCAGATCAATATCAGTTTGATGCCTTTCTCCCCTTTGATTTCCAGCTCTACTTGACTCTCCCCTGGTTGTTGTTGGGTGTTACCTTGAAGCAGAGGGCCTAGTTGGAATTGAATTCAACGGTTTAGTAGGCCCTGAGACTAAAAATGTCTTTTTGTACATTGCTCAATCAACTCAGCTGGAATGTTAACATGATCAGCAAGATTTTCACCTGCACCTCTGTGCAATCTACTAATCATATCCAAAATTCTATCATCCCTCAACAGTCTAGCAGGTACAAATCATCCTCCAACAAAACTTCTTGGGATCGCACCTTCTAATAGAACTTTCTCCCATTCTGCTTTCTGCATATAGAACAATTCTTTCAATTATGCTTTTCCCAACGCATCAAATGCATTTTCACTCATCCCCTTTTGCATTACCATCACATCCTTCAGAATCTGAATCATCTCCTCATTGTCCCATAGATCTGCGGGTTCATCTAGTTCTGGTTCTGGCTTTACTTCCACTAGGATAGGAGTTTCTTGTGTTTCAACCCTTTTTGATTCTTTATCAGCACTCTGTTTCTCTCTCAAAGTCATAATTCTTCATTTCTTTGTAGAGGGTTTAGGTTGATCCTCTCTTTATTGTCTAACAAAATGATTTAGGTTGATCTCTCTTTGATTTATCTTTCTTTTGTAGTCTGTTGTAGTGAGATTCAACTGCAGCTTTAGACAAGTTGTCCACCAATACAGGTGCCATTCCATTTTCCATCAAATAACCACATTTACCAGCAAATTTTCTTTTTAATTCTTCAATTTTTCCTTCCAATCTTTCTCTATATCTCAAAGTAATCCCTATATCTCAAAGAGTCACGATTTTTCTTTTGCATTATTCTTTTTAGCTCATCACATTCCTTTTAATCATCCTCTGCAGCTCCTCATCAGAGAGTGGAGCCAGATCATCAAACTTATGACCAAATGTGGTCAGCTTCACTATCAATGGATTTCTCTTTTTAGCTTCATTTAGACTCAGTTGAATGTTTGTCCTTTTCTCATTAGTCATTTCTACTTGTGGAGACAAAACATCAATCTTTTCAGCTGTATCACCCTTGTTATCATCATCACTTTCATCTTCAGAGGTGTCTTCTCTCTTAGTTGATTCATTCAAGGCATCAATCTTTTTTGCTTCATCAGGGTTTGGTAAGTCCTCAAGCCTAATAATCTGAATAGGAATAGGCCTTAAAGGACTTTGTTGCTCTTCAGGAAACTCAACAAAGTATTGGTTCATTTCATCCCATTTTCCTTTCTTAACTGATTGTTCTTTCTCAGTCCGTTCACTGGCCTTCCTTTTCCTTGAATACATTTTTACAAATCTGTTCACATTTTCATGGGTATTAGAAGCCTTTTCTAACATCTCTTCTACGGTTTCTCCAGTTTCTCTCTCAAGCTCATTTTGGGGTTCTTTTTCAGGTTGATTATCTGTTTGATTGAACATTTTCATATTAATCAGGGTTTCAATCACCTCCTGATCTTCTACCTTTTCTTCATCAAAGACTTTAGAAATGTTGGCTTGTTCAATTAAGCTTTCTTGCTCTGCCAGTTCCTCTGCTGTTAGGGTTTGGGCAATGTACTCCTCTCCCTTGTTTCATTTAAGACTTGTTCAAGCCTTTTGGCACCAGCAGCAGCAACCTCATCTACTTCCTCTTCCTCATCAATATTTTCCCTAATAGGATCTTTCTCCACATCAGCAATTGCTTTGCCTTTAGCTAATCTTCTTCACTTGTCACTCTCTGTTTCAGACGGAAAATCATCAATATCTTTTCCAATTCATCCATCTCAGCATCTTGCTCTACTCTCTTGGAACTTAATTGATATGTTTCTGGTTCTGTAAGAACAAGTTTCTCTGTAGCAGCTCCCTCATCCATTGCAATGTCTGTTTGCACATCAGTGGTTGTCATCACATCAGTCATCACATCAGTTGCTACATCAATTACAACATCTGTAGCAATATCGGTTGTATCCATTTGATCATTATTCATAATCTCCACTTCATCCTCCACATTCTTCTCTTTACTCAACACATCATCATTTTCTCTTTTAACAGTGTTTAAAACTTCATTATTTACATCATAGTTTTGTTCTTCACCGCTAGATAAATCAGCCTCATAATCTTCCTCAAAAATCATTCTTACACCACTATCCTCATCGTCACTTTCATTCTCATCATATGAATTCAATATACATGTCAATCCATCAGTATAAACTGTTTCAACCATCTCTTTATCCACATTCATATTTTCTTGATTCACCTCCATATTAGCTCTAGTTTCCTCATCATGTGAAATATTCTCCCCCTATTTTGGGGCAGCTGAGGTCTTCTCAACCTCTTGCTCCAGGGTTTGAATTCTGGAATGTGTCTGGGCCAACTGAGCTTTCAACTCATCATTTTCACTTCTTAATTCTGCATTCTCTCCCCTCAACCGTACAACTTTAATTATCAAATCAAAGTTTCTTTGGTAAATATTGGAAATATGGGGAGGTGTAGTGGGTAGGGAAATAGAAAAAGGTTCAGGGATAGGGTTGATGGGTTGGTCTGTGATATGGATTTTTGGTAATGGGTAATGTGGTGTTTGAGGTGGGGATTGATGGAATTGGCCATTTGGTGATGGTGGGTAAGGTGGTGTTTGTAGTGGTGTGTTTAATGGTGTGGTTGGTGGTGTTTCAGGTGGGGATTGGGTTAGTGTTTGCAGTGGTAAGTGAGGTGGTGATTGGGTTAGGGTAGGTGGTGATGAGTGAGGTGGTGAGGCTAAAGGTGTGGATGGTGGTGTTGGGATCGGTTGGTTCTCCCCCTGAACAATTACATCATCAATTATGGCTCCTTCATCCCCTCCTTCATTTCCATCCCCTGCATCTCCATCATCATCACTTTCATAACTGTCATCATCCTCCATCTCATCATCCTCCTCTGAGCTTAACTCAGGTACTGGCATAATATCCAAGTCATGGTTCATTAACCATGGCAAAATCTCATATGGTGTGTTTTGATTGAATCTGCTGGTACTGCCCAGATTAGCAATTCGTTTGTATGTGTTGGGATCCTGCAAAACATGAATAGTGCCCATTGTGGGTAGATCTTGTAGCTCTCAATTGAAGATTATCTGCATAATTCTTGGAAAGGCCAAGAATCGGTCCTTTTCAGCTTTCTTCAAAATACCTACCATCCCTTCAAAAATCATCTTGGAGAAATTGAATGGTAGATCATAGACAATAGCAACAGTTGAATTTGCTAAGTCACGACTCATTAGAGTCCAAGATCCTTTCCTCGGGGCAAAGCCCTAGATCAAGTGATGAATCAGAAATCTGTATAAGTTAGGGAACATGCCCTTTTGAAATTATACTTCGTGCACTGTCCCTTGATATCCCATTGTTTGCACAAAGATTCTCAACAGATGATCAGTATTGAAGTTGATTGGATTGTGGTCGTCATCGTGTAATTGCAAGCATCTGCTGATCATTTGTTCAATTATATGAATTTCTTGCCTTGCCACGGTAGCCTCAATCCTCCTACCGTTCACATCATCATACAATCTTGCGGAGCGCCAGAAATCAAGTGAATGATTTCAATAAATGACTGGGCACTCGGTCAAGGAAAAACGAATGTTCGATCTTATCAGCCACCTTATCATCATAGCCACCTCCGCATTATCCGGAGTAATTTGCAACAAGGCACACATGTTGTGCATTTGTTCAAAGGGATATCTCGGATTTCCTATTCGACATATATGAACACACAAAAAAACATATTCAAAGCAGAAGTTAGTCCTAAATTTCACAACTTTATGTAATTTCAAGTTATAATTTAAAGAAGATAGGGAGAAATTTTATTAAGAACCCGATCTTCGATAAATTTATAACCTACACACATAACAGAGAGTTAGTAAATATGCATAATCACAGCCCATTAAGACTTAATCATATTCGGAAAATACTTAATTCAAGCTTATCGAGTCGGAATAAGTGGGCTGGTAAATTAGGGTTAGGGAATTGAGATTATTGCAATTAAGCGGTTGATTTTCTGAAACGAGGGTGAGAGAGTGGAAGGTGAGAGAGAAAGTGGGAAAACTTTTCTCTAACTCCCTCTTATATACCTTTTTGAAAGTGGGTTTTAAATGAATTTTGTCATGTAGTGAGTTAACAGCTGTCAAACAGTACTCTTAACCGTTTAAAATGTTCACATTTAAAACCTTGCTTGATAAAGTTCATTTACAAAACCTTGCTCGGAAAAGTTCATTTTAGAGTTTACAAGGCTGGTCGGTACCTTCCCCTTTCTCAAAACTTGCTCGTTTCGATAATTAAGAATATTAAAAATAGATCTAAGTAAAATGAAGAAAGCTTACTCCAAATACAAGATTGCTCAAGAACTAAATCACAAGACAGATAATCAAGTATGAAACATCAAGTAGGCAACCATGCTTGGAATCAATTAAGATACCCAAATAAATTTCTCATATATACTTCTAATTACAAACCTTACTAGAATAGCTCAACTTATCACAAAATCTACTCGAAAATATAAAATAGTTCACAAATATTCAGTCAAGGATACTTTGATGTAAAGTGTGCTCGAAGAAGTTCAAAAATACAAAGTGTGCTAGATAGGGATTCTAAACACAAAGTGTACTCAGAAAGTCAAGTTTTGAAATTAACAAGTAAATTAAGGGAACATTTGAAAACTTCAAAGTGTGCCCGAAATATAAAGTGTGCCCGGGAAACTAGGTTTGTCCGAAAACATTTAATTTCAAAGAATCATAATCACAAATAACACATAGCTTGCTGGAAATGAGTTTAAACAGTAAAACAAACACCTAAGTGTGGTATAAAGTCCAAAATCACTAAAGCTTGCTAGAATATCACATCTAATCATAAAGCTTGCTATACTAACTTAAACAACCTATAAACAGTTAAGTTTGCTAGAAAGTTTAGAAATCAACAAAGCTTGCTAGTGAACATCATATTCATAATATAAAAATATCAAGCCTGCTTGGAAAGTTAAATTTCAAGTAATATATTGAACTCTACCCGAAAATGTCAAATACTTCAAAGCATGCTCGAAATGGACATACTTCGAGAAAAACATCTAAGTATACTCGGAAAGGTTATAAGACATCAAACCTTAACCGAAAATACATATTCAACCTTTTTGAAGGTAAAAATGCAACTCTTTTTTACTTAAACACAATATCAGTTATATTTATCAATACAAATCATTGTTTAAGAGCAAATGGTGCATTAAGAGATCAAATTTCAGCTATGTTTCTTTTCAAAACAGTTTCTTTGTTTTGTTGAAAAGATCTCAAGTATGGGATCATATTGACTAAGCAGCTTTCTCAATACTTCATTCTCAGCATTATTATGACAACATAGACAGGTTAACAGCAGGTCTAGACTTAGCATGAATTTCATCTCTTTGGTGATATGATTAATGTTCAATTAAGATGCATAATACTAAATAGATAACACATATTGTTTTCTAATGATCCATATCTATTCTCAAGACTTATTTGGCTTTCTCCAGCTCACCCCAATTTGACTTTGACCCCCTGAATTTTGGTTAAGAAATTTTAATGACAGCGCAATTTTAAGATTTAGATATGTCTTTTCAAATATAACAAACATATGTGAGGTTAAACGTTGGACTTACATGCCACGTAAGTCGGACATACAGGCCTTTCATTCGGAATGTTTAAAGGACTTATACGATTGCCTCCACCCCTGTAGTTCTAGAATTAACTCTCATGTTTGCATTTTCTTTATAAAAGTTTGTGAACATTTATCAACTTTTGATTGACAAAAAATTTGAAATAATGTTGTTCACATTTGTTCATTTTTATTATTGTTGGTACATGTGTGTCAGTAGTTCATAGTCTAGCATTTGTAATCGAGTCTGTAATGTAATTATGTTTTTGATTATGTTTATGTTTTTGTAACAAGCGAAGTTGTCAACAAGTTCGCTCAGGTGAACTTGTTGAACAAGCGAAGTTGTCAACAAGTTCGCTCAGGCGAACTTGTTGAACAAGCGAAGTTATTGACAACTTCGCCTGAGGCGAAGTTGTCGTGTATATAAACTGTTCAGCGGAACAGTTTCAGAGTGGGTTTTTAGGGTTTCGTTTCAGTTGTTCACTTCGAGTGTTACGTGTCAGTGTCTGTAATAGTGACCTAGTGTCACGTGTTCGAGTTATCAATATAACGTGTTCGTTCATTGCTCGTGTGATTGCTTAATTCATATTCTGCACTCGTATCTACCTACGCAGGGATTCCGCACCTGCGTTGTTAGCGACATCCCGTGTACGATCCGTCCAGGAACCTACAATTGGTATTAGAGCCATCGGCTCGATTGTGAGGTTCGGGATTTCACGCGGGTGTAGAAAACGTCTCGTTTGACCTATTCGAGGGACGTGTTTTTGTTGGGATTGTGTTTTACTCGTGTTTGACAGTCATTTTCAAGCCATTACATCGATCGGAAACTGCTGGATTGACGAAAACAGATCTGAACAGTTTCAGTGTTCATCGGGCGAAGTTATCGTTCTTCAGGCGAAGTTGCCGTCACCGGAAGTAGGGTTTCGGCGAAGATATAAGGATTAAGCGAAGTTAACCACAACTTCGCCTACCTCATAAGTTCGCCTAAGCGAAGTTATCCTCAACTTCGCTTACCTCCCAAGTTCGCTTACCTCCTAAGTTCGCTTACCTCGTAAGTTCGCTCATTCTAAGCGAAGTTATTTTTAACTTCGCCCAGTCAAGCGAATTTAAGAATCAGCGAAGTTCACTTTCCAGCGAAGTTAACTTTCAAGCGAAGTTATTCTTAACTTCGCCTACTGTGCTGTTTTAAAATTTTTTTTATTTTCAGGTTTTCAGGTTTCGCAAAGATGTCGTCAATTAACATCTCCGATTTAGTCAAGATGGAAGTAGAAGCGGGGTCTGCCACTAAGGCCCCGAGGTTGATGAAAGGAACTGACTTCGTGGCATGGAAGGACAGATTCATCCAATACATTAAATATCAGGATGCAAAAATGTGGGTGTGCATCCAGGATGGATATATCCCTCCAACTATGCAATACGAAGGTCGTGATGTGGTTAAGAAGTATAGCAAAATGGAGGACGAAGAAAAGAAAATGTATGAGGCCGAGAGCAAGGCCCATGCAGCTATAACTATGGCACTTCCTCAAGAAGTTCTCCACACTTTCAGAAAGTACACTTCTGCGAGAGAGCTTTGGGATGCTCTTGAAAATAGATTCGAGGGGAACGTGGGTATCCGTGCATCAAAGATTAAGCTTTTGAAGACTCAGTTCTCCGTCTTCAAATTTTTGAAGAACGAATCACTGGATGATATTATCACCAGATACTATCACCTAATGACAGAGCTTAGCAATTATTCGATTGCTTACCGAGAAGAAGAGATCGTTGAAAAGCTTCTCGATGCTCTCCCACCGAAGTGGGAAATGTACACCGTTCTTATGAGGGAAGACAGAGACTTTCCTAATTATGATCTGGAAACGGCAGTAAACAAGCTCAGGACTTATGAGCTTAATATGGTTCGAAAAGAAACACCAACAGATCATATACAAGACCCTGGTATGTATGGTGCAAAGGTTAACTCAGGCTCAAGTTCGAGGCCTGAATCTGCTGCTTATTACTCAAAAGGGGAGTCAGGTTCTGACTCTTCTCATGAAGGAAACGTTTCTGTAAACTCGAACGGTGATGTCTGTTTCGTTGCTGGAGGATCAAGTACTTCAAAGCCTCAAGCATCCACAAGTGGTTTCTCTGCAAATGCCTCAAGCAATAATTATTCCAAGATGCCTATGAGTGTAAAATCTGCTGAAGAGCAGTTTGCAGTCTATGCATCATTTATTGCTTCCTATGAAAACTACATCCAGGGGAAGATTGTGGACCCTGCTGTTCTGGATGAGGATTACGACCAGATAGATGCTGATGATATGGAGGAGATGGATTTGCAATGGCAAATGGCAATGATTGTGAGGCGAGTTAAACGGTTCATGAAGAAAACTGGGAGAAAGTTTGTTGGTGGTAGGCCTGGATTCGACAAATCTAAGGTAAGGTGCTATAATTGTCAGCAATACGGGCACTTTGCCAAAGAATGTAGAAATGAGAGGGTTGAACGAGGACAAGGTCGGCCTACACAACACGCTGGAGTTAACAGAGAGATTAATGCCATGTTGACCAGAGAAGCAGGAGAGTACAACTGGAACCTGCATTCAAATGAATCTGGTGAGCAAGCGAACATGGCTGAGGCTGAAGTTGAAGAATGTGAGAAGGTTGTTGGAAATGAGAAAGCTACTGAAGAAGAAACCGCTTTCATGGCAGATGACAAGGATAATCGCTCCGAGGTAAGTACTAAGAATATTTGTACTAGTTGTGAGAATTTGTCTGAGCAACTTACAACGATAACTGATCAGTACGTCCGTTTAGATGCTGATTTTAAAACTATTAAAGAAGATCACCATTTTACGAAAGCAAGAGAAACAAGTTATAAAATTAAAATAAAAGCATGTGAAAAAGATATTCAAAGCTTAAAAACTAAACTTGCTGAGAAAATTGAAATAATTGATCTTAGTTATGAAGTCTTAGAAGAAAAAACTAAATTGATTGCTGATCGGGATAAACAGATTGCTGACCACCAGGTGAAGGTGGTGGAATTGAACCGCAAACTTGAGCAGTTCAGGAATTCCTCGACAATCCTTGATCATCTCGTGAGTAATCAAGGTACCTCTGCAAAGAGGGGAGGAATCGGTTATCACGAGGTTCCACCACCCTTTAATCACAACTATACTTATAATCCGAGTGTTCAGAAATCTGTTGATTTCGAAGTTCCTCAGACAACTCCAATCAAGATTACAAGTGTAGAACCAAGTGTTAGCTGTGGCGAAACAAGTTCGCCTGTTTCTAGTGTGAATATTTCTGTTTCGAGTCCAGTCTCATCGGATTCGGATAAGTTGTCCGAATCTGGTCAGACAAAAGAGAAGGTAGGGTTACCCACCGATGGAGATAAAAATAAAATTTCTAAAAAGAGTTCTCCACTCAATCCGTACGTCCCACCTTATGTGAGACGAACGGCTGGTAACACTGCCTCTACATCCAAACAAACATTTGACAAGAAAATGGAGAGTCGATGTTGCTTTAGATGTAACAAGTTAGGACATCTAGTTGCAGATTGCCCTTTGAAGCCGAGATTCAGAGATGTGAAGCCAAATAAAACTGAGTATAAGCGTCATTTTGCTACTGCTAAAAATGAAAACTTTACAAAATGCCAAAATGTAACGAATTCAAGTTTTCATAAAAACAAACCTCAGTTTTATAACCAAACCACAAGATATAACACTTTCAATTCACAAAGGTTTGGGAGGCTTTACCCTCAATCTGCAAGGAGATTTCCTAACAGGACTTACAGAAATTATCCTGATGCTAACTTGAGAAAGCCAGGGTACGGGACGTATCGATCCAAAACCAATTGGTCTTGGGTCCCAAGATTCTAACTCTTTGTTTTATTGTGCAGGAACAGTTGAACAGGGCTGCCAACAATCTCTGGATTGTAGATAGCGGCTGTTCCCGGCACATGACGGGCAATAAACACTTGTTGCAAGATTTAAAACCTGTTCAGGGAGCAAGAGTTAGTTTTGCTGGTGAGAGCGGAGGTAGGATTACTGGTAGAGGTACAGTGTCAAATGGAAGAATGACACTTGAGAATGTAAACTTTGTGGAGGAATTAAAGCACAATCTGCTGAGTGTGTCGCAGATTTGTGATAAAGATTACACTGTCCATTTCACGAAGAATGAAGCGTTAGTATTGAAGCCTGGTTTTCAGATACCAGACGAATGGATAGTAATGAAAGCTCCACGTGAAACGAATACTTATGTGATGGACATGAGGTCTACTGAAATGGCCACCGGAGAATCTTGTTTAATGACAAAAGCAAGCGAATCAGAATCAGAATTGTGGCACAGGAGAATGGGACATATTCATCTTCGGAAGATGAACTTCATTGTCAAAAATGGGCTTGTGATGGGCGTTCCCTTAAAAATTTTAACTTTGAAGACAAATGCATAGCCTGCAAGAAGGGAAAACAACACAAGAAATCCCATCTCACCAAGAAGATCAATTCAATTGCCGGTACTCTAGAACTACTTCATATGGATCTCTTCGGTCCCGTGAATGTAAAAAGTCTAGGCGGTACTTCTTACTGCTTGGTGATAACTGATGACTACTCGCGATACTCGTGGGTATATTTTCTGAAAACGAAAGACGAGACGGCTCAGATGGTGAAGAATCTAATTACAAAAGTTGAGAACGTCATGAGTAAATCAGTTAAATACATCAGAAGTGACAATGGGACAGAGTTCAAGAACTTTGAAATGGAAATCTTCTGTCTTCAGAAAGGGAATTGAACATCAATACAGCGCTCCGTATACTCCGCAACAGAATGGAGTGGCTGAAAGGAAGAACCGAACATTGATTGAAGGAGCCAGAACTATGCTGGCAGACTCGAAGCTTCCTGTGATGTTCTGGGCTGAAGCAGTTGCTACTGCCTGCTATGTTCTGAATAGGGTGTTAACCGTTAAGAGACTTGGAAAAACTTGTTACGAGCTTATGAATGGAAGGAAGCCCAACTTGTGCGGTCTTGAACCATTTGGGTCTCCTTGTTCGATTTTGAAGACTAATTCGAAATTTGGTGAAGTAGCCGATGAAGGAATCTTAGTCGGTTATGTAGTTGGGACTCCTAACAGACGGGTCTTCAATACTTCGACTTGCAAGGTGGAGGTGGTTTGTAACACCGACATTACTAGTTACCAATCGCCAAAACCAAGCAATGGACCTGCTGAGCTTTTCGACTATGTTAAGCTTTTTAAGTCGTTTAACGTACCTGATTTGGAAATTTCTGAAGAAGACGAAAGAGCAGTGACGAAGATGATATTTGATGAGGAAGAGAATTTATTGCAACGACAGTTGATTGAGAAATCTCAACCTTCCACATCAAACACTATTGGTACCCCTACTGCCTCAACTGAAGATGAATTTATTAATCCTTTTCACTCTCAGCCAGAAACAACCATAGATGAGATCTCTTCAAATTTGGGAGATAATTTGCATGTCGGTGCTGTTCCGACCACGAGAATTCACAAAGATCACCCATTGGAGAATATTATAGGTGATGTGTCCTCTAGTGTACAAACTAGAAGTAGCTTGAATGAGCACACCTGTGTTTATACAAGCATTAAGGAAACGGGTATACTGAACGAATGTTTGTACTCCTGCTTTATAAGCCAAATTGAACCAAAGAATTATCAAATGGCTTTAAAGGACAGCTCGTGGGTTGAAGCCATGCAAGAAGAGTTGGCTCAGTTCGAGAAAATGGAAGTTTGGTCTTTGGTTGAAAAACCAAGGAATGTGCATGCTATAGGCACAAAATGGGTGTTCAAGTGTAAGAGAGATGATAAGGGAATTATCGTAAGAAATAAGGCGAGGCTGGTTGTTAAAGGTTTTAATCAGCAAGAGGGTATTGACTACAATGAGGTTTTCGCTCCTGTCGCCCGGTTAGAAGCGATTCGATTGTTTTTGGCGTTTGCTGCATTTAAAAAGATGAAGGTATTTCAGTTGGATGTGAAGAGCGCGTTCCTAAACGGGAAAGTTGATGAGGTTGTGTATGTTGAGCAACCTCCGGGTTTTCCTGACCCAGACTTTCCTGATCACGTATACAGGTTGAGCAAGGCGTTGTATGGGTTACATCAGGCACCTCGTGCCTGGTATTCAACGTTATCAGACTACTTGCTGGAAAACGGTTTTGAAAGGGGATTGATCGACAGTACGTTGTTTGTGAAGAGAGAAGGATGTGACTTCCTGATGGTTCAAGTCTACGTGGATGATATCATTTTTGCTGCATCAAGAGTATCCATGTGTCAGGATTTTGAAGCTGTCATGAAGAAACGATTCGAGATGAGTGCTATGGGTGAACTAACTTTCTTTCTAGGATTGCAGGTTGATCAGAAGAAGGACGGGATGTTCATTCATCAAACGAAGTACGTTCATGATGTGCTGAAGAGATTCAAGATGGAGGACAGCTCTCCATATGACACTCCAATCTGCGTCAATCACAAATTGGGTGCTGAATCAGATGGTGACGCAGATGTGGACCCAACTCTGTATCGGGCGATAATAGGTTCATTAATGTATTTAACTGCTTCAAGGCCTGATATAATGTTTGCTGTTTGTCTTTGTGCTCGTTTTCAGGCAAACCCAAAGGAATCTCACATGAAAGGTGTGAAGAGGATTTTGCGGTATCTCAAAGGCAAACCGAAGCTAGGGTTGTGGTACCCAAAGGGAGGAGACGTTGAACTGGTGGCATATACAGATTCTGATTATGGGGGATGCAATCAGAGTCGGAAGTCAACAACAGGAGGCTGTCAGTTTCTTGGTGGACGATTAGTTTCCTGGCAGTGCAAGAAACAGACATCAGTTGCAATTTCAACATGCGAAGCTGAATACATGGCAGCATCCAACTGCTGCTCTTAGGTTTTGTGGATTCAGCAACAATTACGCGACTATGGTCTGAATTTCTTACTCACTCCTATTTTAATTGATAACACTGCCGCCATCTCAGAAATTAACAATCCCGTAAAGCACAGTAAAACTAAGCATATTGACATTCGTCATCACTTCATACGGGATTGTGCTGAGAAGAAACTGATCAAGATCGAAAAGGTTGATACACTGGAAAATTTTGTTGATTTGTTTACAAAAGCGTTTGATAAATCCAGATTTCAAAACCTAATTGAGCTGAACGGGATGATCAATCCCGAGTAACCATGTCTTTGTTTTTTTTTAAAAAAAAAAAAAAAAAAAAAAAAAAAAAAAAAAAATTTGTGTCATTATTACTTAAAATTAGTCGGTTACCTCAGTTTGATGGACATATCCTCGGATATGTTTTGGTCCTCGTTTCAACTTAGAGAATGAGAATAGCCATTAACCAGAAGACTGAAAGTGACCGGGGGCAGTTATGACGTGTGTTCTTTCAGTTGCTGAAAATTAGTCGGTCATTCTTAGTAAGAAGGACACATACTTGTATGTGGTCGGTCCAGTTGATCCATTGGATCCTCAGGATTGCCGTTTACCTGAAGACTTTGACGTGATCGGGGCGATTGAAATAAAAAATTTTGAGGGAAATGAAATTACTTTTCAAGTCTATTACTTCGTATGAAGTAAATGTGCTATGTCTAACAGAAAGTTGATCCAACCTTGGAAAATGATATATATACTGATTGTGTGTGCTTAACTAGTGAAGTTATTAAGCTTAAAAGGCTTTAGAACAGTCATTGTAAGTCATGGTAATTTTTATGGTGCGTAAAAGTGTATGTGATACTAACTTAAATTACTCGATTTTACGTGGAAACTCCTTAAGAGTTTTGAATGTCTTCATACATATCTTTCCGAATGATAGGCAGAAAAGCGACTACCCAGTCATACACGAGCCCGTGAGTGTTCTGATTCCCGTAAAGAAAGCATTTCAAGACACTGCAGTGATTCAGATTCGTGACTTGCAGTGGTTTAGTACTCCGAAGTCTATAAGTATGTATCGTTCAAAAAAAAAAAAAAAAAAAAACATGTATTTTTTTCAGTACTTATGAGTCATGGTAACAATCAAGACTTCTCAATTCTGGAGTAAGAAAAAGAACGGGAAGCAGACAACGAGTATCTACAAGTTAATCAGACACTATGGGTTGAAGTCAATTCGGGATGACTTGGGTATCGCCAAATACGCTTTGAGAATAGATAGAAGGCATCATTATCTCTGAGTTGTTGCCCACTTAAAATTTTGAGCTTAACTGAACCTTAATCCGTATCACAGAAACGATGAAAACCATTTAAGTTATTTACATGCCTACAACCTGTTTCTCTAAGTCATAATACAGCTAAACACGGATCCAAGTGACAGTCACGCAGTAAGTATGATTCCTGTTAGGATCTTTTCTAAAAACGTAGTGGTCCCTGACTAGACTGAAATTTGATCCCTTATTTCGTTAAATTTTTATAAGTTTTTCTATTTTTGTAGTTGTATTATTGTATAACTGGTTACTTGGACATGATCATTTTTGTTTAACTCTTTTTGGAAGCTTCTAATGTTAAGTGCAAGATTCTTCAAACTTAAAGGGTTGATTTTGAAATTACGGGCGAAGTTGTTGAATTCGGCGAAGTTGTGCTTAACTTCGCCTAGGCGAAGTTAAGCGTAACTTCGCCTGAACAGACTCTGCCCTATATAAGGACTTTTTAATCTGGAACAGTACCATTATTTTTAAAATTCCGGCGAACATATAATCCGAAATCAAATTATCCGGAGATCTTGTTTGCTTTTCGATTTCGATCCTTGATTTCAGTTTCTAGTGTTCATTGACGGTATGTGTTGACAATATTATTCCCAAACTTTCTCGTTCTTTATAGTTTTTACCCGGTTCGAGACCTCGGGTCGTCGAACCTTCAAATCCAAAATTTTCAACCTTATGTTACGTGTTCATGGACGAGCTTTACGTCTTAACACCATTATTATGTGTTGTTCGTCTCTCCTTGATCGTCAATTTGTGCGAAAACATCGGATCTTGGCCGATTGAATCTG
Source organism: Bidens hawaiensis (assembly GCF_021521415.1). NCBI lineage: Eukaryota > Viridiplantae > Streptophyta > Magnoliopsida > Asterales > Asteraceae > Bidens > Bidens hawaiensis. Next base: position 184,555 of record NW_027491375.1, on the reverse strand, counting down.
AACAGTCGCCGTTTCAGATTCAGGCGAAGTTATGGTTAAGGCGAAGTTATCCGCAACTTCGCCTGTGGCTTAATTTCGCCTAAGGCGAAGTTATCCGCAACTTCGCCTGAAGCTTAATTTCGCCTGTGGCGAAGTTATCCGTAACTTCGCCTTGAACTCAAGTTCGCCTGAGGCGATGTTGTGATAAGGCGAAGTTATCATCAACTTCGCCTATACCAATTTACTTAACAGTTTTTAGACGAACTTACAGATGAAGCGAAGTTGTTCCCAACTTCGCCTCACCTTTAAGTTCGCCTGTACAGGTTTAATCACAACTTCGCTCGTGGTACATAGCGAACTTGTGAGTTGCTTACACATTGTCTAACTTGTTTTGTTTTGTGCAGATATGGCTGCTGTTGGAGGTGCTGGTGGTGATGACGGTGATGATCAACGACAATTCTTTCCGGCCCATAACCAGTACATCATTTTAGATCCAGACGCAAGAGGCGTAGAAGACTACAGGGAGATTATCACGTTTCTCCAGAGATCAAGAATCTTTCATGCGATCACAAATACACTGCCCATTTCCCTGCCTAACATTGAAGACTTTTGGCAGACAGTGTACTATGATTGCAGGCCTGAGCCCCCGGTGATGCGAGCAACCGTAAATGGTCATGACATACAGTTTTCTTCGGAAGATATACGGTTGGCTCTGCGGTTTGGGGAAGAAACAAGGGATGACCCAACGGAGTTCGTAGCTCCTTTTCGTGATGGAGCGTACCTGAGGATGGGTTATTCAGGACCGTTGGGGGACACGCAGAGGAGGAAAGGGTTTTTGCTAGATCAATGGCGCTTCCTGATGCATGTATTGATTGTCTGCATGTCTGGCAGGAAGGCAGGAACGGATGGGATGGGCGCGACAATGCAGTCAGCCATGATTGCGCTGACTTATAACAGACGATATTCTTTTAGTCAGCTGATCTTTTACGAGATCGATCGTCAGAGGAGGGCTGTGGCGCGCGAGCGATTTATCATGTATCCTCGGTTCATATAAATGATTCTGAATCATGTCGCTCCGTCGCTACCGCAGAGACGCCCTATTAGATACGTCGAATGCGTGACGAAACGTATCTTTGCTCAGTGCCGCACTTCGAGCACTCGTAGCAAGCCTGAGCTGCGTCCCAGGCATACTCCACTGTTCGGGTATCTTATCAATCCGGGGTATGTTCCTGCAGGAGGGGACGAGTTCAGAGACCCACAGCCACATCAGGCGGCAGCACCCCATGCTGTACCAGCTGCGCCTGTTGTATCTTCTGTGGTTTCTGCTGCTGTGCCAGCTACTGCATCTTCTGCTGTGCCTACTACTGAAGATGTAGATCTTGATGCTGCTTTTAGCGGCCATGGTTTGTTTGATATGGATGTCTCAGTTTCTCAGGTCATGGATGTTACTAGAGCAGTTACTTCGGTAGCTGACTCCGATCTTGACGAAACGTTTGCTGAAGCGAGACGACTGATGGTGTCTTGGGAGAGAACTACGGGAAAGAGGCCGAGAACTGTTGACGAGGATGATGAGGAAGTTGATGAAGAGGAAGCAGTTCAGATTGTGCTCAGACGTTCACGAAGAGAACGGACAGGTATGGGTTCGGGAGCTGGAGAATCTTCGAGGCTGGTACGTTTTGCTCCACCTGCCTTGTCTGGTATGTCTCTTATTCCTACTACAGCACAGGTTACTGCTGTCGAGACGTCGGCTCCAGCAGTTGTGTCTCTACCACCCCAATCGCTTACTCCACCGGTGGTAGTTGCACGATTTGTTGAGTCGACCGTCACCACTACTGCAGGGTTACCAAGTGTACCACCTGCGGTCACTTCTGCTGCTGATGTCCCGCCAACTCCGACGCCTACTTCTGACAACGAAAGGATTGCATCGCTAGAGAGGATTGTTGCTGAACAGACAAAGACCATTCAAAGCCTAGTGGAATCCAATCGACTACAAGCAGCCCTCCTAGTTGAACACGGACAAGTAATAGATGCCTTCAAGGCATTCTTGGCATCTCAGGGGGAGAAGACTTGTAGGGTGATGAGTTGAGGACGAAACGTAGAGAAGATCATGACGATGATCCCAATGCACCGGAAGGTGCAGGTGGTGAGCTGCCAAGAACCTCTCAGGCTCTTGGGGCTTCCACAGCTGAGGGGGAGTCTACAAGTGCAGCCGGTGACGACGTTGTGGATGTTGATGATGATGCTGATGTTGAAGATGTTATAGATGCGTTGAAAGAGTTGGATGAGGAGGATGATGAGTTTATGAATGAAGATGATGTGCTGCCTGTTGATGAGATCGAGAGGATCGGAGAGCAGATTACTGTTGAAAACGTGATAGAGGAGTGTGAGATTGTAGATGACTCCGTGGAACACGAGATTCCGGAGGTTGAGAGACCAGAGTTGGGTGATGAGAGCGTGGTGGAAGATACTGAATAGGAGGAACAACCGAATTGGAAGGAGAGTTGTGCTCACTGGTTCATAAAGACGAAGAAGCCGGCGGTCCCTAAGATGTTCAGAAAAAGTTACAATATTAAGGGATACGCAGAAGCTAAGAAAGGTATTATCTGCTGGTTATATGACGAGCAGCTGCGGCTCTTCATGATCAAGAGATACGATGGCATTCAGTACTTCAGGAGAACGTTGAGATCTCTAAACACACTGCCAGAATGTGAGGTAAAAGATTTAGCCAGATTGGGATTGATAAACAGAAGTGAAGACAACATGGCTAGAATCATTGGGAAGATCGTGTGGAAGGAGTGCGTTAAAGAGAAAAAGTTTGAGCTACTGAAACCACAAAAAGGGAAACTTGTCGAAGACAAGGATAGAGGTCTGAGAGTTGATGGAAAACCTTGGATGGTTATGAAATATAAACCGATCCGGTGCCTTAAAGAAGTACCGATGAAGCTCATGCCCAAGGACGTGCTCAAAGACCTAAAATGGTGGTTCGTGGATTGTGAGACAGCGGAGGCGGTAATGGAAGATGAGGATGAACAAGAAGTGCTTAGGGTTTACAACCCGATGCATCTTGTTAATCTATCGCAGGCTGATCTGAAAATGCTCAACGAGAAGAAGATCTTCTACATTCCTGCTTGGAAGGATCAAGCTAGGAAATATCAACGGGCGGTGTCGGTATGTGTTATAGAAGGAGCGCACGCGTAGAGATGCAAGATTACAAGACTCAAGAATTCAAGATCAAGATATGAAGCTACTGCCAAGGGGGAGTCTGTTGGTACATGTGTGTCAGTAGTTCATAGTCTAGCATTTGTAATCGAGTCTGTAATGTAATTATGTTTTTTGATTATGTTTATGTTTTTGTAACAAGCGAAGTTGTCAACAAGTTCGCTCAGGCGAACTTGTTGAACAAGCGAAGTTGTCAACAAGTTCGCTCAGGCGAACTTGTTGAACAGGCGAAGTTATTGACAACTTCGCCTGAGGCGAAGTTGTCGTGTATATAAACTGTTCAGCGGAACAGTTTCAGAGTGGGTTTTTAGGGTTTCGTTTCAGTTGTTCACTTCGAGTGTTACGTGTCAGTGTCTGTAATAGTGACCTAGTGTCACGTGTTCGAGTTATCAATATAACGTGTTCGTTCATTGCTCGTGTGATTGCTTAATTCATATTCTGCACTCGTATCTACCTACGCAGGGATTCCGCACCTGCGTTGTTAGCGACATCCCGTGTACGATCCGTCCAGGAACCTACGATTATTTTTGTAAATATTTCATTTGGGAGACCAAATACCAACAGGCTTGTGTATGACTGGGTAATCACTTTTCTGTGTATCATTTGGAAAGATTTATCTTGGAACATGCAGAGACAACAATCTAACTCCACATTAAGCTTAGCAGTTTCTTTATGTTTATATCACCTTAGCTTTTACACATAATGGGAAAGCAACCTTACATGTCAATGATTGTACTAAGTGTCTTTTCAGTAAATCCATATGATTGGCTAAGTAGGCAATGTACTATCATCTCCCATATTAACACAGTTTAAAATTCAGACACCCCAATATCTCTTACTTGACAGGTAAATGGCTATCCTGTTTGACCACAAGTGGTTAGCAGGACCAAACATATAAGTGAGTATATGTCCTTTCAAAACAGAGTTATTGACATAATTTTAAGTGAAGTAATAGAAAACAAGTTACAATTGCCCAACAGCTTTCAGTTTCAGGTTAATAACTATCCTCTCAATCTATACAAATGATAGGACCAAGCATACACAGGTGTATGTCCTTCCAACCTGAGCTAATGACATAATTTTCACCAAAAGTAACTCTTTGAGACTTTTCGTTGAAATTTTCTTTTAAGCTTCTATAAAGCTTTGAACTGAATAGTATTATCATGTCTCTACACCATTAACAACTTGCTCTTGCATTTTCAAAAGATGTTTTGATCAAACATGTTTCTTAACAATTTTCACTTGTCGTGCATATCATTTTGACTCAAAAAACACATTTTGACACAATCACAAGCGTAGCATATTCAAATCTTAATCATAAATGACATTATCAAAATAAGCAGACTTCACACAATTTATAGTCTAACAGATCCTAACAACATCATCTGATCAGACTATTCACATATTCAAAAATTCAATCATGACATCAGATAAGCATATAATCAATTTTGACAATTTAAACTACTTATCATGACATCCTATCAGTCAACTAATAAGCAGTTATAAACATCAATGATACCTAATTTCACAGATAACCAGTTAAGTATATATCAGTTAACATCTTAAAGTATCATAATCAAACACACATACACAACATTCACTAAGACTTTGAGAAAATAGTCAGTTTCCACAATCAAGCACACATCATAAATCAGACTTCATTAGAGTTGATCATGCCCATGGTTTTCAGAAGAAAGTTGAACCTGGTTCTATCAAGTAGTTTTGTGAATAGGTCAGCCAAAGTATCACTTGTATCAACTCTTTTCACTTCAATTAAACATTTTTCACTGCAGTCTCTTATGAAGTGATGTCTGATTTCAATGTGTTTAGTCTTGGAATGTTGCACATGATTTTTAACAATGAAAGATGCAACAGTAATATCAATGTAAATAGGGGTGTTTAGAAAATTCAAACCATAGTCCAGCATTTGATTATGAATCCAAAGGAGTTGTGCACAGCAGGCATATGCAGCAATATACTCAGCTTATGCAGTTGAGATTGACACTGTGGTCTGCTTCTTGCATTGCCATGACACCAATCTATCACCCAAAAATTGACACCTCCTGAAGTGGACTTCCTGCTCATATTACATCCATCATATTCACTATCTGTGTAGGCAATCAGATCAAATGACTGGTTCTTTGGATACCAAATTCCCAAATCAGGTCTTTCCTTCAAATACCTAAAGATTCTCTTGACTGCATTCATGCGAGAAACCTTAGGACTTGACTGAAATCTTGCACAGACACAAACAACATACATGATATCTGGTCTTGAAGAAGTAAGATACATCAGTGACCCAATTTTTGCTTTGTATTCATGCTCATCCACTTGCTCCCCCTTTTCATCTGCTACCATCTTCTTTTTTGTATCCATAGGAGTTGAAGCAATCTTCAAATCATTTCATTTGAATTTTTCTAAGATGTCCTCTTCAAACTCCATACACATCTATTCATTGGTTGACCCAAAAATAATGTCATCCACATAGACTTGCAACAACAATAAATCTCTTCCTTTCTTCTTGTAAAAGAGGGTCTTATCAATGGCTCCCCTTTGAAAACCATGTTCAAGCAAATTATTTGACAACTCATCATACCAGGCTCTTGGAGCTTGATGCAATCCATACAAGGCTTTGTTTAACTTATACACCCTGTTGGGATACACTGGGTCATCAAATCCTGGTGGTTGAGTTACATACACTTCCTCTTCTATCTTTCCATTTAGGAAGGCAGATTTGACATCAAGTTGGAATACCCTGATATTCTTTGAGGCAGCATAAGCTAAGAAGATTCTTATGGCTTCTAATCTTGCAACAGGTGCAAAGACTTCCTTAAAATCAATCCCTTCTTTTTGTAGGCATCCCAATGCTAAAAGTCTAGCCTTGTTCTTGATCACAATGCCCCTTTCATCCCTCTTATTTCTAAAAACCCATTTGGTTCCAATTGCATATCTGTTTCTTGGCCTGTCCACAAGCTCCCAAACATGTAGATCTCTTAATTGTGCCAATTCCTCTTGCATTGTTTCTACCCAACTGTTGTCCTCATTGTTCTGCCTTAAGGTAAATGCACCATTGTTTCCCAAATCTAAACTTTCAAATAAATCTTGAAACCTTGCTGTTGTAACAGCCTCCTCTACACTGGTTTGGTTGCTTGGATTTTCCCCATTCTGAACTTGATCATTCTGCACTGCTTGATTGTCTGAATTACTGGTTGCTTGATCATGTTCTGGTATCTGATTATGTTTTTGAACATTGTCTTGAACTTGGTCAGCATTAGCACTTGAGGAATCCTTTATGAATGTATATTCACTTTCCTTACTAGCAACTTTGTTCCATAACTTTTCCAAGTACAATGTTTTCTGATTTCTCTCTTCAATCACACTGGTCTTGTAAAATGAATCATCAAAGTCTTCAGGGTAGATCTTGAAAGACTTGACTAATTTTTCAAGGTCAAACAGACATGCTGCACCATCAACTGTGTTGAACTGATTTTCATTAAAGATCACATCAGATGATTCAATCACAACTAAATGATCTTTCACATATACCCTATAGGCCTTTGAGTGTTTAGAGTAGCCAACAAAGAAGCAATCCAAGGATTTAGCTTGAAATTTGTTTAAATAATCCTTGGTGTTCAAGAGTGAACATTTGCATCCAAAAGGCTTGAGAAACTTGATATAAGGCTTTCTATTAAAGAAGATTTCATAAGGAGTCTTGTTGTGCTTTTTGTTGAGAAGTACCCTGTTCTGAACATAGCAGGCTGTGTTGATGGCTTTTGCCCAAAATGTAACTAGTAGATTAGCATCTTCTAGCATGGTTCTTGCAGCTTCAATCAGTGTTCTGTTTCTTCTCTCTGCAATACCATTCTGTTCAGGAGTTCTAGGAGCTGAGAATTGTTGAAGTATTCCTCTTTCTGCACAAAACTCTTCAATAACGACATTTTTGAACTCAGTACCATTGTCACTTCTCATCACTTTAACCCTTTTTTCCAGTTGATTCTCAATCCTGGTTACATAGCCTTTAATCAACTCTGCAGTCTCATCCTTTGTACTCAGGAAATAAACCCAAGTATATATTGAGAAATCATCAATGATCACAAGGCAGAATCTTTTCCTACCTATGCTTCAGACACTCATAGGACCAAAGAGATCCATGTGAAGCATCTCAAGCACCTGATCAATTGAGTTGATGAGTTTTGCCTTATGAGAAGACTTGTGTTGCTTGCCCTTTTGGCATGAGATACAATTATCTTCCAATCTAAACTCTCTTGTAGGTAAGCCAATTATATGCTCACCCTTCACAAGTTTGTTCATGTTCATCATATTCACATGACACAATTTTCTATGCCACAATTTTGACTCATTTTCAGTGGCTTTGGAAACAAAACAAGTACCTCCCCTTGAAACAGCATCCTTCATGTTAAGTTCATATAAATTGCCATTTCTTGGGGCCATCATCATAATCATATCAGGTAGGATCACAAATTCAGGTCTTAAGATGAAACAGCGGGAGTCATTGTCACACCCCCTTCCAGGGCCTAAGAGTGCGACCCATAACTTGGTATCGTGTTTGTAAATAAATCAGAGTTGCATTAGTTTGCGGAAGTCTTATAAAACTATAAGGATCAAAAGTGTAACATTTAAATATATTCAAAAGACGGGATTGTAAATACCCGTTTTAAGTTAACAAAAGGTTATTTGTTTATGTTTACAAAACCACCACATTAAAACATTAAGTTCACAAAAATAATCCGAGCCATCGGATATTAGTACTTCGTCATGCCAAGCTCTAGCTTTGTTCACCTGCAAAATGTAAGAAAATACGTCAGCAACGAATGCTGGTGAACACGCTGACGCAAAAATAACTCTTTTACTTTATTACCCCTCGAGACTACGCCTGCCTCGGCCCAACGTGGCTTAGGAATAACAAAGTCAAATAACACATTATAAATATGAGCCTCTACGCTAGGTCACCTCAGCAAACACCGCAGCGTTCGACTTAGTTAAGTACCCGTAAATATACACATAAGGTCGTACTCCCTGCAGGAGAGCGTCCTACGACCAAGGGTGGTGCGATCATGCCCATACATCGCATAGTACCACCTATGTAAGGATCCATACATACGTATACCACAGCCTGAGGGCTAGGTTTATACCCTTTATTTATAACGGTTTTAGGAACACATAGTTCCTTGTAAACAATTTAAAATAACATGTTTGACTCATTTTAAATAAATAAAAATTTTGGGGCGTATTCACCTTGTCTCTTAAGGATCGGCTTCACTCACCGTCCAAGGGTCTTTCCCTTTCTTTATCTCGCACCTATAGTACGAGTATAAATATTTGTTAGTTGGATACACGATCCGGCTTAAGACCTTTAGTCTTATATCTCAATCCTCGATTGAACCTGTAGTTCAATTCTTTGTTTACTTAAAAACCTTTAGTTTAAAAGTAAGTTTATAAACCTTTAGTTTATATTTAGAAACCCGACGTTTCTTCTGCTCAAAGAAACGTAATTATTTTCTTTATTATTTAAGAATACTCTTTATTCATTAAATAATATTTCATAGGAAAGAATATTTACACATATACTTACACACATATATATGTATCCAATAATATTCATAATCATAGTTTCATTCGTTTCTTTGTTATGTTTATTTTTCTTTTATCGAGGTATCGAGTATAACCTCGACTTAAGGCATAAGCCTTGAATATAATATTAAATTATATTGAATTCGATATTACGCCTAACCTTAAGTGGCGTATAGAAACCCTAGAGAATTGAGCAGCACTCTGACGCCGCTTTACTTTTCTCGATCAACTTTGATATGCCAACTTCAACACACGTCGGCACGTCTTTCGGGACTCATTGGTGTGCAAAATGTGAAGCCCGGACCTTGCTATTTATAGACTTGAAATTGGTTCCTATCGCGATACGCGATAGGTTCCTCAGCAGACCTATCGCGTATCGCGATATAGGTCTGCTGAGGAACCTCGTAGACCTGCCACGTGTTGACACGTGGCAGGCACCGCTACACGTGGCAACACGTGGCAGCAGTGTTGCCACGTGGTAACACGTGGCGATAACCAGTGCCACCGTGTGCCACGTGGCACACGTGTCACGTTGTGTCAGGTACCCCATCGCGATACGCGATGGGGCTCTCCTCTGACTCATCGCGTAGCGCGATGGGTCAGGAAATCAGAGTTTTCAAATTAAACCCTCAACTTTGGAATTTGGCAATCCCTAGACTTTGGAAAGTTGATACTTTGAACTCGAAATTTTCACGTTGTTACAGTCATCAAAACCATTATAACCTTTATCACACATCTGTGATATCTCAAAAGGTTATACTGTAGTCCCTCCACATAAAACACATTGTCAAATAAGACTTTTCCATTTGTCAAGATACGCTTTCAACAATTTTACCTCCATTCTCATCACTACCAATGCCACTGGACCTTCAAACTTCTCTTCATAGTTAACTAGTGATATTTTGTCATAAGTCATGTGCCTAGAACATCCACTATCCATATACCATACTTCGTTAAGTGGAGTGGATTGTTCCTGCACATTTTAAAGAGAGTAATTAGTTAGATGATGAACTGCAAGTTGATTCAACTTGCAAGACATCATAATCAGTAACAATTGATGCATTGGTTGTCAGAGGAATGGACTTATTAACAATAGCATCAATGAGTGTAATGGGTTCAGGATCTTCATGAGTAATCTCAAGATTATCTGAATTATCAGTTTCATAACCACATTCCCTTGGAGTTTCACAAATGAAGTTGGGCATTGGCAATCATCCAATACACTTTCACACTCTTGAACTGCATAGTCAATTGGTCTTGAATAATCTCTCACATCAAAGTTCTTTTCCTTCTGAACTTAAAGCTTAGGTTTCCAAAGAAATCTTTGAGGTTCAAAACCATGTTTCAGTAGGAACTTTTCATCACCAGTTAGTTCTTTTGGTGATCCTTGAGAATCATCATACTTCACTGATTTTGTGTCTTGATTGGGAATAATTCTCAAAGGTTGAAGAAAGTTCTTTTTGACAGTCGTTAGAGACTTCTTGGGTGATCTGCTTCTTCTGACTGGTTCAGCCACTTTTTTCTTTAATTTCACATCAACTTTCCTTTCCTTCTTAACCTTCTCTGCAGCTTTCTAAACATCTTTACTCATGGTCTCCTTTTCACACACCTTTCCTTTTCCTAAGTATTCATCATACTTCTGTTTGTACAAAACAAAGTCTTGTCCGAATTTCGTCTCATCTGAAACATGAAAGGGTTTGAAGTCGAATCTTTCACTGCAAGAATCAGTATGGTGACCATATTCATCACATTTTTCGCACCACACCTTTCCCTTAAATATTTCATGATCACTTCCCTTCTTGAATCTCTCACTTGGTCTAGATGGTTTAACACCAAGTGATTTCTAAATCTTCAATTCATCAAAGTCAATTGAAAAAGGACCAAATTCATCAATCTTGAAATCTTGTCTTTCAATGTTGCTCTTCACAAAAGTGATTTTCTTCAAGATCAATGGTTCTTCATCCAGGCTTCCCTTATGCCTTGATTGTCTCATCTCATACTCCTCCGTGGTTTCAACTTCACCAATGTCAAATAATTCATGGCTTGAGAAAACTGGGTAAACTGGGATGGAGTTTTCATCTACAATTGCTTCAGCTTCCTTTTTCGGTTTCTTCTCTTCTGACCTTTTTAACAGGTTTCTACCTGGTGGTTTGACAGCATTGTAACTTACTTTTGATCTTTCACATATGTCAAAAGACACATGTTCTCTCTTCGTTCTTTCATTTTGTTTTTTCATCTTTGGTGTCATAGGGGGGCAACAATGGAAGTTTGTCTATTGATTCTGGTTTCTTCAATCTTCTTCCCCATTCTGCAGCTTTAATTTCTTCATCTGTGATCTGATAACTTAAGTCACTCAAGTCATCTACATTTAGATCATCAGAATCAAAGTCATCCTCAGAGACTTGCACTCCTATTGACTTGTTCTCTTTTACATCTTCCTTTACTACAAACTCTTCCTCACTTCAAAATTCTTGTAAAGATCAACAAATTCTTCTTTGTCTTGAAAGACATCTCTAAATTGTTAAAGATATCCCTCTCTCCTTTCTTTGTCAAATTTTAACACATAATTGTAGTTAAATGGTGGGGGGACAACTTTGTATTTATCTTCCTCCTTCACTTGGTTCAAGATACCACAAATGTTTCCTGTAGAAATCAAGTTCTTTAGAAATTCATTCTCAACTTGTAACTTTGCAGTCTTTATCTTCTCTTCAACAATAATTTTCTTCAATCCATCAATCTCAGTCACATACCTTGACTGACTCCTATAACTACTCACACAATCATCTTCAAGACTCTTTATCTTTTCTTCATTGATTAAATCACTTGCCTCATACCCATTAATGATACTTTGTTTTCTAAAGAATTCATTCTCCAACTTTCCTACCTTCATATTCAATGCATCTATTGTGTTAAGTAAGTCAGTTGTAGAAAGTGAAGGTACCTGTGAAGTAGAAGATTCAGCCCCATTCTCAATATTTGCCATCAAAGCAACATTTGCCCTTGTGATGTCATATTCATGATCACTCCAATCAAAATTCCCTTCATGCTGAGTGGAAACTTCAACATTCCCTTGATTTCTTGGTTGATTTTGATTGTTTCGGTTGGAGTTAGTTGGAGCAGTTTGAGGGTATTGATTTCTTTGGTAGTTTGGATTCTGAGAAACAACCTGTTGATTATTCATTTGGGGTGGTTGAAAGTTGTTGAAGTTGTTGGGATTGTTGTTGTAGTTGTTTCTTGGTTGGTTCTATTGGTATTGCTACTGGTTTCTTGGCTGTTGATTATGGAACTGATTCATCTGAAAGTTTCTAGTCTGGTTGCATTCTCTGGCAAAGTGACCAAGCTGTTGACAGTTATAACAAATGGCCTTTGGCTTGTCAAATCCAATCGTTTCATTAGGCCCTGATAGAAGAGATCTACCAGTCCTATTGTATAGCCTCTTGCTTCTAAGAGCCAACATGGCAGCCTGCCACTTGATGACCATATCTTCAAGGTCATCAGTATCTATTGCTCCAAGTCATCTTAGCAACAAAGCATTATATGACTCTGTAAATATGGTGAATAAATCTTGAGTGTCATTTCCTTGTGAACTGCTTCCACCACCATATGGCACATGTCCACTTGTCACGGAGGTAGATTCATTATCATCAATAAGTTGAACATTGAATTTTGACTTACCACCTTGGTGACTTGTACTCCCACCAATGAATGATTTTGGTGTATCAACACCATGTTCATTTGGATCCTCAATGATGGGAATTTGCTGCTGATTCTTAGTGGGCAGGTTTCCCATAGGTGCAATCAGGGCGTTTGACACCTAAAAACAGGGCTTCTCCTCCTTGATCAACTCGTTTTCGATCATCTCAATCTCGGCAGCCTGGAGGAAAAATCACATCATCCAACTTAAGTGCTTCAAAGTTGGGGTTTTGTAGGATGAATTTGCTAGCTGTGTACCACTCTTTGGGCATTGAGTTCATCAGCTTTGTGGTCAAATCAAGGTCTGTAATCACGTAGTCAGTTGTTCTCAGGTCATTCACAATGGCCAAAAATCTCTCAAGAATCGATTTCAATCTTTCTCCTTCCTTGTACTTGAATCTCTCAAGCTGTTGTTTAAGTTTTTGTTTCTTGATATTTTTTAGCTCAGTGTTGCCTTCAAACATTTCAAGGATTGCATCATACATAGCCTTAGCTGTTGTGTGATGTGCAACCTTGGTTAATATTTCCCAAGACAGTCCTAGCTTCATCATAGCTAAGGCCCTGTCATCTACCTTCCTCATCCTATCATGCACGGCAGCAGTAGTGTTTGCACCATCAGCTGCTTGTGGACCATTCTTGATTGAATTCCACATGTCAACATCGTTATAGCATACAACAGCCTCGAACAATACTTTCCATTTGGTGAAATTCTCCTGTCCGTAAAGTCTAGGTATTTTATTAGTGGAAACTTCTTGCTCTTCAAAACCAGACATTTTGGTATTTTGAAAAACAGAAACAGAGAATAACAAAAACACAGTAAAAGTCGAGTTTTGAAAATAATCAGACCTTATAAATCTGGTTCGATTGGAGCAAGATTAGGTAATAAAGATGCAAACTTTAAATAAGTAAAAGAAGACACCGGAAATTTGTAGATCTAGAAGAGAATGAAGAACAGAGCAGCTGACGTCATACTTCAATGAAACAGTGTTCTGCTTACGTCATCTTTCTTCATCAGATCTTCAAATAGCAACAATTTCCTCACCCGAACAGCAACGAACAAGCGCTGATACCACTTGTTGGTCCCGAATAATCTCTCACACTCACAGTTAAGTCATAACTCACATAATAAATGTGTCGACAAGAGAGTTAATGACAGTTGTTATTTTGGGAAAGAAACCTGTTTGTTAACGACAGAATCAGAAACAAACAAGGTTGTTGCTTGAGAATTAATAAAATGTAACAAACACAAACAATCACTCAAATGATTTCCATTTATATCAATGATTCATACAAATGATAATCGATTAGGGTTTCTTGTTTGGAAAGTTTATCCGTACAATCCTAGGACAGCTGTCACACTCAATATCAGAAATATTCTTTTAGGTCTGAAAAGAGTAAAGGCTAAAATCCATGTCTCTTCTTTGTGGTAGGCGTGCCCTAAATTATTCTATTTATAGGCCTGCTACCACCAGACAGTTGTCCCATCTTCTAGAAACCTAATGATTGATACATATTCAAATTACATAATCAGAAATATACTAAGTGTAAAACCAGGTCTTCCTGGTAGACTTTGTATCAGATGTCTTCTCCGAGTAGGCTTGTGCCTTTTGTCTTTTACGAGTAGACCTGGTAACCTTGAAGTGTGCTAGAGAACAGTTCTCCGAGTAGACTTTACTTCGAGTATTTTCCTAAGAAAATACTCACCTAGCAGACTTCAATCTTCTTGACCATATCAAACCTTGCCCGATATAATCTAACGAGCAAACTTGTTCTTCAGAGATCTTTTTAACTCTTTGCAAGTGAATAACTTATTAGCAAGGCAAAGTGTGCTGGTAACACTGTAGCTTGCTCAATGAAGTACTTAGGATTATTTTTTATCAACTTCCATCAAGCATGCTCGGACCACTGTTTTATTAATGAATACCTTGCTAGATCTTCCAAGTACTTGGCTTCAAAATCTTGGTGAACCAAGAGCGTACTCGGAAGTAAACCTTGCTTGGCTATGAAGAACAACCTTGCTTGACATAGTGAACCCTGCTTGGATTGGCACTAAAGAAGACTTCTATAAAATAACTCTGCTCGGAAAACAAAATACCTTGCTAGGATAAGTAAACCTTGCTCGGGAGTCCAAGTGTGCTCAGATTCCATACTTAGCCATTTCTAGGGAGGTTGAGAAGATTCCAATCTTCCTTAATCATCCTTAAGTCATTTCAAGTCAAATTCTTGACTCAACAGTGCTCCCCAAGGTGAAACACTTGGCGAATAAAGCCTTTATCCAATAAATCTTGGACTTGAGACATCAACTCCTTCATCTCGTTTGGTGCCATCCGGTAGGGCGATTTAGCCACTCGTTTAGATCTTGGAACTACATCAATTTTAAAATTGACTTTCCTTTCATGTGGAACTCCTGGTAGTTCATCAGGAAAAACGTCAGGGAATTCATTAACAATAGGAAGTTTATAAAGTCCCTTTTATTTTGTATCAATTACGTAGAAGAGAAACGTCTGATGACCAAGCTTCAAATAACTCCATGCCTTTACTATCGAGCATATTATGATATCATTCTTCCTTTCTCCATACACATAAATTTGTTTTCCAGTTGATGACTGAAATTGAACAATCTTTCGATTGCAAACTATCGACGCCTGATGTTGAGATAACCAGTCCATCCCAATAATGATATCAAATTCCCTTAGTCTAATAGGAATTAAGTCGATACAATATTCTTCTCCTCGAATAACTATTTTACAATTTCGACATACTTAGGAGACAACAAAACTCTTATCACTAGCGATTTCGACGTCTAATGAATTTATTAGGTTACTTATACTAAAAGAATTATGGCAAGAAAAACTTTTGGATACGAATGATCTACTAGCTCCCGAATCAAATAAAACATAGGCAGGGTGGGAATTTACGATAAAGGTACCTGTTACGACATCAGGTATAACCTTCTCCTCCTATGTGGTGATTTGAAAAGCCCTGCCTCGGTGTTGTGGAGCTTCCAACTACTTCACGTTCTCGGCAATTCTCGATCCTTCTGTCAACTTTCCATTCCTTTCCCTTAACTATGGGCAATCATTTTTCATATGACCTGGTTTATAGCAGTTATAACATAAGTTCACTGGACTAGTACACTCGGGTGCCGTATGCCCAAGTCTACCACACTTATAACAAGTTGGATTCTTATAACGACATTCCTCGAAATGCCTCTTTCCACAGAATTGGCAAGTACCTGATTCCTTCTTAAAGCTAGGTACTTTTGTAGGCTTAAAAATTTTTGCTTTCTTTGCAGGTGCTGCAGGAATTACAACATCTACCTTTCGCTTCCCATCTCTTTCAACTTGTCTTTTTAGCCCACTTCTCGTTCACGAGCCCAATTAAGAAGCTCCTCGAGACTTCCACACTTTGATGGAGAAATAAATTCTCTTATTTCTGTTTTAAGGATAAGATGGATACGAGTCATCCACGCTTCTTCACTAGTGAAAAGAGAAGGGAAAAAATTTTCTTTATCATAGAAAATTACAAATATTTCGTCCACCATTTCATTGCCTTGACGCATATGAAGAAGTTCCTCGGTGATACGATCAATTGCAACACGAGGACTAAAATGTTTTAGGAAGATTGGTTTGAATTCTTCCCAAGACATATTTTTTATCATTTCCCTACCTTTTTGACCATATCCCACCAGTCTTTAGCTCGTTCAAAAAATTGGTTCGTTGCGAACATCACTTCATCAGCTGCGTCGCAGTGACACGTATCAAAAATAGTCTCCATGGCTATAATCCACCTTTGGCTGACCAAGGGGTCTATTTCTCCCTTAAATTGTAACGGTTTACAAGCCATGAAATTTCTGTACGCACACCGATGCGTTTCTACCTCTACTCTTGGTGCCGCTTCCACGTTCTCGAGAGGCTTTTCCACATTCTATTCATTCTTTTTTAGATTTTCTTCCAGCATAATTCCTATAGAATTTTGCATTTCGGCCAGAAGAAATGGAATATTGGTTTCGAATGCTTTCCCCACCGCAATTGCAATTTGCTGGCGAATTTCATCAGGTATAAATTTTATAGCATCATCTTGACGAGGTGAAGACGCATATCTTTCTGAAGCATTATCTACATGCTTTTCTACATTACGGTTTCCATCACCGTGTACAATATTTCCTTCTTCCTCCGCCATATATTTTTTACTCTGACGAATTTCTTATTTATTATTTTCAGTCCATAATCTTATCCCTCTAAGGTACTTTATCTAAGGCCTTTATACTCCTCCCCGACATACTCTCTCAACTGTAAGGCCCCGTTAGCGGTGCCGTACTTTGGACATTGGATTTACTCATTAACATAGTTCTAAACATCAGAGTTAATAAAAACGTTCACGGAATATTTAAACATTCATAAAACAATATACATTAATCCATAAATTGTCTTATCAAACATATTGTCTTACAAATTAAAACATAAATTAACAAACTTCTTGATTTCTCGGATGCCAGTCTCTTATTCATGTGCCACGTGTTCCCCTCAAGCGAGCTGCTTCATCCTACTCACCTGCGTGCATACTAAAAGTCATCTACGCTGAGTGAGTTCTAGTTAATCATACAACACACAATTAATTCACATACATCACTATCCATACTACTTTAAGAGTCTTCCGCCCTATAACCTCACAAATATTATAAGGGTCTGGTCCCCCACATCACAGATATTATTAGGGTCTATGCCCTACCCTCAAATATATTATTAGGGTCTGGTCCCTATCCTCTCAGATATTGTTAGGGTCTGGTCCCTATCCTCACATATATTGTTAGGGTTTGGTCCCTATCCTCACAGATACTATTAGGGTCTGGTCCCTATGTTTCGTGCAACTATACCATACCTTTCTTTACATACTTTCCTTAACAATACGTGCAATATCCGAAGATCGTTCATGTACTATCAATATAACATACATACATCATTCATACATCATATATATCAATCATATCTTTAACTACCACCTGGCGGTACATGCAATATCCGAAGATCGTTCACGCACCGTCAAGCATTCATCATACATGAATCATAAAAGGCATACACTTACCACATAAGGTAAGTGTATTAACTATCACATCGAGTATGCATACAGCCCCGAAAACATAATAAAGAAGTGGGGCTAGAAACTCACCTGAACACGGTTACGTTCACCGTTAATTGATATTTCTTTCCTTAGTTGTGCATGACTAGCTGTTTAATAAACACAATATTAAATACTGCTCTAGCCCTTCTTATTGTTTACTTAATTAATCTTAAGCGTCTAGGCCGGTTTTACTTCATTGATTAGTTAATCGGTTAGTTAATCGTTACTCGTTAATATTTTAAAGGTATCTTTCATATATTAATAAAGTGTTGACACCCGTATCGATAACAATCAACAGATCTTAGATCCGAATCTATACTATCAATACGTTTATAGATCTAGCTCATAATTAACCTTGATTTAATGTTATGTATGTGTAATAACGTTAATGTGAAGTTTGAGAGAGAGAGTAAAATACTTTAAAACCTTTCTGAATAATGTTATCTCTCTCAACACCTCTCTATTTTACAAGTGAACAGTTGTTCACTATATATAGAGGGCGACCTGGTTCGCTAACATCCCCTAGCGAACCAGCTTCCCCTTCGTTACATAATTTAACATAACGAACCGCCCCCTGATTCGTTAACATCCCCTAACGAATCAGGAGGGAATACATTATACTGTCTTAGTTCGCTAACATTTCTAGCAAACTAGACTTAACTTAACGAACTAGTCTTAGTTCGCTAACATCCCTAGCGAACTAGACTTAAAATTAACGAACTAGTCTTAGTTCGCTAACATCCCTAGCGAACTAGACTTAAACTTAACGAACTAGTTCAAAATAAACATTAAATATTACATTAATCATCAAATAAACATTAACGATAAATACAAAGACTCTAGACGCAAAACCGTGCACTAACAGACACCCCCTCGTCTTGAGCTCTTTGTCTTTAACTTATTTGAAGCGCTTGGACTGCCAATCTCTGCAACTATGAATTCCATGTTCGTGACACACACGAACAACTCGTTGGAATTGCATAGCCAGGTCGTAATCTTCTTGGCGTTCAAACAAAATCTGCTTCCTGTATAGCACGTCATTTTCTGTCTTTGATAAATTAACCAACCACATCGGGTCAATTATCTTGATGAGCTCGGTCTGCAGTCCTCGACCACAAACAATAACGGCCTCGCGAGTACGTTTGTCATAGTACCAACGGTTGAAAGACGGATAAATATCTTGAGGCATTGTCTTCACATGAACCTTTTTCATTGTCTTTGGCGGCTTTACTTTCAAGACAAGTTTCTTTCAGCCGGTCCTTGGATCAATCTCGTCAATGCGCTTACGTCTTGGGACCTGGGGCTTGAAGAATTTGAAGCCATGATTGACCTCGAACAGTAAGTGTTGATGAAACCACTCAGCCGTTCGGTGATTCCCACGATTGATAAATGGACGACTCGCGAGGGTACGAACATCCCAACGCGGTAGAGTTAAAACATCCATTATCCTCTCGTAATACTGGACACCCATTTCCCACTTGACTATACATACTTTAAGGTCTGAATCATAGAGCCAGGAGACAATATCACCATGTACCTTAGAAACAGTCTTGAAGGTTGTCACCTGATTCGCCTCAATCCAAGCAGCAGCAGTATCTTTTCTTTCTTGATCTACATACCGATAAGCACTTATAATCTTTCCCACTTTCTGACGTTTGAACCATCTTTCAATGTCATCATCAGTCACTTCTTTGAGTGAGGGAACTGTTCGCTGCACAATCTTCTCCAGTTCATCCTCAGTCTCTTTAATTACGTCTTCATGAAATACCGGAGCGCCTTGATCAACGTTTGCGTGTTGATACAAGTCCGGGTACTCTTTAGCTGTCACATCCTCCATCTCAATCTCCTCGTTCTCATAAATAAAATTCGTATCCATAAATAATGGATCTACTTCCATTTCATCCTCATTGATCACTTCGACATCGGGCTCAGTCTCTAAAGCAGTCAACTGATCGTCATTCAGCCCAAGCAGAATCGAAATCTGCTCCCGTGTCAAAGATCTAACCACAAACTCACCGACCTCTATCTCATCTCTGTTCACCACACTTCTAACCACTCCTGACCCATCAATAAATATCACCGTGTTAGCCTCAATCATTTCAATTGGCTTAGCAGCTGTTGGATCTTGATAAATAATTATCTGCTTGTTCGAATCATCACCTCCACTAACACCTGCACCAGAGGATGAACCATGCGATTGTTTAGGCTCACCTCCTGCATCAGATTCGTAAGGATCATCATCGTCATTTTTGAGTTTCTTGAGGGCATCTTCTTTACAAGTTAATTGTAAAATCAACTCTTCTTGTTCTTTTAATTTCACCCCTTGAGACTCAACAATCGTACGCAATGACTTAGTCTCCTTTAGACATAAAAAAATATAACTCATCATTTTTCGTTGATTCTCCATGAGTCGTTCTTGAGTTTGTCGATCAGCTGCCATTTGATTTTCATATAAATGTAGCAGATTTAGCAGCATTTCAGTTTGACGACCTGGTGGCAAGTTGTATACGGATGAATGAACAGGTTGAACAGGTCCTTGAGGTCGAGTAATCCTCATAAAAGATACATCACTAGGCGGAGATGGAGGAAGAGTAGTTGTTGGCAGAGGAGGAGGTCTCATTGATGCGGTGGAAGATATTGTAGAGAACACAGCAGGAGGCCTCGGTATCTCGGTCAACGCCATTTGAGGAATAAGACCGAGCCTCTCATGTGACACCATCGTCGTTGTCAAGGTGAGCATCGGAGTGCTAGTAGTTAGCGGCACCGCCGAGCTTTGAGTAGTTAATTGACGTGGTGGTGGTGTTCCAATAATTACTCCAGCCCCAGCAGACACACGGGGCTTCTTTGGTGGTTCACCAGTAGATACAGCTTTTCCTTTTCGTTTTCTTTCTAGCTGAGCTTTCATGGTGGCAGCTAGAGCAGCATCGACTGCATCTTGTTGTTCTTTAAGAGCTCGTTCACTAGCACCACCATCACCATTATTATCATCATTGTCACCATCATCATCTCCACCATCATTGTTCCCACCTTCTCCCCCTTCACGCTCGGAGTCCAAATCATCATGGATCCAGCGCTCATTAGGAGGACATACGTAATCCGGATTGATTATATGACCAATCATCCGTTTATCCTGTGGCTTGTCTTTTCGATAGATTAACATACGATGCACTGTTTCAGCTTTCATATGTTCCATATCAAGAACATCGTTCACCAACGATCGATCAATCACCAAAATCGGTATCAGATCCTGAATAATTAGCTGTAAAAAGCGTGGATACATTAAAAACTTCTTAGACGGTAGAGTTTGCTGAACTTGCTCTTTCAGATGATCAAAGATGAGTTCTGAATAGTTGAAGGGCTTGTTCAGGATTAGAGCAACAAATGCTGATTGCAAACTTAGTCTACACTCATCAAAACCACCGCGACGTCCACTCATACAATGAAGTAAAACATGCAGAAGATACTTGTATGGTGGACACAACGCATTCTTGTTCAACATAGATCTACGAATATCACCACCATAATTTAATCGTGTAAATAAACCCCTAACCAATGTCTTGTCAAATTCACCCGGGTAATCATCACTATCGTCAAATTTAAGTTCCCGACGAATGACCACAACATCAATCGTAATAGGAATCTGATTAGTTGTAGCTCGAACCCAATTATTTTCCTTAACAAATTCTGCCGTGTTCCAAAACTGTCTGATTATACTAAGATACACTTTAGGTTTAGCAGTGATTGCATAGTGTATCTTTGAACGGCGTAAGAAAGTCAACATAGCTCCAAACGTTCTCAAATCAGTCACGTCTTGATCAACATAAGCACAAATGTTGTGCTTCTTATCAAACGGTAATAAAATCATTTCAGCTTGTTGATCTGGTTGTTGTGGTTGTTCTTGTGGAGGTTGTTCCTGTGGCGGTTGAGCTTGTTGTTCTTGATCAGCCATGTTTTACTATATAAATAAAACGAATATGAGAATAGATATCACAATGTATAATCAAAAGATATGTGTATTAAACGATTTAATTCCTTTAATTAACTTAAATGAATATTAATGAATTAAATTAAAAGATATAAAAATTTTAATTTTTTTTTAAAATGTCATTCGTTAAGAATCACACTGATTCGTTATACCAAGATAACGAATCAGGCGATTCGCTATCAAGTAAATATCTTAACGAACTAAACCTAGCGAATCACTAATTAATTTTAACGAACTAAACTCTAGTTCGTTATATTTTAAGCGAATCAAAATCTGATTCGTGTGACATCTTATTCGCTAAGCTAGTTCGTGTAAAATCTTAACGAATTGGACACGAAACAGTTCCAATTCGCTAAGACTAACGAATGGTCGTAAATAAGACTTATTCTTTGACTTCACAAAGTCAAAGTCAAAATTAGAATGAACAACAATAGTCAACATGGTAAACCCAGATACAATTGGACCATAACTATCGTTGAAACATCAGGATAATCAGCTCGTTGAGCTCGGAATCACACTAGTAAGCTTAGGTGGATGAGATTGAGACTCAATACCTCGATGTACTGAGGATTAAACGAACCAACAGTAAACACCAATAACACGAAACAATAATTAACCCGGCAAACTAACATCAAATTGGGTATCGGAAAGTGATTTAGATCATAATGACATCAAAATCATACAATTATGAACATAAATTATACACAAATGAGTTTCAAAAGTTCAAAACCCGTAAACCCCTAAAATTTCATAATTCAGCAGTCAACACATGGCCATTTTTTACGAAAATGATATCGCCAAGAACAGGTATACCTTAGAAACTCAAATAGATCTTTGAAGTATCCAAACTAAAAGGTCGAAATTTCAGAGAGAATTTGAATAGGTTTCTTAAAGATGAAGAAAGAAGACGAACAGTGGAATACTATTCGTTTTCTTGTCTTATATATCAGTGCACAAAAACCTAGGTACACTTGTACGAATCAGACGATTCGTGTAATTTAAAGTTAACGAATTAGCTTATTCGCTAACTCATTCGTTACCTTATGTTGGCGAATCGCTACGTGATTCGTTAGATTAAAGGTAGCGAATCAAGACATGATTCGTTAAATATGTATAACGAAGGGATGATTCGTTACAGAGTGCGGAAGCGAATTAGGTTAGCGAACCAGAAGCTAGTTCGCTATGAATCACCTAGTTCGTTATCCATACATAACGAATGGGATTTTAGCGAATTAAACTCTTTTATTTAATTTTAAACTCTTTTATTTAATTTTAAATTAAATAATAAATTGAATAACTTAATGAATTAAATAAAGAAATAAATAAATTAAATAAATTAAATTATCGAGAAATCCTTTTATCCCGACAACCAGATACATTAAAAAATGTTTCAGATTTCCGAAACATAACTTAAAAAATTTATTTAAGTATTTTGTATAAAGAAGACGAAAATATTTTTGGTATTTTGTAAAAAATTAAAGAATTAAAGAATGTATTTACAGAAGAATATCCAATCCAAATAGACCATCTTTTTGTGTTTTTCAATGATTTTATCAAAAGCAGTACATATTTTTGTATTTTTGTTGAGTTTGAGCAGAGAATCATGTTGACCAAATTGCCCTTCCATCACAGTTTTATATTTCAGCGATATTATGACTGGCGATAAGTCAGTTATTGGTATTGTTGTCCACATAAATCTAATAACACACATTCAAATATTTTTGTGATATGATTAAAATTGTTCAATTAAAGCACAGAATATCAGAAACTATCAGTCTCTAATCTCGGTTCAAGCTTAATTTGATTTTTGCCAAATCACCCCAACTTGACTTAAACCATTATATTGTTGATCAAAATTTTGATACCAATTGTAGAAATTTTGAGCAATGCATCAAGTTTCCTTTACTGTGAGTGAGTATGCACGAGTCCATCTGTCGGCTTACATACATTGTATCCCCTGGGGTCCGTTTCATAATGGTATTAAGACGCACGCAAGTGAGGAACAATTGTATGACTAACAGCGGATTTTGATCAAGTCAGTAATTTAAACTGTACGAAGTACAGCGGTGATCAAGTTTAACGACTTTGGGTTTGCTCTATAAGGCGAGTGAAATATTCATGCTTATGAATACCCAGATGGTTAAGCCGCATAAAGACTCACAGTGTCCAGAATCTTAACGCTTGTTATTTGCTTTATTTGATTTTTGGGTGATCAACAAATATAAGGCTTGAGTATGACTGGTTATTACATTTCTGCCATCCTCACCGAGACTTTTGCTAGAGACTTAACACCCCTTTCAATTTGGCGTTTCTTTATGTTTATATCACATACTTTACTGGGTTGTTTTAAGACCTACCAATGCACCAATGCAATTAAGCACACAGTCTTTTAAGCTTACTTTTTGCTGAATTTGGGGTCAAGATAATCAATGTACTATCATGTTCTCTTTTTGCTTCAAAAAACTCAAAATTTTGAGGAGCATAAAATAAAGAAAAGATAAATTTAATCGCCCCAGTTAACTTCAGTTGATAAATAAATGGCTAACCATCAATTCACGAGTGAATCATAGGACCAAGACATGCAAGCATGCTTCATAAACTTAAATAACCGACGTAATTTTCAGCGAGAAAATAATCTAAAAACGTCTGCAAAACTCTTTTTGGTTTTCTCTGTACAAACTTTAAAAACACGATATTTTTGTCTTTTTCAATTTTCTTGTAAACAAAATAAACTTCACAAGCTTTTTGGATTTTCGGATTTTTCTGTACAAAACATAAATCACATTCTTTTTGGTTTTTCAAAATTTTTAAAATGTTTTTGGTTTTTCTAAATATTTAAAGGAAAAACATTAAAGAACAGAAATCACAATATTTTTGAATTTTGAAAAAAATTTAATGTTTTTGGATTTTATCTATACAAACGAAAACACACTCTTTTTGTATTTTCTAGATTTTCACCCTCTAAAACCAAAATAAATTTTAAAAGAAAGATATGACAGAAAATAAAGATAGTTATCCTTGTTTAAGGATATCAGCAAGGGTCTTCAAACCGTTTAAATCAAGCAAAAATTTAAAACGTGTTTTGTCAAAAGCTATAGTAAAAAGATCGGCTTTCTGAAAATCAGTATGTACTTTCTCAAGATCGATTAATTTCTTTTCATAGCAATCCCGTATAAAATGATATCGAATTTCGATATGTTTCGTTTTAGAATGTTGTACGGGATTCTTGGTGATACTAATAGCATCAGAATTATCAATCAAAATAGGAGTAGTAAGAAACTTCAAACCGTAGTCGCGAAGATGTTGTTGTATCCACAACACCTGGGAACAGCAACTCGAGGCTGCAACATATTCAGCTTCGGCGTTTGAAGTGGAGACCGTTGTCTACTTATTACACTGCCAGGAAACAAGCCGGTTTCCTAAAAATTGACATCCTGCAGTCGTTGATTTGAAGTTGATCTTGCATCGTCCATAATCTGAGTCTGAGTAGGCAGTAAGAACGAAAGTATCATCCTTGGGGTACCACAACCCGATGTCTGGATTTCCCCTCAAATACTGAAGAATTCTCTTAACTGCAGCTAGGTGAGTCACTCGCGGACTTGCTTGATACCTAGCACAAAGACAAACAGCAAACATAATATCAAGGCGAGAAGCCGTTAAGTACATTAAAGAACCAATCATGGCACGATAAAGGGTAGGATCAACGGAATCCTCGAATTCATCCGGTGATAAATTGTGACCCACTGGAAGAGGAGTTGAAGGGATTTTTCCGGCAGAAATCTTGAATCGGTTCAAGACGTCATTCACATACTTAGTCTGGTGAATAAAATTCCGTGAGCAGACTGGTGAACCTACAACCCTAAAAAGAAATTCATCTCTCCCATCGAGCTCATCTCCAACTTTGTTTGCATGGACTTCTCGAACTCCTTACACAATGTGTCGTTTGTAGACCCAAAAATAAGATCGTCAACATAAATCTGAACTAGAAGAAGATCATCACCAACAGTTTTATGAAATAAAGTGCAGTCAACAGTTCCTCGTTCAATTAGTTCAATTAGTGCAGTCAACAGTTGTTCAATTAGTTCAGGTTTAATGATACTGATTGGAATGTCTTTTTCAGTGAACATTATGTCCATTCCCTTTAACTTAAAAACTCTAGTCGAAGAAGACTTAGAACTTGGAGGATTAATGAAATGCATTAAGTCCTCGTCAGAAATCTCTGGTTTAACTGACTTCTTTGTCCTCACTGGTTTAGTTTTCACAGTTTCTTCCTTGTTCATTTGAGACTTGAATGAACCATACACAGCTTCCTCAAACTCTTGAGGTTCGCAAAGAATATGATTAGAACTAGGAATGTTCTTATTCTTGTGTATTATCTCAGGTTCAAACACATCTTTAATAATCACTTTATCAACGTTTTCAACAAAGACCTTTTTACTTTCCACATGAGGTTTCTGAGGAGCAACTTGGGGTTTGACAATTTCAGGTTTAACCATTTTAGGTTTTTCAGAAATCACAGATTCCTTTTGAATCAAATCTTCTTCTTTTCTTGCAAAAGGATTAATTTTATAATCATTATGAAAAGGTGGTGGAATTTCAACAAAACCAATACCTTTCTTAGAATCTTTTTGTTTCCCAGATACTTCAATAATTTCATTCAACAGAAACGATGAATTTCTAAATTTCCCCAATTTGTTTTTCAATTCAAGAACCTCATTCTCAAGCTCAGTTACCTTAGAACGATGTTTCAAGATTTCCTGAAACTTTTGATCATTAATGGTCATTTTCACAGATAACTCGGCTTTGAGATCGTGATTACTTGTCGACAATGCTTCAATCTTTTCTCGAGATCTCCTTTGAGATTCAAGAGATTGTCAATAAGTATCCTTAAGAGAAGCAATTTCTCTTATTAGACTATCATTTTGATTTTTCAATGCTTCTAACTTAGATTTGTTAGATTCACAGTCAACACATGATGCTTTAACACATGAAGTAGTAGAGATAGAATTACTAACCTCATTGATCTTGGCCATGCAAGCAAACATTGATTCAGAAGGCTTGTCGTAAGAGTCGTCAGAATCAGATCCAGTATCATTATCGGAAGACATCTCACTACCAGTAGCATCTTGACAATCTTCATGTAACCCAAACATAGCCAAATTTGCTTGAACATCATTGCATAGTAGCCGTTGTGACCAATCAGTTCCGTCTGCTAACATTGCTTGTGTTGTAAAAGAAGATGGTTTCTTTTCAGCATCACTTCCTCGTGGTGAAGAAGCATTTTGACTTTGACCATGAGGTCCAGCGTATTCTTTCCTTGGCTTGTCACATTCCTTCGCGAAATGCCCAAATTCTTGACAATTGTAACACTTTACTTTTAATTTGTCAAAACCCAACTTCTTGTTTAAAGCTGGAAGATCTTTTCCAGTTCTCTGCATGAATCTTTTAACTTTACGAAAGATCATCGCCATGTTCCATTTCAAATCCATGATTTCTAGATCATCTGGATCTATCTGATCATAGTCCTCATCTGTTAAATCACTTGTGGCAATTTTACTACTAACTAAGTTTTCATATGAAGACATAAAAGCTATCAGAAAAGAAAAGTTTTGCTCAGCTTCCTTCATATTAACACTAGGTGGTGTAGCAAATGGATTGGTACTTGTCGAACTTCCAGAACCACCCGAATTACCAGCAGAGTAAAAACAAACTTTCGGGTCATTAAACATTGTTGATTCTTTTTCACTTGCCGCATGAGTAAGAAAATCAGTGATTGGAGATATTGTTGAACTAAGAGGCATAATTCCACCATAGAAAGCTGGATCTTGATTTTCTTTGGAGGATTTTTGACACTTAAGATCATATTCTCTAGCTTCGATCTTTTGTAGGAATTCAAGTGCCGTCAAGTCTTCATTCAGAAAATAATCATTCTCATTCAAAACCATTAGAAATGTTGAGTAGGAACTTGAAAGCACACTTTTAATATTGTCAATTTTATCTCTTTCAGAAATTTCCATTTTCATCTTGTCCATTTCAGCAATTAAATGACTAAATCTTGTAGTCATCTCTTCAACTGTTTCTCCTTTCAATAAATTAAAGTTTCGAAACTGAAACTTGAGCATCACTTTCTTACTTTCAGCAGTGTTTCCCATGCTTCTCATACGCAGATGTTGAAATAAAGACGCACATCTCTTGATACTACTAACTTGATGAAAGATATTTTCTGGTAATGCCATAGTCAAAGTAGAATATGCTTTTATCTCGATTTCTAAAGCTTTCTTCTCTTCTTGTGAGTATTGAGAAACGGCTTTAGGAGTATACCCAATAGTATCATCACCAATCATTGGTGCAACATAAACTTCATCAAGACAATATGAGCAGTCAGGATGAACAGATCCCAAATGTGCACGAAACCGAGGTTCCCACTTGGCAAAGTCACTGAACTTCATCAATCATGGACATTTAGAATGTGAACCTATCTTGGTATCAAGTTGCAACATCTGTTGCATCAACATATTTTGAGACGCTAATGCATACATACCAGCCATCTTTGAAAATCGAATCAAATAATGAAATATCTTAACGAATTAGTGAAAAGCTATAGCGAACTGTGAACAGTTGTAGCGAATCAATCCTTAATAAAATTAAGACTGATCAGTAACGAAGTATCTTAACGAATGAGATGAGTGTTTTAACGAATCAAAAGTCAACTTAACGAGTCCACTTAACGAATCACAAATAAGGTTAACGAATCACCCAAATGGCGAAACAGATAACGAATGTGATGAAGGTTTAACGAATCACAAGTCAACTTAACGAATTGACCAAACGAATTAACCAAGTCAACTTAGCGAAATGACCAAACGAATTGACCAAGTCAACTTAACGAATTGACCAAGTCAACTTAGCGAATCACTCAGAAGTGCTTAGCGAATTAAGATAACGAATCAGCTACAGTTGATAACGAATCAACACTATAGCGAATTATACTATAACGAATCAGGTTGTTACAACCGTTTGTAACAAACTCTGACACCTTATGCCACGTGGCAAAGGTTGTTATGACACAAATCCCAAGAAGAACACGTGTCACACGAATCAGTTAATCTAGTTAACGAACTAGATAACACGAATCAATAACTTACACGAATTGATTAACGAACAAGGTAGCAAATTAGCACTGTTGATAACGAATCACAGATAAAAATATAGCGAATCACCAGGAAGAAGATAGCGAATGACATTCATCTTCAAATCTTCAAATCTTCAAACTCATTTCCATAAATTATGAAGATTAAACCCAGAAATCCAACAATACCAAATCTGTAATACTACTTCGTTTCTCAACCAAATTGCACAAATAAACTACCAAAACACTTGTAAACCAAATCCGAATCCAACACACATTACCTCGTAACCGATTAACACCAATAACCAAACCAATTTGATCAAAAACAAATCCTTGTTTTCGGACTTAAACCAAAACCAAAACCAAAACACACAAATCCAATCCAAATCTCAATTCGTCCAATCCAAACCTCAATTCGTCCAATCTAAACCTCGACAATACCTTAACCAACACGAATTCAATTCAATTCGGCCATAATTCAATCAATTCAAACACCAATTGATTCAAAATCAAAAACAAACTGAAAAACGTAATAATAATAACAATTAAAACACCAAATCAAGGGTAATGAGCACCAAAATCTCTGATACCACTTGTTGACACTCGTATCGAAAACAATCAACAGATCTTAGATCCGAATCTATACTATCAATACGTTTATAGATCTAGCTCATAATTAACCTTGATTTAATGTTATGTATATGTAATAACGTTACTGTGAAGTTTGAGAGAGAGAGTAAAATACTTTAAAACCTTTCTGAATAATGTTATATCTCTCAACACCTCTCTATTTTACAAGTGAACAGTTGTTTACTATATATAGAGGGCGACCTGGTTCGCTAACATCCCCTAGCGAACCAGCTTCCCCTTCGTTACATAATTTAACATAACGAACCACCCCCTGATTCGTTAACATCCCCTAACGAATCAGGAGGGAATACATTATACTGTCTTAGTTCGCTAACATTTCTAGCGAACTAGACTTAACTTAACGAACTAGTCTTAGTTCGCTAACATCCCTAGCGAACTAGACTTAAACTTAACGAACTAGTCTTAGTTCGCTAATATCCCTAGCGAACTAGACTTAAACTTAACGAACTAGTTCAAAATAAACATTAAATATTACATTAATCATCAAATAAACATTAACGATAAATACAAAGACTCTAGACGCAAAACCGTGCACTAACATATTGTTCAGGGGCTTCTATGTAATTAATTCATTCTTCTCTAAGTCCAGGGACTATTCTCTTACCTTATTAAACTTCTAGTTCGTTGCCCAGTTCTTAACAAATTGGGTTCTTAACGAATGAACCTATTCGTTACTTTGTAACGAATTGACAATTATAACGAACTGGTACTTGTAACGAATTGGACCTCATTCATTTAGTCTGGTTAACGAATTGAACTTCATAGCGAAATGAACCCTTATAACAAACCAATCCTCATAATGAATTGGACTTAACGAACTGGGGCTAGTTTGTCATTCTTTCATTAACGAATTGGCATACGAATTGCTTAACGAATTAGTTAGCAAATGAAGCTAACTATTTATCCTCCCATAGCGAATTGGCATAACGAACCTGGGGTTAATTCGTTATGTTCCCGTAATGAATTAGGGTTAGGTTAGGTCAGAGAATGTCATAAACATTCTCTGACAACCTTAAATACTCTTGCCGCCATTCCGGCGCCTTCTTTCCGGCGCCGCTGTGCCGGAAAACAGGGCGGTGGCCGGAAAAACGTATTTTACCCCATTTTACACCGCTTTTCACCGTTTTTCGTCCCGTTCGATCCAGAGCGGAGCTAGGGCGACCCCTAAGCGCATCGTTTGATCGGTTTATACCGGATTCCATCCGGATCTCGTGACTTTAACGGTTTAGGGTGTTAGCTCATCTTTTCGAGGCTAGATCTAGTGGGTTTGGATCTATACAATATCATACTATCATTACCTCGGGTTGATGTTCGGGTTTCTTGGTGATTTTGGCTAGAGAGAGAAAGTAGGATGAGAGAGAGCTAAGTATGTGTTTTTGATGGTGTATGGAATAGATGAGAATGAATTAATAATTGGTTAATTAAGGTATTTATATCATGGATCACAGGCTCAAGCCCATGGTCTTTTCCTCCCTCTTTATTAATCCAAGTCCATTACTCATTTTACTTAACCCAACACTAGCCCGACTCATAATAACTCGTATTATATTTTATTAACTAAAATGGGAAAACGGGATGTTACACCAACCTATCGTTCTTAGTGCACAGTTTTGGCCGTCTCGAGTCTTTGTAATCGTTTGTATTTATTAATATTATTATTATTATTATTATTATTATTATTATTATTATTATTATTATTATTATTATTATTATAATGTAAGGGAATTTTGGTAATACAAGCCCCCTTTGTTAAGTTATGAATGCTCATTCGTTAAGCTTGTTTAACGAATGAGAGTTGAGTTGTTATGCGTGTCCATTCGTTGAGGATGTTTAACGAATGGACCTTAATCGTATTGATACGTTCCCATTCGTCATGGAATGTTGACAAATGGGGCATAGTGAATAAGTCATTCGCTATACCATTATGTTATTTATTGTAATGAAGACGAATGAAGTCCATTCGTTATGGCATGTGTAATGAATGGCATTTGTCTTCTATATAAAGGTTGTTCAGGCCTTTATAATTTAAGTGTGTTTTAACATATTTTCTTTAGTCGTTACTCTACCGAATTGCTTACTCACACACTTCGTTCTTAACCTGTTATATACATACACATATCAAATAACTATATCTGATTGTTTAATTATGAATTGATCAATTAATAGCTCGTGTTCCTACAATCGTCCGCGCGAACGGTCTTAATAAATTCCGGGCATAAGATGACTTTCGCCAAGGCGTCATAAGTCGAAGATGCTAAAACTGGTCGTGCTCAATTCTCCCAACCACAACTGTGTGTGTGGGTAACCTAACAACACGTCATCCCCCATAATTTGTGCCCGCGACCGTCGTGTTTGCCGCTTCCGCTGTGGCTACTGCTGTTGCTCCTCCTCCCGCTATGCAATCTCATCCTCGAAGTTCTCCATCTTTATATTAATTATTTATGAATTAAATTAATAAGTAAATAAAAATAATCAATCTGCCACGTATAGTTATCAACATGGTGAATTGTTTCATATCTTACACATCGTCGGGACTTGGCAGAAATTTGGCCTGCCAAGAACCGACGTTCTTCCCAATATCGTAAGCAAGCAAACATCTAACTACCATTCTAACTAAACTTTAAACTAACCCGACTAACTAATAGATTGACGTATAGGATTTCCCAAACCCTAACCCGATTAACTAAACTGTAATTAACCCGATTAACTAACCCCAATGAATACGTACCTGTTGAGTGTGGCGGAGCGTGGTCGTTGTTTATAGTTGTGGTCGTTGATGCTGGGGATCTATCTCTCGTCTGGAGTGGAGGTATTTTGGTTGAGTTCTTTGTAAATGATTCTCGTGGAGAACGAAACGACACAAATAAGCGGGTGTAACCGTCACGTAAAGAACCATACATGACATTTAGGTTTATAAATATCATTAACATCACGTAAAGAACGACACGTGACATTTAGGTTTATTTTTTATTATGTTATATTGTTATATTTGCTTTTGAATCCATTTATTACATGGAATTTGTAAAGTTAAAGTTAATACATTACATGGTAATACACGATGATCGATTT
The DNA here is from genome assembly GCF_021521415.1 of Bidens hawaiensis. Classification (NCBI taxonomy): domain Eukaryota; kingdom Viridiplantae; phylum Streptophyta; class Magnoliopsida; order Asterales; family Asteraceae; genus Bidens; species Bidens hawaiensis. The sequence continues at coordinate 152,117 of NW_027491375.1, read as the reverse complement.
TGAAAGCTTAATGGTGATTGATTTGTTAACTAATGAGAACCATTTTTTTCTTTTAATTGAATAATTATTTAGCCCATCAGTGGCATTTTGGGCATTTTGCTAAGTTGTGCGCCAGCTCTCCAGTCCACGATTCAACGAAATTTATGGTGCTTACAGTCCATTTTTTATTATTATATAATTCAAGTATAGTTATTTATTTATTTATTTATTTATTATTATTATTATTATTATTATTATTATTATTATATAATTTTATATTACTACATGATCTATATATAAAAACTGAAAATTTAAAATTATTAATAATAAGAATATTACATTCCAAAAATAGCATTCAACAGCAATCGTTGTCACAAATTTTTATCTTATAGAATACAATTAGCCCATCAAATTGTAATCCGCACCAGTGCCTCCTCCGCTGGTAGCATTTCGGGAAAGGTCACGACTCCCACTCTATGTTTGGATTTTTGAGGTGGCACCCAGTTTTTCATCAAAAACCTTGATGGAAATTTATGAACCCAATGTTGGTCCATCTCCGTTAAATTTAAATTTTCTGAGGTGATCAAAGGCTGGAGCTCCCCACTCCATGATTTAATGGAGTTTTACAATGCCTGTAATTAGCACTGTTGGGATTTACAATGGTGGACTAATTAAGAGTTCCACCGGGCCACGACAACCCCCACCCATGCATGTCACTCCAAAATAGCGTCTACACAGCCAACATATGGTTTTAATAATAACGGGCTCCAAAATAACATGTTCGTGGTGTTTTGAATAATATAGTGGTCGAAAGGGAAATATTTTCGAGAGGAAACATGGTGGAGGGGTTTATGATAAGGAATTATAATGGTAAAAATGGTGAACGAGAGTGGGTTTTGTAGAGAAAATTTGGAAGAGGTCATACGCCATGTTGAGTGTTTACCGTGGCGGTTCATCTCGTCTATGCAGGCTTTTCAGGCTTTACAGACTTTGCAGAATGCGACGTTATCTATATACCTCACGTAGAGATCTCAACGTGGCGGTTAGCCAATTATACGTCACGTTAAGCTATGTACGTGGGGGCCATCAACATCATCATAACATTATCATCATCATCATCACCACCACCACCATCATCATCATCATCATATTATCATCATCATCACTACCACCATCATAATCATCATCATCATCATCAACATCAACATCAATAACGTCACTATCATCAACACCATCAACGTCATCATCATCAACACCCAATATAAACCAATATTTTTGTTAAAAAAAAATTATTTGTGAGTCTTTAAAATATTGAAAAATACATTTTAAAAATAATTAGTTTTCGAACCATATTAAAAAAACATTTTACATATTTTAAAATAAGTTAGTTTGTATAAAAAAAATCAGGATGTTCACAAAAAAAGTTAAGAATTCTGTGTATTTATATTTTATTTTGAAGATAAATACTAGTAAGCTCTGTACGTGGGGGTTAACCATCATCATCATCATCATCAACACCATCATCATCACAACCACCACCACCACAACCACCACCACCACCACCACCATCATCATCATCATCATCAACGTCATCATCAACACCATCAACATCATCAACGTCATCATCATTAGCACCATCAACATCATCAACACCCAATCTAAACCAAATTTCTTAATAAATAAATATTACTTGCGAGTCTTTATAATATAGAAAAAATACATTTTAAAAATTAATAATTTTGCAAAACATATTAAAAGATATTATACAAATTTTGAAATAAGTCAGTTTTAAAAAAATTAATATTGATGATGATGATGATGATCATGATGATGATGATGATGATGATGATACATTACAAAATAGAAACTTAACTAAATTTTGATAATGAAAATCAGACGAAATTATAGAAACCTGAAATTTGAGATTAATAATAATAAATAGTGTTTACATAACAACCTTTTGTTACAAATTGGTATCTCATCAAATAAAACTAGCCCATAAACGGAGTTTTGGGCATTTTGATAATTTTCTCGCAGCTCCCCACTCCATGTTTCAACAGAGTTTATGGTGCTTATTATCGGCACTGTTAGATATTTTAGGTGGTACCCAGTTCATCAAGAACCTTGTAGAAAAAATTATGAACCCCATTTAGGTCCATCTCCGTTAACTTTATTATTTTTGAGGTGGTTCGTGGCCGCGGCACCCCACTCCATGATTTAATGGAGTTTACAGTGCCGTTTATCGGCACCATTGGCATTTAATTGGTGGACTAATTAAGAGTTCCACTGAGCCACGGCACCTCACCCGTAGTGTGTCACCCCAAAATAGTGTCTACACAACTAGCATATGGTTTTAATAATAGCGGACTCCATGATGTAAGCAGGTTCTTTGTGTTTTGAATAAAATGGTGGTGGAGACTAATTGAAATAATGAGCCTGCCAAGAAAATATGCTTGTGATGAAACATGGTGGAGGGGTTGGGTGAATTATGATGCAAGAAGAGACGAAGGATGGGCGGGTTTTGTAATGAATTCTGGATAGTTGTATACGCCACGTAGAGCTCTTACCTTAGCGGCTAAAGATTGCAACGTTAACCCTATACGCCACATTAAGAGCTATACGTGGCGGTTAGGACACTCCTCAACAGGCTTTGCAGACTTTGTAGGTTTGTAATGAATTCTGGATAGTTGTATACGCCACGTAGAGATCTTACCATAGCGGTTAAGGATTGCAACGTTATTCTTCACATTAAGCTCTATACGTAAGGGTTAGCAGCACTATCCTTTTTATTAGTTTTTTCTTTTTTTTATAATTGTTATTTCAATTTTCATTATTATTATATAAATTTATATTAGTATACAATGTATATAAATGTGTGAATAATATTGAACGATATCGAAAATTAGACGACACGATATCTAAGACGGTCAATCTTTTTTATTATTTTTTTCTTTTTTAATTACAATCTATATGTATGTGAATAAGATTTAATGATATCGAAAATCAGACGAAACTATAGAAACTTGAAATTTGAATTTATTAATATAAATATAACATTGCAAAATAGCATTTACATAAAAACTATTGTCACAAATTTATATCTCATCAAATACAATTTGCCCTTCAAATTATAATCAGCCGCTGGTAGCATTTCCGGCACGGTCACGACTCCGCACTCCATGCTTATTTTCAGCACAGCTAGGATTTTTGAAGGGGGCATCCAGCTAATTGAACATCTCAACGATGGGTGTTTTTATCACACCCCAACGTAAGGCGGAAATGCCGGGGTGCGAACTGATTGTTGATAGCCCACAAGGTACTATCATACAATTTAAATATGACAATATCTAATTTATTTATTTGAATTCAATCAAATGCGCATCGTCTCAACTTGTTACAAATAAATAAAAAAACAAATAAATCAAAGTAGTTGTCTTTTTATATATAACCTAAATTCAATCTATGTGACTTTCAATCTTCACTTCAAACAAGATAATAACATGCAATATGCGTAAAAATATATATTTTTTGTCAAGAACACATGTTGAGTAAGTAATCACCAAATTTTGATAATAAATATGTTATATATAAAATATGCAAATCAATATCATGAGTATCGAAAAATTAAATGAAAACAAATAATTAGTGTTAGTTGACCTTGCCTCACAAACGGGCTATGGCTACTATGACGACCTGTTAGAATCAATGATGGATCCCTCCGAATTGCTATAATCAAACAAATAAGCAAATAAGCAATTAACAAATAAACATTTGATTGATCAAAACATAATAATCATGATTTGCTAGTATGGATAATATGCAGTATGAAAAAGCAGTTTTGATACGCATAAATTCCCCAAAAGCATTTGAAAACAGTAAAATAAGGGAGTGATTACTCACCTTGATGATTAAGCAAGTAAACCGAGAGATAAAATAAATGAGCAAGGTTATCGTGTCAAGTATATTGATCCAAACAAACCTGAGACTTATACAAAATAAAATATAATAAAAACCAAGAACATAGCCATTGGAATCAATCCAAGTAGATGTATAGAACTCCGGTTATGATATTTTTAATAAATAAGCGAGTTGGTACTGAACAAAATCTAACAATGAGTCGGTAGTCGGTTTTGGGTTAGTACACTAAAAACCTCAAAATAAAGATAAAAGTCTTCTGGCCCGAAATCGAATAGTCAAATATTTTGACTATTATGCCCTAAAACGGGCCGAGATCAAATTGACATGGTAAATCCCCTCAATCTCAGAAAATAATTGAGGGCTTTTGTAAAGGAGATAAAAACCTACAATATTGAAGAAGACAACTTACCAAAATGAGGATTGGAAGCAAGAGAAATTCGTGGTAAACGAGGTCTTTAACATTAAAGTCAACTAGTCTTGAATGAAATCGATTAAATCTTGAAAACATTAATGTTGGGGAATGGGATTTCGTGGGATATGGAGAGAATGACTGGAAGTTAGTATTTTTTAGGGTTTAGAGATGTGTTTTGATTAAATAAAGAGTTATAATGCATTTATGAAGTAATGTACTCAATTAGGAAACGAAATAAGCTATTAATGAGAAATCGTGTTTAATAACTAATAAAAATCAGCTTGGACAACAAGAAAAGAATTGGTATGTTTTAAAACATTAACTGACGTATCTTGGAACTTAATTTTAGTTAATTTAGTCGAAAATAAGAATGATTTGGCAAAACTAGTCCTTGTACTTCCATAAACAAGACTTTTAGTCGGTTTAAGCGATTTTAAGGGTTTCTAAGCATTGTTTGGCAAGTTTAAAAGTTATTAAAATATAAAATTAGTTAAACCAAGTTAAATACTAATAAATACAATTTTTTATTACTACAAAAGATTCAAAATGTATTCCCGAGTTGGATAAATGAATTAGAATTCAAACACGAAAAATCTGAGATGTTACAGTCTCCCATACTTTTGGGAATTTCGTCCCGAAATTAGAGAAAACTTAAACAAAATAGTATTTAAAATAATTAATTTTTTTAGGAAAAATGTTTAGATAAAAGTTTCCATAACATGAAACTTTGAGTAGTCGAAGCAAAGCACCAAATCAAAATCCGATAAATGCACTTATATATAGGATGTACCCGCGGCGTAACCACCATGTCCTTATCATCTTAAAATGTGTACCGTTACACAAAACTACTTTCAGTTCTATATTATGACAAACAATTGCACATACCATGATTTTCATGCGAGGACTTTGATAATTATGTCCCGGGCCATAATTATTTTTATCGTCGGATAGTCCACATGCTTCGGCCCATCATGTTGGTTTACAAAAACATTTGAAATTATACTTTAAATGGTAAAATAGAAATGTTTTAGGTAGAAGAGTTATATGTGAAACTAAAATTTATAGCTTGGTTATTTAAAATGGTGAATTTTGTATAACAACCCTACGATAAACATAATATTTTTTAATTTTATATAAATAAATTTTTAATAACATTTCTCTAAGTTAAACTTTTTGAATAAGATTACAAAACAATTTTATCATGGCGGATAAGTATAAGAATGATTTGAAACCTTGGAACTTGAGCATCTTGAATGATTTGATCCATAATAGCTTAGGTAAACGAGGAGGTCGGATTTAACATGGCTTGGATTTGATGAAGATAAGCACGGCGAAGACACATGTTGCTAAGATGGTTTGGGTTTCCACAATGGTAGGTGTAACACATCGGCTCGGTTATGGCTGACGTGTCACATAATACGGTCAATCAGATTCACTATTAACAATTTAATTAGATTCTCAAAACCCTAAAACTTATTTATACCTTACAACGATCTAAAATATTCAATTCTCAAGTGTAAGGCCACGGTCCCGATGCCTCACTTTAACGTTGAATTTACTCCTAAGCACAATTCTAAGTATCATAGTTTATTAAAACTTTCGCGGAATACAAACCTTTCATTAAATAATACATATTACTTCATGAGCATGTCTTAACAACATTCTTATCTTTCAAAATAAACATTAATAACATTAAAACATCTTGAGTCTTCGTAAGCCAGTCTATTATTCGTCCACCATGTGCCCGCTCAAGCTAGCTGCCTCAATCTACTCACCTGCGTGCATACTAAAAGTCAACTACGCTGAGTGAGTTCTAGTTAATCAGGCAATATACAATACAAACACATATCATACATACTTACATATCCGAAGATACATATCCCTACTTAACCGATTACCTTTCTGTCATACATACATACATACTAATACTTACCTCAGTCCACGGAGAGTATGTTCATAGTCCGCCGTCAATACCTGTACTCAAGGTCGTGAACACGAAAAAGGTCTGCAGCCCTTACCTGTTTTCACCATTTATGGTACGTGCAAAAGGTCTGCAGTCATTCCCTATACCATCCTACATTAACAACACGTACAAGGTCCACAGTCTTTCCCTATGTTGCAACCTAATTCATAGCACGTACGAAGTCCGCAGTCCTCCCCTATGCTACCACAATACAATTACAGCATGTATAAGGTCCACAGTCCCTTCCTATGCTAGCTCCTATCTGAAGTACGTATAAGGCCCACAGTCCTTAACTACGTTCTCATCTATCATCTATAACTCGTATAAGGCCCGCATTCCTTAACTACGCCATCACATGCCAAGTCTATGTCCAATGGAAGTTAGAGGGATTTGCCATCCTAACTTACTACATCAGACGTAGAACTCATTTACCATTCCTGTACCTGCATACACTTACTTTCCAGGACCTTTCCTCATTGGCCTTCGGCTTCAACAAATTGATCTGGGACCTTGTTTCGGTATAAGGACCTCGGAACATATTGTTGGTTCAGCCCGGGACCGAGACGATCCGAGCGCGTTCGAGACGGAAGGTTTGAAAACCAAAGACGGATAGAAACAAACACGAAACAAACGATTCCATTGATAAAAACGAAAGATTACATGCTTGTTAAACACTGAAATCACGATCTATGGCAGGGGGAGGTCGAGCATGGCCTCCCCCCTCTTCCGGACAGCACCTGGGCCCCGGGCACGCAAATCCTTAAACTCTTACCTGTTCACGCCTGAAAGCTGGTATTTATACCCGCTGCCATTCGGTCAGGACTCATTCGATCGAATGAGTCCTATTCGATCGAATGGCAGACTCATTCGATCGGATCAGAAACTCATTCGATCGAATGAGTATCCATTGAAAATGCTCTTTCAAATGGATCACTTTCAGCGTGAACCACTACCTAGGTGTACAGCATACAACATAAACATTCTAAACTATTCGCCAAGCGACGGCCACACAATGTGCACCAACACATTTGTAAGCAAACCCTAAAGGATACTATATGCGGATAATCCTTGTAAACGGATCTGCTAATGTAATCGAGTATACTTTGTAATCCAGTGATGTACAAGTAATCGAGTCTATGTATGTAAGCGAACCCTACATTTTATTCAAATACACGGATTGTATTCGAGTTCCCCATGTAATCGGTTGTGTCTGTGTAAGAGAGTTCCCTTTATGTATTTGAGTTCATCAGTGTAATCGGATATAAACATTGTAATCGAGTCTTAATTGAAATCAACCATTCAATGTAATCGAACTGAGTATGTAATCGATTGCATCAATGTAATCGAGTTTTGGTTGTAAGAGAATCTAATGATTTTAATCGAATGGGTTTTTGTATTCGAGTTAAACTTGTAATCAAATAACACAAGTGTAATCGAGTATAATTGTAAGCGAGTTTCTCATTGTATTCAAGTATAAGGTGTAAGCGAATGAGCTGTTCGATTGAGGCCATGGTTTAGTCCTTTAACTCCGTTATTATCATAACCCGCGACTCTAATACACTTATTATGGTTCGGTATTACCCATAAACATTTCCTTAGCTGTTTTCGGCCAAAACTTGACCCGTGTACATGTAAAGTTTGAACCTTTATGCATAAAACATTCAAACTAGATTTATGGTTTCCTTTAAACGAGCTGCTCATGCTCTTGGTTCGTTAAGTCTCCCTTAAACATCAAGTTTGCTACTTTATGGTTCGTTTATACCCGATCTACTCTAGGGTTTAATTCCATGGCTAACCATTCATAAAAACATAAGCTTTAAAGATCAAGAACATATCTTTGCTCGTTTTTAGGTTACGGTTTAGCATGATTATGAACTACAATCTTGTGTCTTGCTTAAATATCCAACATCTATCAATCTTTATCTTGGTTTTTGGTCTTGGATCTCTCCCTTTGCTCAGGGCCGTATATGGTGGCTATGTGTGTGTTTTGAATGTGTAGAGATACTTGAAATATAAGATGGATAAAAATGCAAAGGATTAGGGTTTAAGGGGGTATTTATACTCCCTTAAGCCCATGGACCTAAGGCCCATCTTTCCTTTTTGGTCCATAACTCATTCCATCTAAATAGCCTACTTACTCTTTCATATTTTATTATTAATATTATCGTTCCACTAACTCAATTTTTCTCCCGACGCAAATAATACATTAAATATTATTTTAGAATTTCGGGATGTTACAGGTGGACTTTGGTAAGTATTAGTATGTATGTATGTATGTATGTATGTATGTATGTATGTATGTATGTATGTATGTATGTATGTATGTATGTATGTATGTATGTATGACAGAAAGGTAACTGGTTAAGTAGGGATATGTATCTTCGGATATGTAAGTATGTATGATATGTGTATGTATTGTATGTCGCCTGATTAACTAGAACTTACTCAGCGTAGCTGACTTTTAGTATGCACGCAGGTGAGTAGATTGAGGCAGCTAGCTTGAGCGGGCACATGGTGGACGAATAAGAGACTGGCATCCGAAGACTCAAGATGTTTTAATGTTGTTAACGTTTATTTTGAAAGATGAGAATGTTGTTAAGACATGTTCATGAAGTAATATGTAATTTTTATGAAAGTTTTGTATTTCGCGAAAGTTTTAATTAACTTTGATATTTAGAACTGTGTTTATGAGTAAATCCAACGTTAAAGTGAGGGACCGGGACCGGGGCCTTACAAGTTGGTATCAGAGCAAAGTTCGAGAGATTTAAGTATCCTACATACATAGACTCGAACAGAGAATAAGATTAAAGTAAGAAAAGAAAGTGGATGCCAGTTCAAGTAAACCATGTGTCACTCAAGCAAGCTCAGTAAAGGTAAAGTGCATGGTTAAATAATGAATGCTAATATTAGTTTGATTTCAAAAGAAAGGATATGTGAATTTTAGGGATAGGATTAACTGATTGTTTGATCGATTAACTGTTTAAGAGTAGACTCAGCACAAATAGACTCATAAAGGGAAGTGTATAGGACACGGAAAGTAACGTGATCAGTAATCACAGCTGGCCACTGTTATTACCTGTTAGCCTTACTATCCTTGTACTAAATAATTACTTGAGTGATGATGTTTGTGTTTTCCTTATATAATATGAATGGCTAGAGCTAGGAAAGTTGCTGGAAAGGGAGAGCGTACGCGACGTCATGGTAGGCCACGCATTGTCCGAGAACCTTCTATAAGAACGCCACTAACACCGAGGAAGAAGGAAGTGCAGCTGGTCGAAACCTGAGTAACAACGAAGGGCGTCAACTTGACATTGCGGTTCAAGCAGCAATTGTTCAAGCTGTAGCCCCTGCTGTAAAGAACTTGAGTCCTGAAGGGTCTACTAAAAGTCATGCAAGAACTGCTGAGAGGTCGGGAGAGAATGGTAAGGGAGGTGAGGAGAGATTGAAGGGTGATTCAAGTGAAGTTCGGTCTATTAAGGTTGATGACAGGAAGAAAGGCCGAGGTGGGTGCAACTACAAGTCATTCAAAGGTTGTGACCCGCCTAAGCTTACTGGTTTAGGGGACGCAATCGCTACTCTCCATAGGATAACCGCAATGGATAAGGATATGCAAATTAGCGAGTGTCGTCCCGATCAAGCTGTGGGTTACACTACCCAATCATTCGGTGATGAGGCAATGTACTGGTGGGAAAGTATGGAACAGAGAAAGACCTGGGATGAGATTAAGGCAATGAGGTGGGATTATCTGAAGAAGTTGGTGATGAAGAGGTTATGTGCTGATGCCGAAGTTAAAAGAGCTGAGATGAAATTCCTGAACTTGAAAGCGGGAAAGATGACGCATCGTGAGTATACTACTGAATTCAACCGAATGTCTAGGTTGGTGCCGGATATGGTGAACACCGAAGCGAAGCGGGTCAAGTGCTACATTAGAGGACTTCCGTAGAAGATCCGCACGTTTGTCAGGGATAGTAAACCTGCTACCTTTGATTCTGCTGTTTAACTTGCAGAAGTGGTTTATGATGAACTGGTTGTGGACGATGTGGTGGTGTAGGAAAAGAAGGAGAAGAAATGGGCTACTCCAGCTAAGCGGTCTGGAGATATGGTAAAAGCAGCTTATAAGAGAAAGACTAAGGTTGGAAACAAGGCTGCTTGTAAGACGTGTGGGCAAGTGCACCAGGGAGAATGCAAGACTGGGACGGACAGGTGTTATCGGTGTGGAAAGAGTGGGCATAACTCTCGAGAATGGCATGATCACCTGAAATGCTTCAAATGTGGTAAAGCTGACCACGTGGCTAAGGATTGCAAGGAAACAGAGGCGGGAGGTGCGAAAGGGTAAAATTTTAAGAAACTACAGAGAGGAGCGCTCGATGAAGGAATAATTTCTTACGTAATAGTTTTATTTCGTTTTAAGTATGATTGCCTAAGAACTTGTTTTGTGTTAAGGTTTAAAACTTATGCTTACCTATGACGTGTAATATATAGAGTTTGATTATGAATGATTATTTATGTTATGATAAAATGTCGTTTTAGACAATATTGTTAAATAGTATGAAACAAGGTCCCTTCGAAGGACGAGATGAGACTTGAAACATCGAGGGCCTCATGGAAAAGATACCTTGAATAGCTAAGGCACATGAACACCACTCGGGGAATGTAAGTCAGGAGTAAGAAGGATAACCCGAAAAGCAAATACGATCCAATAAAGTGCGTAAATATAGGAAGTGTTCCTTTTACAATGAATAAGCTAGGTTTCGGGGATGAAACCTCTTAAAGGAGGGAAGATTTGTAACATCCAGAAATTCTAAAATAATATTTAATATATTATTTGCGTCGGGAGAAATAATTGAGTTAGTGGAACGATAATATTAATAATAAAATATGAAAGAGTAAGTAGGCTATTTAGATGGAATGAGTTATGGACCAAAAAGGAAAGATGGGCCTTAGGTCCATGGGCTTAAGGGAGTATAAATACCCCCCTTAAACCCTAATCCTTTGCATTTCCATCCATTTTATCTTTCAAGAATCTCTACACACTCAAAACACACACATAGCCACCATATACGGCCGTGAGCAAAGGGAGAGATCCAAAACCAAAAACCAAGATAAAGATTGATAGATCTTGGATATTTAAGCAAGACACAAGATTGTAGTTCATAATCAAGCTAAATCGTAACCTAAAAACGAGCAAAGTTATGTTCTTGATCTTTAAAGCTTAGGTTTTTATGAACGATTAGCCATGGAATTATACCCTAGAGTAGATCGGGTATAAACGAACCATAAAGTAGCAAAATTGATGTTTAAGAGAGACTTAACGAACCAAGAGCATGAGCAGCTCGTTTAAATGAAACCATAAATCTAGTTTGAATGTTTTATGCATAAAGGTTCAAACTTTACATGTACACGGGTCAAGTTTTGGCCGAAAACAGTTAAGGAAATGTTTATGTGTAATACCAAACAATAATAAGTGTATTAGAGTCGCTGGTTATTATAATAACGGAGTTAAAGGACTAAACCGTGGCCTCAACCCATCAGCTCATTCGATTACACCTTATAATCGAGTACAATGAGAAACTCTCTTACAATTACACGGTCGATTACAATGTATGTTCGCTTACAACTAAGACTCAATTACATGACAAGTCGATTACAAGTTTCTGATCGATTACAAGGGATAATTCGCTTACTTTGATTATTGTCGATCACATTGAGAACTCGCTTACACAACTTATACTCGATTACGCTTGTGTTATTCGATTACAAGTTTAACTCGAATACAAAAACCCATTCGATTACAATCATGAGATTCGCTTACAACCAAAACTCGATTACATTGATGCAATCGATTACATACTCAGTTCGGTTACATTGAATGGTCGATTTCAATTATGACTCGATTACAATGTTTATATCCGATACACTGATGAACTCGAATACATAAAGGGAACTCGCTTACACATACACAACCGATTACATGTGGAACTCGAATATAATTTGTGTATTTGAATAAAATGTAGGGTTCACTTACAATGAATGCATTCTCTTACATACATAGACTCGATTACTTGTACACCACTCGATTACAAAGTATACTCGATTACATTAGCAGATCCGTTTACAAGGATATATCCGCATATAGTATCCTTTAGGGTTTGCTTACGAATGTGTATCCGAATGCATCTAGGGGACCCGCGTACAATACAAATACATGAAAACAAGATTTATCCTTTAATAAGATAAAAAAGGAAGAAGGAAGGATTAACAAAGGAAAGAGAGAAAGGAACTTAATTTATGTGAACACTAGTAAATGAATACCAGAATAAAGAAAAGAAAGGAAAGAATACATTACATCATAAAAATATTCTAAGTAAAATGTATTCTAAAGCAAGGACATTAGATTAGACCAGACTTAGCCACTTTTGGCTAAAATATAAGCAATATAATTAGAACGAGTATTGATACTTGTAATTATTATACAGTCAGCAGAGCTCAAATAAAGAAAGGAATAACGATTAACGAAGAGCGAAACAGGATCTAGGTGAGTTTCTAGCCCCATTCTTTGTTATGTTTTTCGGGTCTGTGTGCAAACTCGATGTGATTAGTTAATAAACTTACCTTAAGTGGTAAATGTATGCTATATATAATATATGTGATAGATATGAATGATTGCTTATCGGTATGTGAACGATCTTCGGATATTACGCGTACCGTCAGGTTATAAATAAAGATATGAATGTTATATGTAATGTATGGATGATGTATGAACGTTATGAATGAATGCTTGTCAGGGCGTGAACGATCTTCAGATATTGCACGTATTAACAAGGAGTGTGATTGTTAAATGAATGATGTGAAGAACGCCTAGAGTGTTCTTATGCTACGATGTAATTATTGTATATGCAAAGTAAGTGTATGCAGGTACAGGAATGGTAAATGAGTTCTACTTCTGACGTAGTAAGTTAGGATGGCAAATCCTTCTAACTTCCGTTGGACATAGACTTATCATGTGATGGCGTAGTTAAGGACTGTGGGCCTTATACGAGTTATAGACGATAGATGAGAACGTAGTTAAGGACTGTGGGCCTTATACGCACTTTAGATAGGAGCCAGCATAGGAAGGGACTGTGGACCTTATACGTGTTGTAATTGTATTGTGGTAGCATAGGGGAGGACTGCGGATTTCGTACGTGCTATGAATTAGGTTGCCACATAGGGAAGGACTGTGGACCTTGTACGTGTTGTTAATGTAGGATGGCATAGGGAAGGACGGCAGACCTTGCACGTACCATAAATGGTGAACATAGGTAAGGACTGCGGACCTTTTTTGTGTTCACGACCTTGAGTATAGGTATAGACGGCGGACTATGAACATATTCTCGGTGGACTGAGGTAAGTATTAGTATGTACGTATGTATATATGACAGAAAGGTAACTGGTTAACTAGGGATATGTATCTTCGGATATGTAAGTATGTATGATATGTGTATGTATTTTATGTCGCCTGATTAACTAGATCTCACTCAGCATAGCTGACTTTTAGTATGCACGCAGGTGAGTAGATTGAGGCAGCTAGCTTGAGTGGGCACATGGTGGACGAATAAAAGACTAGCATCCGAAGACTCAAAATGTTTTAATGGTATTAACGTTTATTTTGAAAGATAAGAATGTTGTTAAGACATGTTCATGAAGTAATATGTAATATTTAATAAAAGGTTTGTATTCCGTGAAAGTTTTAGTTAACTCTGAAATTTAGAACTGTGTTTATGAGTAAATTCAACGTTAAAGTGAGGCACCGGGACGGGGGCCTTTGTAAGTCCCGAATCTGGATCACTACAACTATGATATCAATATGACAAGTATAGGTGCGGAATACCAATACTTGGTGATTCAAGAAAACGAGTTAACAATAAGAATAACACAGAATTGCTTCAAAACACACGTATATTATTAAATACGTCGGGTGCTTAAGCACTTACAAAACTTGATAACTGAATGACTAGGAATGAACAACCAAACCCTATACATCATAACACCTATATATAGGGATACCAATAACCTGGCCGGCCCAAAAAACCAAAAGCCCACTGAGAACACATAGGTGTTTGTTCTCGGCTTACATGCAAACCCAAAACCCCAAGCCTAAATCAAGTTAAACTATATATACACTAAGCTCAAACCACATAAACTAGGCCCAACAATATCCCCCTTGGTTTGTAGCTTTGTCCTTTAATCATGCTCCATGTAATCAATGTCAGCATCTTTCAAAGCGCTTGCCCAGAACTTGCATCGGATAATAGTGGCAACCATACTTGTGAATTCTTTAGCAGCTGTTTCAAAAATCGGATCAGAAACTATCTGAAAAGTACTAAGCGTCTTGATGTCTCTTTCTCCTAGCTTTAATAAGTCTCTTGGATCAACAAATCGGTACTGACCCTTTCCCTTTTCCATCTTAATAACGACAGTGGCAGTAACGCTATCATAAATCCAGAATCTCATGTTATCCAAAGTGCCATCTGGAATCATTTCAGGAACAGGAATGTGAGTAGCTTTGTTTGTTGCTGGCCACATGACGTTAACCATAGTTTTGCCTGTCCTCGGATCTTGAACCCCCTTTGCTTTCTTCAAAAAGGATTTGGCAGTCTTCATATTCAGGAAGCCTCGATCAACTTGTCTTTTCAGAAATTCCCAGAAATCTATACCTCTTTTGTCATTAGTTGGATTGGTGAATGGAGACTTGATTAGATCACTTAGATCCACTTTAGTCCAAGAACCAAAGTCTTTCATCTTCTTATAGTATTCAGTGACTCCTGACTTCCTCTTCACCCACCACATATTTTTATCTGCATCAAAACCCCACGACAAAACTCCCGATCGATCACCATATTTATCATTAAAACCCTTTTGAAATTCAATAACAAACCTGTCTGGATGATCCGACGATTCAACATTCTTATTTGAGTTTCTCATTGCCAGCAGTTTTTTCTTTCCCTTTTCAAGTAGATTCTTCTTAATTCTGTCAGATTTCTCTTTGGTGATGGGGGGGAGCATCCATATATTGCTGCAGTGATACCGAGTCATCAATGTTTTCAACTGGGCGAGCAAAAGAATTACCACCTTGACTCACGTTGGGAGTTTTAGAAACTACGTCATCATTGCCTTTGTACTCATCTCCAAATTTTGAAACAGCTTTTGTTGGAGGTCGAGATACAAGGCCGTTAGTTCTCCTATGTTTGACTGTAGTTCTTTGATCTTGGAATCTTTGTCAGAATTCCCTACTTCCAACTCTTGAATACGAACATCTTTGACTACCGAATCTTGTTCAAGTTCAAAAACCCGACGTTGTAATGCATGAACATCGACAGGAGCATCTTCGAGAACCACACCTTTACCTTTATTCCGAAGATAAGCTTCCTGCATAGCCAAAATCTGAGCAACCTTGTCTGACTTACCGGAGCTAGACTGACCCTGAGTGACTGGGCCAGAAGAACCGGAGGGAATATTTGTAGTGTCGGGGTGTGGAATGTCTGTCTCACAATCAAAATCACAGACAAAATCACTTGTCAACAAGTCATGAAATGATGGCTCAACAGTAAATGTATCTTGTTCAGCTTGTATTTTTGGAGCAGATGTCTCGGGTTAAGTAGTTTGTTGTTTAGGGCTGGTTGTTGCATCAGTAGATGGCATGTTGGTTGTTTCAGATTCACTAATTAGCACGCCAGGCCTCGGGTCTCTCTTTCTTCTTACCAAGGTCTGCGGCTGGATCTTCAGCTATGTCTTCTTCATTAATTTCATCAACAGTCCGAGGAGGCTTCTAAGCAGTTAACTGTAACAAAGCTTTCACAGCTTCCAAAGCACTTAAGTTTTCAGTACTTGGAGGGGTATCTGACTAACGGTGTTCAGTCTCATCATCTTCATCATCAGAAATCTCGAAAGTTGCAACACGCGGTTGAGCTGGTACCGCGTGTTCATCAGCAACCTGAGCCAAAACAGGCTCAGCTTCTGTCTCAGCAAATCGTCCAAATTTTACCAGATCATGAAGACCCCGTTAAACAATCTTGGCACCTTTCCTGTTTCGCTTCATCAACCAAAAAGTATTGGGTCCCAATGACTTCATATCCAATGTCTCAACAGACTTAACCAGTGCGATGTAATGAGAATCAAAGATCATATGTAGGAACCTGGGATACATTAAGAACATCTCCTTCTTCTTTGCCTTTAGGTTGCTCATCATTTCATTGAAGACGCACTTGGAATAATTGTAATTCCAATCCATGATCAGAGCAACAACAGTAGACGTCTGAGTGTGACTGATCTCATCTGAACCTCCCTTCCTCCCTGAGATACATGTAAAGAACATGTGCAAAAGGTATCTCCAATACGGGTGAAACAACTTCTTGATTACAGGAGGATAGGTACCTTCGTAACCCATTCTTGTAAGGACTTCAGTAACTTCAGCAGCAGAGTACTCTGTCGGGTAATCAGGTTGATCCCCGAACATGAGAACTTCTCTAATAATCGTCTCTGTGATAACAATGGGAATCTTCTGTACTTTGGAGTCAATAGACATGGCTCCATTTGGTCCTTGTGGGTTGATTGACGCATTGTTCCAAAAATCAGAGATCATCTTCTTACATATGACAGGATTCTCTCGTAGTGCATGAGAGCTCCTGCAGGTATTGAGTCCGACTATCATCGATTTGAATTCCTTGTGATTTATGGGTAGATCATATAAATATCCAGCCACGTTGTGCGAGTCAGCAACCTTTAATGTATTCTGATCAGCCATTTCTGCACCAAACGAGTCAGGTTAGACAACTAATAAATTAAGATGATAATATTTTAAGGTTTTGGTCCATGGTTTAAAAAGAATTTGGTCCAAGAAACAGTAACAGGCCCAAAGAGAAACCATAAGAGAGCCCAAAGATATTAAATGGCCCAAATGAATAATATAGTATAGGTGTGGGCCAAAACAGTCAAAATTAAGCCCAATTGGAGAGATTTTGGTCAACAGGGTGGGTTCTCGGTCAATATTTAGCCGAGAACGAGGGTTTTCGGTCATAACTTTGACCGAGAACATATGATTTTTGTCAATACCGTAGGTTCTCAGTCAACGAAAGTCAACTGAGAACTCCTTGACAGCTGGGAGCAGAAAACCCCTTGGATTCCACCTCGGGAAACACGTAATCATCTTCACCCCCCCCCACCACCGAGATCTCCCCAAATACCTCCATTAAACCTGCAATTGACCATAGTAATCAACCAAAAACACCTAATTAAACTCTAAGAAATCCACCGAAATTCCTAAATAAACAAGAATCCACTTTTGATTCATCAAATTATCCATGGAATCAGTTCATGGAAGTATCGAGTGAGCCTATGTAGGAGCAAAGATCCCATATCACTTAGTTCAATACCTGTTAAAACGATGAGAGACACACTGAGAGATGATTATAGATATTATGTTTTGGATTTCGGCTTAGAGGTTAGAGATTAGGTTTGGGAGAAAGTAAATGAAAAGAAAAAAAACGTCTTTCCTTACATATAAACCCAACACGGGCCGAAAACCATAAAGGAAAACATGAACCCATGAAAGGCCCAACAAACAGCCCAAGGTGACCCAAGGTGATTAGAAGCAAGTTAAGCCCATATTAAAACCAGATTATTCAAAAACGTTTCGAGTAGAGTAGTTCCGGGAAAAAATAATAGAGACGAACAATAAAAATCAAAAATTAAAAAATAACAAAAATAAAAAAAAAACATTAGAATACACAAAACTCCCTTTAATTTAAAAATCGGGATCAAATTTTAGTTTTAGTAAAACGCTACCCTTTTTGAAAAGATCCGAACATGGAATAATATTGTTTAAGAGGTTGTCACAAGAATTCATGTTCAGCGTTATTATGGCATAAAGAATCAGGTTGATAGCATGTATAACATACTTAGCATGATTTTCATTGCATCAGTGATATGAATTAGGTAGGTTCAGTTCGGCATAAAGCTTAGATGGACATCACTCATGGACCTGTGGTGCCTCCTATCTCTTCTCAAAGCGTATTTGGATTTCCCCATATCACCCCAATTTGACTCCAACCCCCTAGTGCTTGATCAAAAGATTTTATAAAGACAAAAATTTTAGGCTTTAAGGTTGAACGTTGGACTTAGTGCCAGTAAACTGACAAGCCTTTCATTCGAGACATGACAGGACTTACTTATGTGCCCCCATCACTGTAGTTCTAGTTTAACCCTTTAAACCTTTTAAAATAGTTTTAATAATAGGTAAATAACTTAAATAACTCATTTGCTGAATTTTTTTTAACATAATTGCACAATATTTTTGGTGATCAAGACACTAACGGGCTCGTGTATGACTGGGTAATTGCTTTTCTACCTATCATTCGGAGAGATGTATATGGAGACATGCACCTGTCTTCAAAATGACTCTCCACATTAAGCTTAGCAATTTTAGTTTATATCACTTCAACTTTTACGCACCATGGAAAGCTACCATACAATATCAATGACTGTTCAAAAGCCTTTTAAGATTAAAAACTTCACCCGTTAGGCACACAAAAACAATTTATTTATCACTTTCCAAAGGTTGGATCAATTTTTCATTTGAAAATATTTTGAGGCTTCTAAAAAGCGGTTAACTGAATAGTAATATCATTTCCCAATGAGTCACATAAAACAAATGTGTTAAGTATTCAGTCACCCCGGTCACTATTAAGCTTTTAGCTAAATGGCGGTCCTGTATGACCACAAATGGTTAACCGGACCAACCATGCATATATATGCATGTCCTTCCAGCTCAGAGTTACCGACATAATATTAAGTGAAAGAGCACAAAACACAAAAAAACATCATAGTCGCCCCGGGTGCTTTCAGTCGTTGGGTAAATGGCTATCCTGTGAAACTACAATTAGAACACCGGACCAACCATATTCGAATATATGTCCTTCAAACTTGAGCAACCGACATAATTTTAAGCAAAAATGGAATTTTTTTAAAAAAAAACAAAATCAACACACCCACACTATTTTTGATTTTTAAAGGTTTATTAAAATAAAGACAACGCACACACACTATTTTTGACTTTTTAAAATTTTCTCCCCCTAAATTTGTGCAAATTAAGCAAAAATGTACAAAATTATTCCCAAAAAGACTCAATCCTCAAAACGGAGTATTTTAAGAGAACCAACAAGCACATTAAATTTTGCTATTCCGGCCGGTTTAGTAAATAAGTCCGTTGTTTATCATCCATATCACAGGCTTTAATAGTGGCTATCATTTCAGTCATGCTCATTCTGTTAAGGTCCTTGGTCTTTTTGATAACCGCAACATTCATGTCCCAATTTTTTGGTAAAGAGTTCACCAACTTGTTGTTAATTTATGAGGTTTGCAGAAAAATTCCTACAGTTCTCATTTCAGTCACAATTGATATAAACCTTTGAAGTTGGGGTTCCAATGTTTCTCCCAAAACATGATTAAACATATTAAATTTTTGTCGCAGGAGATCTTGGCGACTTCTCTTCATATCTTCATTTCCCTCATAGACTTCTATTAGTGCCGCCCACAACTCTTTAGCAGACTGGAGTTCTCTAAACTGAAGGGCAATCTCAGGTGAGAGTGCCATGGTTAGAGTGCAAAGAGCTTTCTCATCTTCTTCAACTTTAGCAAAATCATCATCATCATATAGAGCAACCGGCTTCACAAGAACCTCGTTTGAGCCATCCCTTTGATAGGTGATCCTTTGAGGTCCCCTCACAATGCTTTTCCAAATTTTTGAATCTTTCATCTTGGCATAGTGTTCGAAACGGAATTTTCATTCACTGAACTCCTCATGGGAAAACAAACGGGGTATACGAGTGGCAGTTCCCATGATGGAGTCAAGTTCCTGATGAAGTGACGAGTTGGTGGAGTTATTAGCATTAGTTAACTGGGCCATTTCAACTAAATCCAATTGAAAGTTTTAAGTCCAATTAAAATTCAATCCAGTTTAAAAATCCAAGTTCAATACGAACAAGCCCAACACAGTAAACTGGGCTGAGAATACGATGAAACACGTTGTCCGAGAACACAGTTTTTGATCAAGTGTTGACCGAAAACACTGAGCGCTGACCGAGAACCCTTAACATTGACCAATCCTTGACCGAGAACTGATGTAAGTCGAAAACAGTATGACCGAAAACAGCTAGTAACCGAAAACAGGAGTGACAGAGAACTAAAACCAGCCGAGATCTCAATTTCTTTCCCGAGAACACCGAGAAAATGTTTGACCAGTGAATTTAGGCAACAGTTTAATCCCTATTTTAGTGGGATTCAAACTGTTTCCAAAGATAAGTCAATCTTTGGCCAAATTTTCTCCCTTTCTTCTTCTCCGATAATATGCTCACCGGAAAAAGCACTGTGACCACCATAACAGCTGATCTTTGAATCGTTGATATCACAATAACAAGCTTGAATAGGTCTAAGGCTCTGATACCAATTGTAAGTCTCGAATCTGGATCACTACAATTATGATATCAATATGACAAGTATAGGTGCGGAATACCAATACTTGATGATTCAAGAACACGAGTTAACAATAAGAATAACACATAATTGCTTCAAAACACACGTATAATATTTAATACGTCGGGTGCTTAAGCACTTACAAAACTTGATAACTCAATGGCTAGGAATGAACAACCAAACCCTATACATCATAACACCTATATATAGGGATACCAATAACCTGGTCGGCCCAAACAACCAAAAGCCCACCGAGAACACATAGGTGTTCTCGGCTTACATATAAACCTAAAACCCCAAGCCTATATCAAGTTAAACTAAATATACACTAAGCTCAAATCACATAAACTAGGCCCAACAGCCTTACATCAACTATCTTTTACTCCATGTTCTCCATAATCTAAAGTTTTATTATCTCTCATCACACACTTTCCCCAATTCCCATGAGTACCTCCTTTAAACAATAAAAGAAAACACCCACAAGAAATACGGGTGAGCCAAAAAATTGCTCAGTAATGGAAGAATAATAGCAATAACAATATAAATAATTATATGACAATAGAAACGATATGAAATGCTAAACAATCAATTGCCAGATAACGATAAGACGATTCCAAGTTGTGACCGATCAATGAGGTATCAATAACGATGCAACAATAAGACGATACCAAACGATGAACGATCAATGGCGTATCACTGACGATAAGACGATACCATATGATGAACGATCAATGACGAGTCAATAATGGTATCACGATACCATAAGCTAATGTTTTAACAGTAAGACAATACTATACATACGTCGAACGATCAATATGAAACTATACAATAACAATTTAATTTGGAAATACCCATATGAGCCAATAACAATAATTCAATGCAGTATGTACATTAGCCGCATACTAATGCACCAATACGTAGAGGGGATGCGGGAACTAACACCTATCCCTCTACCAATTAAAATAACAAAGTTTTCCTATGATCGATTCATGCGCCTCTAAAACAATAATCAATATCCAATAAGTGCCACTCTAGCACACATTAACAATGTAGAGACGTTGTGGACTAATCGCTCTGCCACTGATTGAGCACGTCAATGGTGCCTCAATTGACGCCCTAGGTCCCCATAGGTGGATGTGTTCGGGTATTGAGGTCAATGGAACATATAATAACAATACACTACACTTAATCAATGTCAAATCAATAAACAATAATCATAGGAAAATGCGATAATGAGCATAAGGAATTAACTTATCGCATGCGTAACACTGATTCAATACGATACTTGTGAAAACAATTCACGGGATGTTGATGACCAATAAATCAAGTACGACTAAGATGACCACGGTGTCAAAATTAACCAATAAAAAATACAATATTTCTCTACGAGTGACAGATCCAAAATCCGCACACAGTAGGATCAATGAAAACAATATTACGCTAAAAGAAGGGAGACAAGGAATCCATACCTCAATCGATGGGCAAAGAGACGAAGCAATCTAACTCGGCCCCAGACAACCACACGTACATATAATCCCATTAATTTTACATATTAGACTATTGCTAAATTTATATTTAACACACTCAATTTTATATATTATTATTATCTTTCTTTAACAGTTCGTTTAAACTTCATTTATATCCATGTATTTTGCATGGAATAAAGCATCAACTAACATTTAGTTTACAAATCAACTCGTTATGAATATATACATATATATATATATATAGGGATGGGATCTATAGAAAATTAGAGAACTAGCAAAAAATTATTTTTTAATTACTTTTAAAAATATTTTGTGATTTCTTTTTCTTTCCTCCTTCTAATAAGATGATATTGTTCCTAAAAAAAACACTTGTCGGTGTAGTACTGTAGTGCATATGTGCACTAATGCCTATTGCATATATACAATAGTGTTTTATTGCATATAATACAACACAATTGCATTATCCAATACACACTATCGAATATATGCAAATACAACACTAATAATTGATGCAAAACAAATTATCGCATATATGTAATACAACACTAATGCACATATGCACTATATCGATTTTTTTAATATTTGTATATAATATAACACTATTGCAAATATACAATACAAACAACTATATATATGCTATTCAACACTATTTAAAATATCAAAATGCACACTATTGCACATATGCATTATAAAAAAAGTCGGTGTATTGTATATATGCATTACTCGTTAATTTTTTTTATTTATTTTTTTTTCATTTTTATATTTTTTTGTGGTGAAGAATAACAACATATAAAAAGGATGAAAGAAAAAAAATTTAAAAAATATATTTTTTTATTTAATTAAAAATATTTCATTGTTAGTTCTCTAGTTCTCTTCATAAAAAGAAGTTCTCTTATGATCCTTTCCCTATATATATATATATATATATATATAATTCAACCTAACTGTTATCAGGTCATCATATTTTTAATCATGATTTATTCCCGGTTGACTTTTAATTCATTAAATTTGTAATGGGAACATAATAAAGTTAAGTATGATAATAATGTAGATAAATTAAGAGATCACTATCAAGGGAGAGTAAGACAGATAAAGAGGTCAAATTAAGAGATCCCTATCAAGAGATCACTATCAAGGGAGAGTAAGACAGATTATAAATCATTTTCTACTCGATCATCTTATTTTACTTTTATTTGACCAACATTTGCTTCAAGAGATCACTATCTATCAATCTAAATCCTCGGTTTTGGGTATGCCATCCAGGTGTTCGAAAAAATGTCTCAATGAGTTAATCGGATTTTTGGGTTCACGGAGGGGAGAGCAACTGGTGGTTGCTCTCCTTTCTCCTCTTAGTATGGGTTTTTACTCCCAAAACTCATCTCGAATTTGTTGGGCTTTTTGTCGTCTGATGTTATGACCAGGGCTCGGATTGTCAGCGGAGCCCCATCGGGGGAGGTGGGCACGAGATATTTAGAAGGTTTTTGGACGTGCCCGTTTAGAGGATTTCATTGCTGCCCGGATGGATTAGTTTGGTCCAAGGGGATCCAAAGGTTGGTGGCACATATAAAGCAGCTACACCTATGTTCGGATGAGAAGAAATGCGTTATGCGAGAAACGGTAACCGAGGATTGTGATCTTTTTGTTGCATTGGCATATTCTCTAAAGGTTGCCAAACAATGGTTGTGTGGTGAGTGTATGTATTTGCAGGCCCTCAAACGCAATTGTCACCATGTAGACAAAGTTATCAAGTTCAAGGTTGATATAATAGGGGTGGAAGACTTCCTTGTGGGGATCCCTAAGCTACAACTTGCATTATATGTAGTTGCTTTGGATAGGATAGTATTATACGTGGCCCTCCTTGACCGATTTCCGCATTCCCGTTAAAGATAGTAAAAAGCATCCCTCCTAGCTGTCGCATGGCATTTTCCCATGCCTTATCTGTTTTATTGTGCAAGGTGGTGTCTAGGCCAGAGTCCATTGAAGCGTGGGTTAGACTTTTGATACTACCCCGTTGCACATTACAAGTTGTCAAGCCTTCCACCCAACATGAGCGTAAATCGGGGAATAGGAAATTCTTACAGTGCCATTCTATTTGGAAAACCCTTGCAATTTGGGTGATGGAAGCAGATGTGCTGATCTTATCCAATCGCTCTTTAACCAACCGATGGGTATGGGCTCAAGAGCCGATGAGGCATTCCTTCGGGGGTGATCATTCGAGGGAGGGCCTCAATGCTAAGTAGTGTATTCGAAAGGTTGCTGACGGGCACTTCACGGTCGCGGTTAAAGTTTTATGCTCTTCAGGTCTTGCTCCTCTTGGTGACGCTACTATGAAAGTGTTTCTTGATAAGAATCCCATCTTGCCCCCACCCGCCTTTCCTAGGGCCTTACTCTCGGGGGCCCCTTTGGTTATAGACGTTCAAAGTGTTTTAGGGTGTATTAAATCTTTTCCTAAAGGGACTTCTTGTGAGAGAGATGGGCTTAGGTCCCAACATAATTTGGATGCCTTATGTGGGGAAGGATCTGCGATTACCGTGTGATTACTTAAAACTATCACTGAGGTGGTTAACTTGTGGTTAGAGGGAGATGCCATGTTGCTTTGGCGGAGTTTGTGTATTCTACCCCCCTAACGCCACTTCTTAATCCCGACAATGGGATTAGGCCTATTGTCGTTGGCGCGATATGGAAAAGGCTTGTATCCAAAGTGGCTATGATGAGTGCTGGGAAAGAGCTGGCAAAATACCTTGGTGATTTTCAATTCTGGGTATGGATCCTGAGTGGAGCGGAGGCGGTGCTTCATAGCACGAATAGTTCCATTCTGATGGTTCGTTGGCTTTGCTTACTGTATATTTTATAATGCCTTCAACTTGGTGGATAGGACCACACTTCTGCAGGAGGTTCATGCCAGATGCCCATCTATTTTATTATGGGTTAACTTTCTTTACGGACAACCGGCTAGGCAATATGTAGGGAATGATTGTATCCAGTCAACTACCCGGGTTCAACAAGGCGATCCTTTAGGACCCCTTCTCTTTGCATTAGCCTTACACCCCCGCTAATAAGGACAACGCCCCCATAAAGCCCAAAATGCTTTGGTGAGTGCCCTTTATAGTAAAATCATCCAAAGTTTGGGAGAAAACTTTGGCACGTTCTCTCTTCAAAGAGCGATATTAGAATGTCTTCAGGCTCCTCATGCTTAAGACTTTTTGACTATCACCCCCATCGAAGGGTTAGGTCAGCACATGTCAGCAGTGGAATATCGAGCCATTCTTAAATATTGTTTATTGATCCCCCTGTTCCCAGTTGATGAGCCATGCTCGGTCTGCCGTAAAGTTTGTTTAGATAATTTTGGTGAAAACGCGGTTCATTGCAAATAACTCTCGGTTTTTAAATATAGACATGATTTGGTTTGGGATGTCCTTTGTGATGTGTTAAAATGGGCGAGAATCTCGGCAAAAAAAAGAGGCTCCGGGTGAATTTTTTGTTGGATCCGTGTGAAGGAATGTCTACTCTCCGACTAGCGGAAATTCTTGTTTTTGGATGGGTGGGGGGAAGCATGCTTGTGTGGACCTTACTTGGGTGTCCCCTCTTGTCAGGCTTAGGGACATCGGGTTTGTTGCTAGGCAGGCTGTGCTAAAGGCAGAAGCAGGAAAAATTGCTAAGCATGCAAAGACGTGTGTTGAGAATCAACAAGCTTTCATTCCTTTTGCTTTTGATACATTTGGGTCCCTTGCCCCCGATGCTGCTACGTTTTTAAAAAGAGTTCAGCAGGTCGTTTACAGTAACTTAACGACACCGAAGAACGATAGCTCTGTTTTCAGTAAGATCAGTTTTGTCATTCAAAAGGGAGTGACGATGCAGCTTGTTGCCCGCTTACCTGCCTCTCTATTGTAATTGAATCCTTTTATAGTAAAATAATAATTATATTACACAATGTAAATAAATAATAGATGAATATGCTATCAGTTTGTGAATTTTTCAATGAACGTTTGTTTTAAACTTAAGCATTTATTCCCCTTCATCCTTTTAAACCCATTACCCCTTGAATATGATAACCCAGCCATTTGTTCAAGTCCATAAAACAAAACAGAAAGTAGTAAACGATCTAGTATTCGGTTGTTACCTTCACTGGTAGCTATAGTTAGAAAATACGGTTGTCGACGGCCGCGACGGTCCTTAATAAAGATTCCAATGAAAGCGTCGGATTATTGCGGAAGAGCATAAAGCAGTCGGCGATTAGCGGATCAATGAGGATGGCAACATGCGGCGTAGATCGCAATAGCCGATTTATAGGGCAGCGGTATTGTTATACGCGTCATAGAGAAGTAGAGATTTAGGTATTGTAATTATGAGGTTGCAAAAGATTTTTTCTTATAATTGAAACAGTTTCTATTATGCTTATTTGGTTCAATCTATCTGTTGGTGCATAGATGTCAGTAGTTCATATGTCTAATGTCTGTAATCGAGTCTGTAATATTGTTATGTGTATTTGTTTGTTACAGCGAAGTTGTTGACAAGTTCTCTTAGGCGAACTCGATTGTGTGGTTCGGGATATTCACGCGGGTATAGATTTAGTCCCGTTTCGACTATTCACGGGACGAGTTTTTGGTGTTGTTGCTCATTCTAGCCTCCTACCAGTGTGTTTAAGCCTTTAAACCGTCAAAAACGACGTTAAAATCCGTTTTACAGATCTGCAGAAACTGAGTTGTTTGTCAGGCGAAGTTGCTGTTCATCAGGCGAAGTTGCCGTCAGGAAACGTAGGGTTTCAGCGAAGATATAAGGAGAAGCGAAGTTATTCACAACTTCGCCTACCTCCTCAACTTCGCCTAACCCAACGAAGTTCTTCTAAAGTTCGTCGAGCTCAGCGAAGTTCTCTTTAAGTTCGCCTACTTTCTAAGTTCGCTTACACTAAGCGAAGTTATTCTTAACTTCGCCCAGTCACGCGAATTTAAGAAGAATCCGGCGAAGTTATTACTTAAGCGAAGTTATCCTTAACTTCGCCTACAGTACTGTTCAGAGAAAATTTCTTAACTTCGCCCTTTTCAGAATTTTTCAGGTTTCTTAGTCTTCAAGAAGAATGTCGTCGATCAACATTTCGGAGCTTGTTAAGATGGAAGTTGAAGCGGGGTCAGCTACAAAGGCCCCAAGGTTGCTAAAGGAACCGATTTTGTAGCGTGGAAGGATCGGTTCATCCAATATGTAAAGTACCAGGATGCGAAAATGTGGGTGTGCATCCAAGATGGATATATTCCACCAATCATGGAGTATGAGGGTCGAGACCAGATCAAGAAATACAGTAAAATGGAAGAGGAGGAGAAGAAGATGTATGAGGCCGAGAGCAAGGCCCATGCTGCAATCACAATGGCTCTTCCACAGGAGATCCTCCATACATTCAGAAAGTATACATCAGCCAGAGAGCTTTGGGAAGCTCTTGAGAGCAGATTTGAAGGAAATGTAGGTATTCGGGCTTCAAAGATAAAGTTGCTCAAAACTCAATTTTCAGTCTTTAAGTACTTGAAGAACGAATCTCTTGATGATATTATCACCCGATATTATCATCTAATGACTGAATTGAGTAACTACACCATTTCCTACCGAGAAGAAGAGATTGTGGAAAAGCTTCTCGATGCTCTCCCACCAAAATGGGAGATGTATACAGTGCTGATGAGGGAAGACAAGGACTTCCCTACTTATGATCTTGAAACCACTGTCAACAAGCTCAGGACGTTTGAGCTTAATATGGTAAGAAAAGAAACATCTATGGATCAGGTTCAAGATCCAAGCATGTACGGTGCTAAAGTAAACTCCAACACAAGTTCAAAGACTGATTCTGCCGCCTACTACTCGAAGGGTGAGTCGGGTGACAATTCTTCACAGGAGGGGCATGTGTCAGTTAACTCAAATGGGGATGTTTGCTTTGTTGCGGGTGGATCAAGTGCTACTCAACAGACAGCAAGCAAGAGTAGTGGATCTTCAAGTTCCTCAAGCAATAATTACTCAAAGATGCCAATGAGCGTCAAATCTGCTGAAGAGCAGTTTGGCCTCTATGCGTCATTTATTGCTTCATATGAAAACTATATTCAAGGAAAGGTGGTTGATCCAGCGATGCTAGATGAAGATTATGACCAGATCGATGCTGATGATCTGGAGGAAATGGATTTACAATGGCAGATGGCCATGATAGTGAGGAGAGTGAAGAAGTTTATGAGAAAGACGGGGAGAAAGTTTGTTGGTGGCAGGCCAGGGGGAACAAGTCTAAGGTGAGGTGCTATAATTGTCAACAAAACGGGCACTTTGCTAAAGATTGCAAAAACGAGCGAGTTGAACGTGGTCAAGGCCGGTCTCCACAGCACACTGGGAGTAGTCAAGAGGTGAATGCCATGATGTCCAGAGAAGCAGGTGAATACAACTGGAACTTGCATTCGAATGAAACTAGAGAACAGGCAAACATGGCTAAGGTTGAGAATGAAGACTGTGAGAAGATTAACGGAGAAGAGAAAGCTACTGGTAAGGAAAAAAGCTTTCATGGCAGATAACAAGGATCAACTCTCCGAGGTAAGTTCTAAACCTGTTTGTACTAAATGTGAGAATTTGTCTGAGCAACTTGCTACTATAACTGATCAGTATGTTCGTTTAGATGCTGAATTTAAAACTCTTAAAGAGGATCATCACTTTATGAAAGCAAGAGAAAACAGTTACAAAGTTAAAATAAAAGCATGTGAAAAAGATGTTAAAAGCTTAAAAACAAAACTTGCTGAGAAAATTGAAGTAATTGATCTGAGTTATGAGGTTTTAGAAGAAAAGACGAAACTGATTGCTGAACGAGAAAAGCAGATTGCTGACCACCAGGTGAAAGTGGTGGAACTGAACCGAAAACTTGAGAAGTTCAGAAATTCCTCAGCTATTCTTGATCACCTTGTTAGTGATCAAGGTACCTCTGCAAAGAGGGGAGGAATTGGTTATCACGAGGTTCCACCACCCTATAACCATAATTTTACTTATAATCCTAGTGTTCAGAAATCTGTTGATTTCGAAGTTCCTCAGACAGTTCCAATCAAGGTTACAAGTAAAGAACCAAGTGTTAGTAGTGGCGAAACGAGTTCGCCTGTTTCAAGTGTGAAAATTTCTGTTTCGAGTCCAGTCTCATCTGATTCGGATAAGTTGTCCGAATCGGGTAAGACAAAAGAGAAGGTAGTGT
Organism: Bidens hawaiensis; assembly: GCF_021521415.1. Classification (NCBI taxonomy): domain Eukaryota; kingdom Viridiplantae; phylum Streptophyta; class Magnoliopsida; order Asterales; family Asteraceae; genus Bidens; species Bidens hawaiensis. The sequence continues at coordinate 122,655 of NW_027491375.1, read as the reverse complement.
TACCCACTGGTGGAGAAAAAGATAAAAACTATAAAAAGAGTACTCCACTCAACCCGTACGTCCCACCTTATGTGAGACGAACGGCCGGTAACACAGCCTCAACATCCAAAACAACATTTGAAAAGAAAATGGAGCATAGGTGTTGTTTTCGGTGTAATAAGTTAGGACATCTTGTTGCAGATTGCCCTCTGACGCCGAGATTCAGAGGTGTGAGGCCTAGTAAAACTGAGCATAAGCATAATGATAATTTTAATACTGCTAAAAATGAAAACTCTTCAAAGTTTCGAAATGTAACTAATTTAGGTTTTCACAGAAACAAACCTCAGTTTAACAATGCTAATTACCAAACCGCGAGATATAATACTTTCAATGCATATAGGTTTGGAAGGCCTCACACTCAATTTCCAAGGAGATTTTCTAATAGGGCTGACAGAAATTATCCAGATGCTAACTTTGGAGAGCAGAAGTACGAGATGTATAGATCCAAGACCAATTGGTCTTGGGTCCCTAGAAACTAATCCTTTGCTTTATTGTGCAGGAACAGTTGAACAGGGCTGCCCACAGTCTTTGGATTGTTGATAGCGGCTGTTCCCGGCACATGACGGGCAACAAACACTTGTTGCATGACTTAAAACCTGTTCAAGGAGCGAGAGTTAGTTTTGCTGGTGAAAGTGGAGGAAGAATTACTGGAAAAGGAACGGTGTCCAATGGGAAAATAACTCTTGAAAATGTTAACTTTGTAGAAGAGTTGTAGCACAATCTGCTGAGTGTGTCGCAGATTTGTGATAAAGATTACACCGTTCATTTCACGAAGAATGAAGCGATCGTGTTGAAGCCTGGTTTTCAGATACCAGCTGAGTGGATAGTGATGAAAGCTCCACGTGATACAAATACTTATGTGATGGATATGAGGTCTACTGAAATAGCCACGGGAGAATCATGTTTAATGACGAAAGCAAGCGAATCGGAATCCGAATTGTGGCACAGGAGGATGGGGCACATTCATCTTCGGAAGATGAACCACATTGTCAGGAATGGACTTGTGATGGGCGTTCCCTTGAAAAGTTTTAACTTTGAAGACAAATGTATAGCATGCAAGAAGGGAAAGCAACACAAGAAATCCCATCTCACCAAGAAGGTCAACTCTATTGCCAGTACTCTAGAACTGCTTCACATGGATCTCTTCGGTCCCGTGAATGTAAAAAGTCTAGGTGGTACTTCTTACTGCTTGGTGATCACTGATGACTACTCGCGATATTCGTGGGTATATTTTCTGAAATCGAAAGATGAGACGGCTCAAATGGTGAAGGGTTTGATTACAAAAGTTGAGAACGTCATGAGTAAAACCGTTAAGTTCATCAGAAGTGACAATGGGACGGAGTTCAAGAATTTTGAAATGGAGATCTTCTGTCTTCAGAAAGGAATTGAACATCAATACAGCGCTCCGTATACTCCGCAACAGAATGGAGTGGCTGAAAGGAAGAACCGAACTTTAATTGAAGGAGCCAGAACTATGCTGGCAGATTCAAAGCTTCCTGTGATGTTCTGGGCTGAAGCAGTTGCTACAGCCTGCTATGTTCTGAATAGGGTGTTAACCGTTAAGAAACTTGTCAAAACGTGTTACGAGCTTATGCATGGAAGAAAGCCCAACTTGAGTGGTCTTGAACCATTCGGGTCCCCGTGTTCGATCTTGAAGACAAATTCTAAATTTAGAGAGGTGGCCGATGAAGGAATATTAGTCGGTTATGTTGTTGGTACTCCCAACAGACGTGTCTTCAATACTTCGACTTGCAAGGTGGAGGTGGTGTGTAACACTGACATCACAAGTTACCAACCGCCAAAACCAAGCAATGGACCTGCTGAGCTTTTCGACTATGTTAAGCTTTTTAAGTCGTTTAACATACCGGATTTGGAAATTTCTGAAGAAGAAGAAAGAGCTGCGACGAAGATGATACTCGATGAGGAAGAAAATCTATTGCAGAGACAGCTGATTGATAAGTGTCAACCTTCCTCATCAAACACTATCGGTACCCCTGCTGCCTCAACTGAAGAAGAATTTATCAATCCTTTTCACTCTTAGCCAGAAACAACCATTGACGAGATCTCTTCTAATTTGGAAGATAATTTGCATGTCGGTTCTGTTCCGACCACGAGAATTCATAAAGATCACCCTTTGGATAATGTGATTGGTGATGTGTCCTCAGGTGTACAAACGAGAAGTAGCTTGAATGAACACACTTGTGTTTATACAAGCATTAAAGAGACAGGAATAATCAATGAATGCCTGTATACCTGCTTTATAAGCCAGATTGAACCGAAGAATTATCAAATGGCTTTAAAGGACAGCTCGTGGGTCGAAGCCATGCAAGAAGAGTTGGCTCAATTTGAGAAGATGGAAGTTTGGACTTTGGTTGAAAAACCAAAGAATGTGCATGCGATAGGCACAAAATGGGTGTTTAAGTGCAAGAGAGATGATAAGGGGATTATTATAAGAAACAAGGCGAGGCTAGTCGTTAAGGGTTTTAATCAACAAGAGGGGATTGATTATAACGAAGTGTTCGCTCCTGTCGCCAGGTTGGAAGCCATAAGATTGTTTTTGGCGTTTGCTGCGTATGAAAAGATGAAGGTGTTTCAGCTAGATATGAAGAGTGTGTTTTTGAATGGGAAAGTTGATGAGGTTGTGTATGTTGAGCAACCTCCGGGTTTTCCTGACCCAGACTTTCCAGATCACGTGTACAGGTTGAGCAAGGCGCTGTATGGATTACATCAGGCACCTCGTGCCTGGTATTCAACGTTATCGGATTACTTGCTCGAGAATGTTTTGAAAGAGGGAAAATTGATAGCACGTTGTTCTTCAAAAGAGATGGAAGCGACTTCCTGCTAGTGCAAGTCTACGTGGATGACATTATATTTGCTGCATCAAAAGTCTCCATGTGTCAGGAATTTGAAGCCGTCATGAAGAAAAGGTTTGAAATGAGTGCTATGGGTGAACTAACTTTCTTTCTAGGATTGCAGGTTGATCAGAAGAAGGACGGGATGTTCATTCATCAGACGAAGTATGTTCATGATGTGCTCAAGCGCTTCAAGATGGAGGATAGTTCTCCACATGATACTCCAGTCTGCGTAAATCACAAATTGGGTGCTGAAGTAGATGGTGATGCAGATGTGGACCCAACTCAATATCGGGCAATAATAGGTTCTTTAATGTACTTAACTGCATCTAGGCCTGATATAATGTTTGCTGTTTGTCTTTGTGCACGTTTTCAGGCAAATCCAAAAGAATCTCATTTGAAAGGTGCAAAGAGGATACTGAGGTATCTCAAGGGCAAGCCGAAGCTGGGGTTGTGGTACCCGAGAGGAGGAGACTTGGAGCTGGTCGCTTACACGGATTCTGATTATGGAGGGTGCAATCAGAGTCGGAAGTCAACAACCGGAGGATGTCAGTTTCTTGGTGGCAGATTGGTGTCATGGCAATGCAAGAAGCAGACTTCAGTCGCAATTTCAACCTGTGAGGCAGAATACATGGCAGCATCCAACTGCTGCTCTCAGTTTCTTTGGATTCAACAACAGTTGCGCGACTATGGTCTGAATTTCTTACTTACTCCTATTTGCATTGATAACACAGCTGCTATCTCAGTAACTAACAATCCCGCGAAACATAGTAAAACTAAACACATTGACATACGTCATCATTTCATACGGGATTGTGCTGAGAAGAAACTGATAATTCTTGAGAAGGTGGATACGCTTGATAATTTCGCTGATTTATATACTAAAGCGTTTGACAAATCCAGATTTCAAAACCTTATTGAACTGAATGGGATGATCAATCCCGAGTAACCATGCTTTTCTTGTTTATTTAAAAAAAAAAAAAAAAAAAACGTCACTAATCGCTTAAAAATATGTCGGTTACATCAGTTTGATGGACTTGTCTTCAGATATGTTTTGGTCCTCATTTTCTACTTGTAGATTTTGAGGATAGCCATTAACCAGATTACTGATAGTGACCGGGGCGGTTTATGATGAGTTTTTCTTTTTTTGCTTAAAATTAGTCGATCATACTTAGTTAGAAGGATACATACTAGTATGTGGTCGGTCCAGCTGATCATTGGATCTTCGGGATAGCCGTTTACCTGAAGACTTTGTTTTGGTCGGGGCGATTAAGGTTAAAATTTCGAAAAAAAAACTGGGAAATGAAATTATTTTTCAAGTCTGTTACTTCGTAAGAAGTTCATTTGCTATGTTAAACGGAAAATTGATCCAACCTTGGAAAATGATAGATATACTAACTTTGTGTGCTTAACTAGTGAAGTTATTAGGCTTAAAAGGCTTTAGAACAGTCATTGTATGTCATGGTAACTTTTTAATGGTGCGTAAAAGTAGATGTGATACAAACTAAATTTACTTGACTTTACGTGGAAACTCCTTAAGAGTTTTGTATGTCTTAAAATACATCTTTCCGAATGATAGCAGAAAAGTGATTACCCAGTCATACACGAGCCTGTAAGTGTTCTGATTCCCGTGAAGATAGCGTTTCAAGATACTGCAGTGATCCAGATTCGGGACTTGCAGTTAATTTCTACTTTGAAGTCTATGTTAGTTTAAAAAAAAAATTAATTTTTGGAGTTATTGAAACATATTAGTGATGATAAAATCAAGACTTCTTAATCTTAGAGTAAGAAGAAGAACGGGAAGCAGATCAAGAATACTTACAAGTTTAATCAGACACTATGGGTCGAAGTCAATTCGGGGTGACTTGGGGAAAGCCAAATACGCTTTGAGAATAGATAGGAGACATCAAAATCTCTGAGTTGTTGCTCACTTAAATTTTGAGGTTTAATCGAACCTAACTCGTATCACAGAAACGATGAAAACCACTTTAAGTTATACCTGCTTATAACCTGTCTCTATATGTCATAATACAGCTAAACACGGATCTATGTGACAGACACGTAATTAGTATGATTCCTGTTCGGATCTTTTCCAAGAACGTGGTAGTCCCTAACTAGACTGAAATTTGATCCCTTATACTTTAAATTTTTTACGTTTTTGTACTTAGATAGTTTTATGACTTTTTAACTGGTTACTTAGAATTGATCATGTTATTTCTTTCTTAAAGGAAAATTTATAACTTAATTGATAACTGTTAACATTTTAAGGGTTAAATTTTGAAATTTTAGGCGATGTTGTTGAACAGGCGAAGTTGTGAATAACTTCGCCTAGGCGAAGATATCCGTAACTTCGCCTGTATAACCCAGACCCTATATATGGATGTTCAATCGACATCCTGTTCATCACTTTTCAAAATAACAGCGAACTTATCCGACTTTTCCGGCGAACTTGACATTTACACCGATTACGTGTTATTTGTTATCGATTTTCACACCGATTCGAGGTTCGAGATGCCAATATATCACATAGTCAATATTCATTCAAGCGTCTAAATGTTTGTTTCGACTGTTTTTGAAACCCTCGGACCATCGGTTTTAAAACCGATTTTTATAACTTGTGTTTTTACGTGTTAAGAACTATTCTGATCGTCTAGATAACCTTAAAACCATGTTATTCGGAGTCCTTAATCTTCAAACTTATCATAAAATCTCAGATTTTGAATTTTGAATTATCCTTACTGTCGCCGTTTCAGATTCAGGCGAAGTTAGGGTTTAGGCGAAGTTATCCGTAACTACGCCTGAAGCTTAAGTTCGCCTGAGGCGAAGTTGTCCGTAACTTCGCCTGAAACTTAAATTCGCCTGAGGCGATGTTGTGATGAGGCGAAGTTAACATTAACTTCGCCTAGATCAATTTTAACTAAATATAAATTAGACGAACTTAAAGCTGAAGCGAAGTTGTTCCCAACTTCGCCTCACCTTTAACTTCGCCTACACAGAGTTTATCACAACTTCGCTCATGGTAATAAGCGAACTTGTGCTAAGTCTTAATGTTTAACTAATTTGGTTCGTTTGTTGCAGATATGGCTGCGGTAGCCGGTGCTGGAGGTGCAGGAGGAGACGATGGCGATAACCAACGTCAATTTTACCCGGGTCACAATATGTACATCACGTTAGACCCGGAAGCGAGCGGCGTTGAGGATTATCGCGAGATCATCACCTTCCTCATACGCTCGAGGATTTTTCATGCCATCACAAACACTCTGCCGATATCCTTGCCGAATATCGAAGACTTTTGGCAGACGGTTGAATACGACTGTCGTGTTGAGCCCCCGGTAATGCGAGCGACAGTGAACAATCAAGTTGTTCAGTTCAATTCTGAACAAATCCGGGTGGCATTACAGTTTGGTGAAGAGACGAGAGACGATCCAACCGAATTTGTGGCTCCGTTCCGTGATGGAGCGTTTCTCCGAATGGGCTATTCTGGTCCATTAGGCGACACACAAAGACGGAAGGGTTTTCTGCTAGATCAGTGGCGCTTCCTCATGCACGTTATGATAGTTTGCATATCTGGGAGGAAGGCGGGCACTGATGGTATGGGTGCGACCATGCAGTCTGCAATGACTGCACTGACCTATAACAAACGTTATAGCTTCAGTCAAATGGTCTTCTACGAGATTGATAGGCAACGAAGGGCGATGTCTCGGGAACGGTTCATTATGTACCCACGGTTCATCCAAATGATATTGAACCATGTCGCTCCGAGTCTACCTCAGAGGCGCCCGATAAGATACGTGGAATCTGTGAGCAAACGTATCTATGCTCAATGCCGCACTTCAAGTGCGAGGAGCAATCCTGAACGTCGTCCCAGGCATACTCCACTGTTTGGGTTTTTAATCAACCCAGAGTATGTTCCTGCTGGTGGGGACGAGTTCAGAGATCCTCAACCGCGACAGGCAAGAGCAACTCAAGCTGCATCTGCTGTGCCTGTCGTGTTGGCTGCAGAGGACATAGATCTTGACGCTGCTTTTGGAGGTCAAGGTTATTTTGATATGGATCAAGTTGAAGAGGTGCAGGTCTCAGCTGCACAGGGTTCGGGTGAAAGAGTTACTAGAGCAGCCACGTCGATGGCTGACTCCGATTTAGATGAGATTATGGATGAGGGGAGACGATTGATGGTGTCTCGAGAGAGAACGTTAGGGAAAAGGAAGAGAACGGAGGAGGATGAAGAGTCAGAAGAGGAAGAAGACATACATAAGCTGATAAGAAGATCAAGACGGGAAAAGACAGGTGCTGGTCAGGGAGCTGGAGAGACTTCAAGAATAGTACGTTTTGCTCCGGCCGCACTGTCTGGTATATCTATCGTTCCTACCTCTGTGCAGGTAACAAGTACAAGCGCTGCGGATGTTTCCGTGGTGGCTACATCGTCGGCTGATATTCCATCTATCACTACCGTCCAGACGTCGACTCCAGAAATTGTGTCTCTACCACCTACAACGCTTACTCAATCAGTGGTAGCTGCACGATTTGTCGAGTCAACGGTCATCACTACTGCAGGGTTATCGGGTATGGTACCACCTGCGGTTACGCCTGCTTCTGACGTCTCGCCTACGCCTACTTCAGATTCAGAAAGAATAGCTTCACTAGAGCGGATCGTGGCAGAGCAGTCCAAGACTATTCAAACCCTAGTGGAAGCAAATCAACTACAGGCATCCCTCCTGGTTGAGCATGGGAAAGTTATAGATGCCTTGAAGGAGTTCTTGGCATCTCAGGGGGAGATGAGCTGTAAGGGCGACGAGCTGAGGACGAAAAGAAGAGAAGACCGAGACGATGATCCCAATGCATCGAAAGATGCAGGTGGTGAGTTGCCAAGAACTACTTTAGCTCTTGGTACTTCCACAGCTGAGGGGGAGTCTGCTGACGCGGCTGGTGGTTCTGGTGGTGATGATGTGGTGTTGGTGGAGGATGACGTGATTGATGCGCTGAAGGAGTTAGACGATGATATGTTCAGCGACGATGTGTTGTTTGATGAGGATGTGCTGCCAAGTGATATGATTGAGAAGATTGGTGAGCAGATTGTGATTGAAGATGGGATAGAAGAGGGGGAGATAGTAGAAGAAGGTGTTGAACACGAGATCCCTGATGTTGAGAAAGCCGACTTGGACACTGAGATGGATGAGACTGAGTGGGAGGAGCAGCCTAGGTGGAAGGAAGGCTGTGCTCATTGGTTTATTAAGACCAAGAAGCCTGCTGTTCCAGCCATGTTCAAGAAAAGTTATAACATAAAAGGCTATGCTGAGTCGAAGAAGGGAATTATCTGCTGGATATACGGTGAACAGATAAAATTGTTTGTGGTGAAGCGTTATGATGGTATTCAATACTTCAGAAGAATGTTGAGATCTCTCAATACGTTGCCGGAATGTGAGGTGAAGGATTTGGCCAGGTTGGGCCTGATAAATAGAAGTGACGACAACATGGCAAGAATGATTGGGAAGATCGTGTGGAAAGAAAGCATAAAAGAGAAGAAGTTTGAATTATTAAAGCCACAGAAGGGAAAGCTCGTGGAGGATACAGAAAGGGGAATGAGAGCAGATGGCAAGCCATGGATGGTGATGAAGTACAAACCGATCCGATGCATCAAGGAGGTTCCAATGAAGACTATGCCTCAAGATGTGTTGAAGAATCTGAAATGGTGGTACGTTGATTGTCAGACTGCTGAGGCCGTGATGGAAGACGAAGATGAACAAGAAGTGCTGAGGGTGTATGATCCGATGCATCTTGTTAACTTATCGAAAGCTGATCTACAAGTGTTGGACGCTAAGAAGATATTCTATATTCCTGCTTGGAAGGATGAAGCAAGGAAATATCAGCGAGTAGTCACGGTGTGTGTTAGAGAAGGAGTGCACGCGTGAAGATACAGGATTACGAGACAAGAGCTGAAAGATCAAGATATGAAGCTACTGCCAAGGGGGAGTCTGTTGGTGCATAGATGTCAGTAGTTCATATGTCTAATGTCTGTAATCGAGTCTGTAATATTGTTATGTGTATTTGTTTGTTACAGCGAAGTTGTTGACAAGTTCGCTTAGGCGAACTTGTTAACCAAGCGAAGTTGTTGACAAGTTCGCCTAGGCGAACTTGTTGAACGAGCGAAGTTATAGACAACTTCGCCTGAGGCGAAGTTGTCGTGTATTTAAGTAACTAGGTTACGGTTGTACGAGGTTGTTCAGTGGTTCGTTCAGTTCGTTGAGTCAGTCGTTGGTTAGATTGGTCAGTCGTGAATCGTGAGTTGTAACAGTGATATTTACATCACGTGTGTTCGGTTATCAATATAACGTGTTTCGGTTTACTCGTGTGTTTGTGTTTGTGTTTCTATACTCGTAACGATCTACGCAGGGATTCCGCACCTGTGTATATCGGGATATCTCGTGTGATCCGTCCCGGGAACCTACACTATCCTTAAATAACATCTTTAAAATCTCGTACCTTGTGGTGGAATTCTTTTAGCAATTTAGGTAGCAATATCATGGATATATTGGGTAAAAAATAATTCAGTAATACGTTTTGCATGTAATTGTTTTCTTAAAATGCATTTTTGATATATCTCTAACCATTGTAGACTTTACACATTCAACCCTTTTTTTTCAAAATCAATATGTATAATACATTTTATTATCAGAATTTGTCAAACTAGCTATACCTGATCATTGTGGATTTTAAACATTTTTGTTAAATGTTAGTGTAATAGTTATTATGGTACCAAAATAAAGTATTCCTTGTCGTTTTATTTGTAGAAAGTTCGTTTAAGAGTAATTAATTCGTCTAAAATCCAACAAACTAATATCATATTTACTTTTTTGTAGGGTTTTTGAATTTTCGTATATTACAATAGCAGACACACATAGTTACAACACCAGGTTGAGCAGACGACACGATACAGGTTCTTGAAACGAGCGTCATAAATCGTTGTGGGAAAGTTGGTGCCGCTAGGGGTTTGACCCCAAGAATTAACAAAATGGCCATAACGGTTACAACTGGTGCAAAGACAACATGTGAAGTTGGACAGGTGGTGACGGTTGCAAGTATTGCAAAAGGGATGCGGTCTCTTATAGGGTTTCGTGTTCGGAAAGTTGAAGAGGCTTGCGATTGGGTAGGTTTGGTTGCAGCAAGGTTCTTACATTTATTATTGTGAGGGTGAGTGGAGGTAAAGGGATTGTAGCTACCAGCAAAGAGGTTAGTGGAAAGGTTGGACTGCTTGCATTGATGTTTTTAATTTGGGTTACTATTAGATGTATTGCAACAGCTATCCCCTTGGCTATACAAGCGGCCATACGACGGTCATGAGAACCAGATGATTGATGTTGTGGGGCGACGATGGTTTCTTAAGGAAGACATTCTACGAGGACCATAAATAAAGATTTATAAGGTGAAGGGTAAGTTGAAAAAAACTGAGAAGTACCACGAGATTAACCAAAACATAAAGTACTAAAATGTTAAAAAGAATATTCAAGGGTGAAAATTTGAAATGTGTTTGATAATTTGAAAACATGATAAAATGAATATGAGAAAACCATTTGAATAATAAAATGTTAACTGTTTGAATAACTTGTGATAACTCTGTGTTTATAAATGAAGGATCTGTGTCGGGTCATGAGAATCAAAATATTTTGAAGCAAGTGAATAAGTCAAATCATAAAATTTTGATTTAAAAATGAAATTGAGTAAATAAATAAATGAACAAACGAATTTTCTTCGGTAAGTTGGGCTTCCCATGAGCCTTCCATGGCATTTATTTTCTCAACTTGTTAGCATACTTAAATAAATTTGTGAGTTGGGCTTCCCATGAGCTTTCCATGAAATTTTATTGGCCCACCTAAATAACATAACATTAATTTGTGAGTTGGGCCTCCCATAAGCGTTCAATTGCATTTTTAAGTGGCCCAACTAATTAACGAATTAACAAGACAATTGATTTGGTCAGCCCATGAGCGTTACATGGCATTTTAACTGACCCAGCTAAATAATGAATTAACAAATTTAAATGTGGTTAGTTGGAGCATCCCGTGAATCACCACGTATGATTAGACTCCAACAAAAACATATGTATCAAAACGGGTTGAGAAATTGATAGTTGGTTATAGGTGTTCCCATGGATGTTTCACCCGACTAAACATTTTTAAGATAACAAAATTGCAATATACAAAATTTCCGAATTTAGCCATGAACCATAGTGAATTCGGTTTGTAAATAATGAATGTAACCATTTAGCTGGATACATTGATCGCTTAAAGTTCTGGTTGCATGACAATTGTTCCGCTTTGGCCTATAAGCTTGAGTATTGTGGCCAGGTTATCCTCCAGGTAAGGAATAACATCTTACCATGGGTTCTCGTAACTGTTTTGCCAAGGCCCAACTCACCGTACTCTCCCCCTTCCAGTTACTACAAGAACTTGTCATACCCCATGCTTTAAGGCGTGGGAGTAAAACAAAACAAGGAAATTCTTAAGGAATTTCCCATAATTAAAAACAATCTACAACTTCAATGAAAATAATTTTGAAAATGAGGTGTAGCCTCGGAGTTTGTGTGCGCGTGTACAAGATTAAAATAATAAAGTAAATACATAAATAAGTAAGCTGTAAAAATTAAAATTTGAACACATAAGTTGTCAAGTAAGCAGGTATGGGGTCCTAAGCATGTTACTAGGGCACCTCTAACGACCTATCTTACAACCTTCGGCTCTAATACCAATCTGTCACACCCCAACGTTAGGCAAAAATGATGGGGCGCGAACTGATTGCTCACAGCTCACAAGGTACTATCATACAATTTAAATATGACAATATCTAATTTATTTATTTAAATTCAATCAAATACACATCGTCCCAACTTGTTACAAACAAATCAAAGTAGTTACTTTTTGTATATAACCTAAAGCCAATCTATGTGACCTTCAATCTTCACTTCAAACCAAAGAATAATAGTAGTATACGTAAATATATATATATATATATTGTCAACAACACATGTTGAGTAAGTAATCACCAAATTTTGATAATATATATATTATATATAAAAATATGCAAATCAATATTATGAGTATTAACAATTAAATGAAAACAAATAAATTGTTTTTGTTGACCATGCCTCATAAACAGGCTATGTCTACTATGACGACTTGCTAGAATTAAGACATGCTAGAATCAATGATGAACCCCTCCGAATTGCTATAATCAAACAAATAAGCAAATAAGTAAATAAGCAATTAACAAATAAACATTTGATTGATCAAAACATAATAATCATGATATGCTAGTATAGATAATATGTAGTATCGAAACTCAGATTTGATATGCACAAAGACCCCAAAATCATCTAAAGAAAGTAAAATAGGGGAGTGATTACTCACTGTGATGATTAAGCGAGTAAACTGAGAGATAAAATAAACGAGAAAGGTTATCGTGTCAATTATTTCGATCCAAAAAGATCTGAGACTTATATAAAACAAAAAAGAATAAAAACTGAGAACATAGTTGTTGGAATCAATCCAAGTAGATGTATAAAACTCTGGTTATGATATTTTTAATAAATAAGCGAGCTGGTACTGACCAGAATTCGAACAATGAGTCGGTAGTCGGGTTTGGGTCAGTACACTCAAAATTTCAAAATAAAGATAAAATTATTCTAGCTCGAAATTTAATTTTGACCAGAAGATAGAGATATCGAATAGTCAAATATTTTGTCTATTATGCCCTAAAACGGGTCGGGATCAAATTGACACGGTAAATCCACTCAATCTCAGAAAATGATTGAGGGATTTTGTAAAGGATATAGAAACCTAAAGTATTGAAGAAGAAAACTTACCTAAAAGAGGATTGGAAATAAGGGAAATTCGAGGTCAACGAGGTCTTAAAACTAAAGTCAACTAGTCCTGAACGAAATCGAACTAATCTTGAAGAATTTGATGATGGGGAATGGAATTTTATGGGATATGGGGAGGATTGCTGGAAGTCAGTAGTTTTTAGGGTTTAGATGTGTGTTTTGATTAAATATTAAGAGTTATAATGCATTTATAAAGTAATGCACTCGATTAGGAAGCGAAATAAGATATTAATGAGAAAATCATGTATAATAACTAACAAAATTCAGCTTGGACAACAAGAATGTGAATTGGTATGTTTTAAAACATTAATTGACGTATCTTGGCGCTAAAGTTTCGATAATTTTTAGTCGAAAATAAGAAAGATTGGCAAAATTAGTCCCTGTATTGCCATAAACACAATTTTTAGTTGTTTTGAGCGATTTTAAGGATTTTTAAGCATTGTTTGACAAGTTCAAAAGTTATTAAAATATAAAATAAGTTAAACCAAGTTAAATACTAATAAATACAAGTTTTTATTAATACGAAAGATTCGAAATATATTCCTGAGTCGGGTAAACGAATACCAAAAATCCGATATGTTACAATTTTATTATAATCACCCATCGTTAATTCGTCTTTATAGAGGGTGTTGTCATCCTTATTAAAAATTTTTAGGCTACCGCCCTTATCGTCACTGTCATCAAATCTGAAGTATAAAGGTAGATGGTCATCTATATTTTATGCAACTTCACTGACAACAGTGGACCCCAAAATAGCATCTACACAACCACCACTATGGCATCGACCACTCTTCTGAGATTAACCGACAGCGATAAACATATTGGTGATGTATGTTGGTGGTGTTTCGAATAATATTGTAGCGGTGAGGGGAATATTCTTAAGATAAAACATGGTGGAAGTGTTTGGTTGAGAGGGGAAATGTAGGCTTACGGGGTTTTAAAGATTTTTGGAGAGGTGCATACGCCACGAAAAGGCCTTACGGTGATGGTTTGTCTAAAACCTTTTGGCAGGCTTTGCAAACCGCAGAGTCTGATTGATGTACCGATATACCCGACGTAAAGATGTATACGTGGTGGTAAGCACGCTCCTCCAAAATGGTGCATAATATCATTCTAATTTATCCGCTGTGTTAAGGTTTCCACGCGACGGTTAGGAGGCACCGGAAATCCTATTATAAATTATCTCCACAATCACACAAACCCTCTCCACCCATATTTCCATCACCTTAGCCCTGTTTTTCATACCGTGCCTAATAACGAAGGAGTAAGGACTGCTAGATATTATTAAAAGGAAAAAAGTGTCGGGCTGAAGAGATTACGATGGATGTGCAGATGTTATTTTGAAGTTCACATTAAACTCCATCATTAATAATAGTGGGGATAACACCCACTATCAACGATGATCAAAGATGGGTGATCTTATTTATTATTGTGTTGGTTAAGAAAATCTCATGTGTAGATGCTATTTTGTACTCCATTATTTTTTAAAATACTAATGTACTCGTTTATTGTAATGTAATAGTCTATTGTTACAATTTAAACTTTGTCACATCCACATTTTACGATTAATGCTTTATAAGATAATTTTATTTGTATGTTAATCCACCCAGTAAATATATCATTTTAAAAGTTTCGAGATAATAATTGTATCTTAGGTAAATAATAAAACAAATCAATGAACCAAATGCATGTCGAGATAATAATTATTTTTAGGTAAATAATAATAGAAAAGGAAGAAGAACAAGTCATTTCTTCTCTTAAAAACCTTCATTTGGTAGAAGAAGAACAAGAAAAGAAACATGAAGAGAGACCAATGCCACCACAGATACCTACTAAATTTGTGTTGACTTGCTGCCACAACGTCCGTTATTTTTATTTCATTTTTAATTTGTTTTAAATATGTTAGGGTGACGGAATTATTTTTTGGGTTTATTTTTGGTATCATAATGAGCGCAGTCAATACCTACCAAATTCGCGCTAACTCGTTTTATATTATATTAAAACAATTCTTGAACAACGTTATATCGCCATTGATGCATTTACATAGCGTTTACAATCATCTCCGCCACGTATAAGTCCCAACATGGCAGTTAACATGCTCCTCTCTACAGGCTTTACATGCTTTATAGATTGACATGTTACCTATATACGTCAATTAAAGCTTTTTCCGTGGCGGATAGAGCCCCCAGAATTCAATTATATAAGAGGTGAAAATGTACATGTTCCATACAACAAAAACTCCTTGATCCCCACACAACTCCACCCATACAACAGAAATTAAATCTAACCACTCAATATAATACCATGGAGAGTAAAAACGATGAAGTAAAAACGATGAAGTCCGAAAATAGCATCTACACAGCCACAAAAAATTTTGTCATGATAAAAGAAGATAATTGTTGTTTTGTGAATGCTAATTTGGAGTCCATTATTATAAATAAAGAATATAGTTTCGTCGGTCAATCTAAGACGGTTGGTCGAATGGATATTGGCGGCTGTGTAGATGCTATTTTGGAGTCTATTATTATCAAAAATTAAAACACCGAGGGGATGAACGTGCTTGGCAGCCACCTTCATAAATCCCAACAGTGCCGATAATAAACATTGTAAACTCTATAAAATCAAGGAGTGGGGAAGTAGCCTCCTTTCCTAGAATGTAGATAACACCCTCGGTCGGCAAGGAGTAACGACTGCTAGATGTACCACATTATTATTAAAGGAAATAAAGTGGTTGGGAAAGATATTTTTTGTGGTTGTGTAGATGCTATTTTGAAGTCCATATTGGACTTATTTAGTATTAACGTTGCGGATAACACCCTAAGTCAAATAGGATTAAATATGGGTACCACTTTATTATTAAAGGAAAAAAAGTGACGGGCCAATGAGATTTTGGTGGTTGTGTAGATGTTATTTTGAAGTCCGTATTGAACTTATTTAGTATTAATAATGCGGATAACACCCTTAGTCAAGTAAGATTAAAGATGGGTGATCTTATTATTATTGTGTTGGTTTAGAATATCATGTGTAGATGATATTTTGTACTTCACTATTTTTTGTATACTGATGTACTCATTTATTCAAATATAATCGTTTATTGTAATACTACTGGTTGTACTATATTACTTGTTAAATAACTCAAAATCACTTTATAAGTTCGTATTTAAAGTTCATTAATTTTAAATAATAATTGTATCTTAGGTAAATAATAAATTAATTAACCAAATACGTGTTTAAGTTATTTTAGAAATACTAGAACTTAATTTGGTTGTTTTTTCCTGCCGGTATCATACAAAATCTTACCGATACCTACTAAATTTGTGTTAACTTTCTACCACAATTTCCGTTATTTTTATGTCGTTTTAATTTGTTTTAAATATATTAGGGTGACGAAATTATTTTTGGGTTTAGACTTGGTAACATAACAAGCAAAGTCAATACCCACTAAATTCGCGCCAACTCATTTTATATTATGTTAAACAAATTCCTGTCCAATGTTATATTCGCCACTTTGAGGCGTATACGTGGTGGTTACAATCATCTTCGTCACGTATAAGTCTCAACGTGGCGGTTAACACGCGCCTCTCCACATGCTTTACATGCTTTGAAGATTTCAATGTTATCTATATAAGCCATGTGGAGGACTCTACGTGGCAGTTAGCATGATATACGCAACGTGGAGGTCTCAACGTGACGGTTACCATGCTCCTCCTCCACTGGCTTTACAGGCTTTATAGATTGACACGTTACCTATATACGCCACTTAAAGCTCTTTACGTGGCGGATAGTGGCCCCAAAAATCAATTATATAAGAGGTGAAAATATACATTTTCCATACAACAAAAAATCCTTAATCCCCCACACCAATCACCCATACAACACAATTTATATCTAACTCCTCAACATAATACCCTAAAGAGAAATAACGATGGAGTCCGAAAATAACATCTACACAGCCACAAAAAATTCTGTCAAAAATAAAGAAGATAATTGTGGTTGTGTGAATGCTATTTTGGAGTCCACTATTATTAATAAAGAATTTAGTTCTGTTGGTCAATATAAGGTGGTTGGACTAAATGGAAGCAATGAACATTGTCTCCATCAGAATCGTCGGCGGCGATTGAGATTCGACATTAAAACACGGGGGGGATGCACGTGCCTAGAGTCCACCTTCATAAATCCCAATGGTGCCAATAATAAGCATTGTAAACTCTTTAAAATCATGGAGTGAGGAAGTAGCCTCCTTGCCCAAAATGTGGATAACACCCTCGGTCAGCAAGGAGTATCGATTGCTGAATGTACCACATTATTTTCAAAGGAAAAAAAGTGGCTAGGGAAGATATTATTGGTGGTTGTGTAGATGTTATTTTAAAGTCCATATTGGACTTATTTAGTAGTAATGATGCGGATAACACCCTAAGTCAAATAGGATCAAATATGGGTGCTCTTATGGACATCGGTACCAGGTGGATGTATCATTGTGTTGGATTAGAATATCCTGTGTAGATGCTATTTTGGACTCCAAAATTTTTTATATTTTAATGTACTCGTATTCTAATGTAATCGTTTATTATAATACTATTATTATATTTCAAAGATTACATTGCTATTATCTATATATAATGTTTATAATATTAAATAATAATTATATCTTAGGTAAATAATAAAGGAAATCATTAAAACCAAATACGTGTCAAAGTTATTATAGACATACTAGAACTTGATTTGGTTGTTTTTTTCCTGTAGGTAATGTAAAAAATCTAACTGATACCTAATAAATTTGTGGTAACTTGCTACCACAACGTCCATTATTATTATTTAGTTTTTAATTTGTTTTAAATATGTTAGGGTGACGGAATTATTTTTTGGGTTTAGTTTTGGTATCATAACGAGCGTAGTCAATACCAATCGAATTCGCGGCAAATCGTTTTATATTATGTTAAACAAATTCATAACCAACGTTATATCCGCCACTTTGAGGCGTTTACGTGGCGGTTACAATCATCTCCGCCACGTATAAGTCTCAACATGGCGGTTAACACACTCCTCTCCACTGGCTTTCCATGCTTTATAGATTGACTCGTTACCTATATACGCCACATAAAGCTCTATATGTGGTGGATAGTGTCACACCCCCATCTTAGGCCTAGTGTGACTCGATAGTTGGTACCACATTTGTAATTAAATCAGAGTTGTGGGTAAACGCGGAAGACCTTAATAAACATGTGAATTTAAAGTTTAAATATTTACATTACAAAAGACGAGACGAAAGTCTCGTTTAGTTTTACTTGTTTATATGTCTTACAAAACCACCTTTTAATTCATAATTAAGTTTAACAAAAATTATCCGAGCCATCGGATTCTTGAGCCTTCGTCCTTTAAGCTCTAATCTTGATTACCTGCAAAATGTTATAAAAATACGTCAGCAACGAATGCTGGTGAATATGCTGACGCGAAAACATTTTCTTTTACTTTGTTACCCCTCGAGGGTTACGCATGCCTCGGCCCATCTTGGCTTAGGAATAACAAAGTTAAAACAATATCATTATAAACTCGAGCCTCTACCTAGGTCACCCCAGCAAGACACTGCAGCGTCTCGACGTACTTAGGTACCATATATATACACAAGGTCATTCTCACTCGAACATACTTTGGTTCGGCCCCTCGTGGCTGGAGGTCGTGACCAGGCGTGGTGCGATGTACCCACCGCATTTACCACATATGTAAGGATCCAGACAAACGTATACTACAGCCTGAGGGCTAGGCTTTTACTCTTATTCATAATGTTTTAGAGACACTTAGTCTCATGTAAAGTTTTACACAAAACACGTTTATTTGATTAAAAACAAGTTTTGTAAAAGTGGGGCGTATTCACCTTTGATCGGGATTTGTTTTCAACACCGTCCTTGCGTTCTCTTTCTTGCTATCTCATACCTATAGTACGAGTATAACTTTTATTAGTCGGATATACAATCCGGCTTAAGACCTTTAGTCTTATTTATCTCGATGAACCTTTAGTTCAATAATCTTTTACTTTAAAACCTTTAGTTTTAAAAGCAATATTTATAAACCTTTAGTTTATTATAAAAACCCAACGTTTCCTTTTTTCTAAGAAACGTATTATTTTTCTTTTATTATTTAAGAATACTCTTATTGCTTAAATAATAATCATAACAAAGAATTATATATATATAATCACACACACATATATATACCTATACTTTTATATTTCTTTTCTTTTCTTTTCTTTGTTATATATTTTCTTTTCATAAGCATCGAGTATAATTCCGACTTAGGGCATTAAGCCTTTATAATATTTTATTATTATTTTAGTCGGGTAGTAAGCCTTACCTTTTTATCGGCTTATAATTCCCTAGATACTCGAGCAGCACTTCTACGCCGCTTAATCCTTTCAACACTCGCCTTGATCTCCACTTCACTTCGGCACGCAAATCGAGGTACCCAATCTTCTCGGCACACACTTCAAGATGATCATCGGGTTGTAAAACAGCACCACTTTCTTGTTCGGAACATCGTCGGGGAGTGGTACGAATATCGAGGTATGACACGTTTATCGAGGAATCGGGGCACGGTTTTCAAGGTGGATTGTTGGCACGAATTTTGAGATGTAGTGAAAGGGTAGAGAGAGAAAGGAGTATGCAAATTTGGTGTGCCTTGAATGAGATCCCGGACTTGCTATTTATAGGCAAAATCTGGGATCCCATCGCGTACCGCTCCCGGTCTGTGGGCACCCGTCGCGTACCGCGACGTAGCCCAGGTGAGTCACCCAATAGGTCTGCCACGTATCGCCACGTGGCAGACGGTGTACCACGTGTTGACACGTGGCGTACGATGTGCCACGTGTTGCCACGTATCGGGACACGTGGCGAATGGTGTGCCACGTGTGGACACATGGTGAAAAGGTGTCAGGCGTGTCAGCCCACGTCATCGCGGTACGCGATGACGTAGGCTCAACGGTGATCGCGTATCGCCGTTGACTCTTTCTAGAAACTTTGACCAAGCCCCGTCGCGATACGCAACGGGCTCGTCCTTTGACCGGTCGTGTAGCGCGATAGGTCAGGAAATCAGATTTTTTATTTTAGCCCATGAAATTTGGAAATTGGCAGAATTGATCCCTTAACTTTGGAAACTTGACATTTTTGGCCTAAAATTCCCGTGAAGTTACATCCTCCCCACCTTGAAATAAATCTCGTCCTCGAGATTGCTTCACGAGAACAAGTGGGGGTATTTCTTTCTCATTTCGGACACGAGTTCCCAAGTATACTAGGGTCCTCGTCGGGAATCCCATTTTACCATCACAATTTTCAAGGTTCGTCTTTTGAGTTTCTTTAATTTTGAATATTCGATTTGAATTGGGTGTTCAACAAATTTTAAGTTCTCATTAATTTCAACATCTTTTAACGGCATCGTAAGAGATTCATCGGCTAAACATTTACGCAGATTCGAGATATGGAATACATCGTGTATCCCTTGCATTTCCTCGGGTAGTCGCAAACGATATGCGACGGTACCAGCTCGTTCAAGTACATCGAAGGGTCCAACGAATCGAGGACTTAACTTTCCTTTCTTGTCGAATCGGACTACGCCTTTCCATGGTGAAACTTTCAAAAGAACTTTATCACCGACATTGAACTCTAACGGCTTACGACGGACATCGGCGTAACTCTTTTGGCGATCACGTGCCGTCTTAAGTCGTTCACGGATTTGGATAACTTTGTCGGTAGTTTCTTGGACTATCTCGGGTCCAGATAATTGATTATCTCCAGTTTCAGACCAACACACAGGCGTTCTACATTTTCGACCATATAACGCCTCGAATGGTGCGGCTTGAATGCTCGTGTGATAACTATTGTTATACGAGAATTCCATTAGGGGTAAGTGGTCATCCCAACTTCCACCTAAGTCTATCACACATGCACGGAGCATATCTTCCAACGTTTGAATTGTCCTTTCGCGTTGCCCATCAGTTTGTGGATGCTAGGCGGTGCTAAGGTTAAGCTTTGTGCCGAGTGCTTGTTGGAAGCTGTTCCAAAAGTGAGACGTAAAACGACTGTCTCGATCGGAAATTATAGATAGCGGCACTCCATGCAAGGAAACGATGGTGTTTACATAAATGCGCCCTAATCTATCCATTGAATACGACTCATTGATAGGTATGAAGTGTGCGGATTTTGTTAATCGATCCACAATTACCCAAATTGCATTATGTTGTCGAGTCGTTTTAGGGAGTTTAGTAATGAAATCCATAGTAATCAACTCCCACTTCCATGCAGTAAGTTCGGGTTGCTGAAGCAATCCCGAAGGCCTTTGGTGTTTAGCCTTGACTTTTAAACACGTCAAACTTTTCGCAACATGCGAGGCGACATCCTTCTTTATTCCATTCCACCAATAGTTCGACTTGAGGTTTTGATACATTTTGTCGCTCCCAGGATGCATCGTATATTTAGACTTATGGGCTTCGTTTAAGATCTTCTCACGCAATCCTCCAACAATTGGTACCCAAATTCGGTTTCCCATTCTAAGAATACCATCATCACCTTTGACTAACAAGTCAATGGTGCCATTAGATTTTTCATCAGAGATTTGGTTCTCGTTGATCTCTTGAGTTTGAGCGGATTTGATTTGGTCAACAAGATCGATTTGAAGTTCTAGCCTTAACGCTCGGACTTTTTTTGGCTTTTCGTGCTCTTTACGGCTTAAGGCATCAGCCACAACGTTGGCTTTACCTTCATGATAAACTATTTCGCAGTCATAGTCGTTAAGAGTCTCCATCCATCGTCGTTGGCGCATGTTGAGCTCCTTTTGATCAAAGATGTGCTTTAAGCTCTTATGATCAGTGAACACGGTAAATCTTACTCCATAGAGATAGTGCCTCCATATCTTAAGTGCGAAGATTATGGAGCCTAACTCTAGATCGTAAGTTGTGTAGTTCTTTTTGTGCACCTTGAGTTGATGAGAGGCGTAAGTGATTACTTTCTTTCGTTGCATCAATAAGCATCCCAAGCCTGAATGGGACGCATCGCAAAAGACGACGAAATCTTCAATACCTTCTGGCAAGGCCAGTATAGGAGCTTGGGTAAGCTTTTGTTTAAGTATATCGAACGCCTCTTGTTGCTTTGTTCCCCATTCGTATTTGATGTTCTTTCGAGTCAAGGAGGTTAGGGGAACAGCAATTCGAGAAAAGTTTTTAATGAACCTTTGATAATAGCCGGCCAAACCCAAGAAGCTTCGAATCTTGGTTGGCGACTTTGGAATCTCCCACTTAGAGATAGCTTCAATCTTAGTGGGGTCTACTTGAATTCCATTAACGTTGATGATGTGACCAAGAAATTGCACCTCGTGCAACCAGAACTCGCATTTCGAGAACTTGGCGTACAATTTCTCGGTTCTAAGAATTTCAAGTAACGTTCGAAGGTGATTCTCATGATCGGCCTTAGACTTAGAATAAATTAATATGTCGTCGATGAATACGATCACAAACTTATCTAAGTAAGGCTTACAGATACGATTCATCATATCCATGAACGCAGCCGGCGCATTAGTAAGTCCAAATGGCATAACGGTGAACTCATAATGGTCGTACCTTGTTCGAAACACGGTCTTTGGAATGTCTTCGGATTGAACCTTAAGTTGGTGATAGCCGGAGAGGATATCGATCTTGGAAAAGAAGCTAGCACCTTGGAGTTGGTCAAAGAGATCGTCGATTTGAGGAAGTGGATATCGGTTCTTGATGGTAACCTTGTTGAGAGCTTGGTAATCGATGCACATTCGTATGGATCAATCCTTCTTTTTGACAAAAAGTATCGGCGCTCCCCATGACGATAAATCGTATAAATCCTTTCTCGAGAAGCTCGTCAAGTTGTTTCTTCAGTTCTTTCATCTCGGTTGGTGCGAGGCGATATGGAGATTTGGTGATCGGAGCAGTGCCGGGAATGAGATCGATTCTAAATTCTACTTCACGATCGGGAGGAATACCGGGAAGTACATCAGGAAAGACATCGGCAAAATCGGAAACTATAGGAACGTCTTTGATTTTTTTGGGTTTAGATTTTTCGGGGACGTAGGCCATGAATGCTAAGCATCCTTGATTCAAACATTTGTTAGCCCTTATTATTGAGATTAGGCTAACATGGCCAGCGTCTTTATCCCCTTCAATTCGTATGGTACGTTTATCAGGGGCTCGAAGTTCGATGGTCTTGCTATTGAAAAGGATACGAGCATGGTTGTCGGATAACCAATCCATACCCAATACAACATCAAAACCAGCAGGAGTCATGGGCAACAATTGAATGGCTAAAGCGTAACCAGCTAATAAGATTTTTCCGTTTTCTAAAGCTTCGGAGATTTTAACAATTTCACCACTAGCGGTCTCGACGCTTAGAGTTTTATTAAGTTTGATTAAGGGTTCGTTTAATAGACTACAAAACTTATAATTTATAAAACTTAAATTGGCTCCTGAATGAAACAAGACTCTAGCATAGGCATTGTTAACAAGAACGTACCGGTAATGGTTTCCTGTGTGTCGGCCGCTTTCTTCGTATCAAGGATGAACACTCTTGCATTGCCCTTCTTGGGCTCACTCTTCTGACCGCTACCACCTGCACCACCAGCCGCGGGTTTATTCTTGGGGCATTCAAAGCTAATATGTCCCATCTCCTTGCAATTGTAGCAAGTCATCTTCTTCCAACAATCGGTCGTGGCCTGGCCGAGTTTGTGGCATGATTCACAAGGACGGCGAGTTATATGGCATCGACCCCTATGGTATTTCTTGCAAGTTTTGCATTGTGGGATGCCGGAGTTGAAGCCAAACCATCGTTGGTCGACTCCCTTACGCTTGAAATGGGTATTTCCTTCCTTCTTCGTATCTTGCGTCGTCACGACCCTCTTATCTTCTTCTCTGTTGCGGATCATTCCGCCCATTAAGTATCCAGCCAACTCCATCGCGTAGTCGGAGGTTTGAGGCAAGTGCGACCTTACCATGTCACGAATTTCCCGTGGTAGCCCCCATATATAGCGTGTAACTTTGCTGGATTCCGGGGTAACCAGCTGGGGCACCAAGCGACAATATTCGTGGAATTTGGTATTATACTCACGAATGTTAGTTCCGACAACCTTGTGAGATAGGAACTTGGTTGGATTTGGTCCGTTTCATGCATCGGACAGAATTTCGACAATATCAACTCCTTGAACTCGCTCCATGCATGTTGTACATAACTTCCCTTCCTCTACTCAAGATCAAAGTATTCCACCATTCTAATGCCTCACCTCTAAACATCAGGTCAGAGTATTGAATCTTCTCTTCTTCCGAACACTTTCTCGTAATCACAATTGTTTCCATCTCTTCAAGCCACCTTACAGTCGCGATGGCTCCCTTATCGCCGTGGAATTCTTTTGGCCCATAGTATTTAAAGTCTTTGAACGAACACCCATCAATCTAAAGCCTTTTAAATTCTTGACGGGCCCCACCATCAGCGTTTGATTCATATACACTCTCTTCCATACGAGAAGGTCTAGAGCGGGGTTTGGAAACAGATTTTCGGGAAGGATTAGCCGAGTGAGAATGTTTTGTTTGTCTAGATTGAGATCTAGCCATGGATTCTTCCCTAATCGCGTCTTTAATCATCTTTTGAATTCGATCCATGAATTTTTCGGGAATTGGATCTTCTTGTTCTTTTTCGGGTCCCTTTCCTTTTTCTTTTTGTTTTTCAACTTCCTTTCGGGAAACCTCAAAGTTATTACTTTGTTGAGACATTTTATCTTTTTTATATTCTTTTATATCTGAAATTTAACGAATGTTCTTTATTAAACACACATTTTATTTCATCATTTGTATATACCATACAAGGTATAAACAAGGATTATTACACATCATATATATACATTCATACTCGATGTATATATATATGCTTATCCATACATTACTTAACACATTACACATAAACTAGATTACCCACAAACACTTCTTCTCTTGAAACACGTCATCACCACCATTATCTCAGTCCTTCAAAAACTTCTTAAAAACCCTTGTCAGTTTGTTGCATTTGTGAAGAAGCTTCTCTCCTATCTTCTTCTTCTTTTTCCCTTCTTCGACCACCTTCTTCCTCCAGTCATCAGTCTCGTGCAACGCGCGTTCCAGGTGTTCTTCATATGACTGCGGAATAACGTCGGGGTATCCATATTGTGGCGGTGGATCACGGTAACCCAGGGTCACCATCTCGAAATGGTTTCTCGGTTCTGGATACGGGACGTAAGTCTGATCAGATGCAAGGTAGAGGTATGTCTTGGCGGCTTGATTTTGCTGGAGAATCTCATCAGCTTGCTCTTGAATTGAAGGAATCCTTCTTTGAAATGGCGGGAAGCTTGACGAAGCCTGGTTCTTTAGTTGCTCCAGATATTGAACATACGGATCGACGGAACCATAACTTGGGTCGTGGGAAGTGAGTGATCCATCAATGGATGTTGATATCTCGTTAGGGTTGTCAGGATGCTCTTCTTCCGGTTCAGACTCTTCTACAGGGTCCTCCTCTTCCTCGGTGTCCTCTTCTTCCTCCATAGGCACTTCCTCTTCTTCCATATACTGAGTGGTTTCGTTGATCATTGCGGGCATCTTGAAACTCTCGTAAGGCATCGTCACCCTCATTCTTGGTTTGCGGGATGATCCTTCGCCATTGTTGGGTTGTGATTGGACCTCATTCATGGTGGAGCTTCCAGTAAGCCATCTTCGTGGGTCAGGGTGGCACTGCATCCAGTCGGAGGATGGGGATCTTGGTTCTTCCTTTATGGGTCGGTTTGAAAGGAAGGCATAGGATGGGTGTGCATTTGGGAAATATCCGGTGGGAAAATATTGCGGAACCTCCTATGGTTGGTAGGTAGGGATCTCCGATGGGCGATACGTCGGTATTTTGGATGGATGATATATAGGCATTGTGGGTGGATGATAGCTCGAGTGTCTTGAGGGTTCAATTCTTGGTGGTGGCGGACTATCGGGTAATTTAATTGGGCATTGCTCAGTCCCTGGGAAGTATATCGGTTTGGGTCGTTCAATGTATTGGTCTCGGCTGAAGAAAGCCTCAAAGTAATCTTCACTCATGACGTCCCTTGGAAATTTGTAGTATTTTCTTACTCTTCTCACTTCACGATCATAATACTCCATTAATTTTTCATAAGACATCTTTGATGGGTGGTTTAGAATGTAGAGAGGGAAAGAGAGGGTTACCAACCAATCTTATCCCAATTCAATTAAACAAGTAAGATATTTTTCCTATGCTTGGATCGAAGCTTGGGTATTGTTTTATGATACCATTTTCACTAAGATCGATGGCTCTGATACCAACATGTCACACTCCCGTCTTAGGCCTAGGAGTTTGACTCGATAGTTGGTACCACATTTGTAATTAAATCAGAGTTGCGGGCTAATGCGGAAGACCTTAATAAACATGTGGATTTAAAGTTTAAATATTTACATTACAAAAGACGAGACGAAAGTCTCGTTTAGTTTTACTTGTTTATATGTCTTACAAAATCACCTTTTAATTCATAATTAAGTTTAACAAAAATTATCCGAGCCATCGGATTCTTGAGCCTTCGTCCTTTAAGCTCTAATCTTGATTACCTGCAAAATGTTATAAAAATACGTCAGCAACGAATGCTGGTGAATATGCTGACGCGAAAACATTTTCTTTTACTTTGTTACCCCTCGAGGGTTACGCATGCCTCGGCCCATCTTGGCTTAGGAATAACAAAGTTAAAACAATATCATTATAAACTCGAGCCTCTACTTAGGTCACCCCAGCAAGACACCGCAGCGTCTCGACGTACTTAGGTACCATAAATATACACAAGGTCATTCTCACTCGAACATACTTATGTTCGGCCCATCGTGGCTGGAGGTCGTGACCAGACGTGGTGCGATGTGCCCACCGCATTTACCACATATGTAAGGATCCAGACAAACGTATACTACAGCCTGAGGGCTAGGCTTTTACTCTTATTCATAATGTTTTTAGAGACACTTAGTCTCATGTAAAGTTTTACACATAACACGTTTATTTATTTAAAAACAAGTTTTGTAAAAGTGGGGCGTATTCACCTTTGATCGGGATCGGTTTCCAACACCGTCCTTGCGTTCTCTTTCTTGCTATCTCACACCAATAGTACGAGTATAACTTTTATTAGTCGGATATACAATCCGGATTAAGACCTTCAGTCTTATTTATCTCGATGAACCTTTAGTTCAATAATCTTTTACTTTAAAACCTTTAGTTTTAAAAGCAATATTTATAAACCTTTAGTTTATTATAAAAACCTGACGTTTCTTCTTTTCTAAGAAACGTATTCTTTTTCTTTTATTATTTAAGAATAGTCTTATTGCTTAAATAATGTAGGTTCCTAGCCGGATCTACACGAGATATCACGTTCTACGTAGGTGCAGAATCCCTACGTAAGACGTTACGAGCGTAGAAAACAAAACGATTGAACACGTTACAATAAACACAAACACGTTATATTGCAACCGTAAACGCGTCATACAAAGATCACCAAATACAGACTCTCTCTGACTCGTTCTCTGAATAATGAACTCTTTCGATATCTTTTTATAAAACAGCCGTAACCTAAAGGCTTATATAATCACGACAACTTCGCCTGGCATGTTCAGGCGAAGTTGTCACTAACTTCGCTTGTCTAATAAGTTCGCCTATGTCAGCGAACTTGTTTGAAACTTCGCTTACATACAAAACTAAAATCTAACTAACACGATTACAGACACTCGACACTGAACTACTGACATCATGCACCAACAGACTCCCCCTTGGCAGTAGCTTCATCTCTTTAGCTTCAAACACGTGTCTTGTAATCTTCAACAATCTTGCATCTTCATCTTCAAGCATGAACTCCTTCGCTTACAAAAACTGATACAACTCTTTGATATTTCTTCGCTTCGTCTTTCCAAGCAGGAATATAAAAGATTTTCTTCTCATTCAGCACCTGCAGATCAGCTTGCGACAAGTTCACTAGATGCATCGGATCATAAACTCTCAGCAACTCTTGTTCATCTTCGTCTTCCATCACTGCTTCAGCTGTCTCACAATCTACATACCACCACTACAACTCTTTGAGCACATCCTTGGGCATTTGTTTCATCGGCACTTCTTTCAAACACCGGATCGGTTAATACTTCATAATCATCCAAGGCTTGCCATCTGCTCTCAACCCTCTATCTTTATCTTCGATAAGTTTTCCCTTCTGTGGTTTCAGCAGCTCAAATTTCTTCTCTTTTATACTCTCTTTCCACACGATTTTCCCAATAACTCTAGCCATATTATCATCACTTCGGTTTATCAATCCCAATCTGGCTAAGTCTTTCACTTCACATTCTGGCAATGTGTTCAACGATCTCAACATTCTTTTGAAGTACTGAACGCCATCATATCTCTTAATCACAAAGAGCCTCAACTGCTCATCATATATCCAGCAAATAATCCCCTTTCTCGCTTCAGCATAGCCTCTAATGTTATAACTCTTCTTAAACATTGTAGGGACCGCTGGTTTCTTCGTTTTGACGAACCACTGAGCATAGCCTTCTTTCCATCTAGGCTGCTCATTTCTGCTTTCTCAACATCTGGAATGTCATGCTCAATATTTTCCTCAACTATCTCTCCCTCTTCTATCTCTGTATCAATCACAATCTCTTCACCAATCTTCTCTATCTCTTCCACTGGTAATACATCATCATCACCAACCAACTCATCATCCATCTCCTCAACTTCCACTACCACCACATCATCACCACCAGCTGCAGTTGTCGACTCCCCCTGAGTTGTGGAAGTTCCAAGAGCTTGATCAGTTCTTGGCAACTTACCACCTGCACCTTTCGATGCATTGGGATCATCGTCTCTATCATTTCTCCCCTTGGTCCTCAACTCATCGCCTTTACAGCTCGTCTCCCCCTGAGATGCCAAGAACTCCTTCAAAGCATCTATGATTTTTCCATGTTCTACCAGCAGGGACGACTGCATCTGATTCTCTGCAACTAGGCGTTGAATAGCCTGGGTCTGGATAAGATTAATCCTTGATTGTTCTGCCACGACCCGTTCAAGTGCTGCTATTCGTTCTGAGTCTGATAAGGTTGCATCGAAATCAAACCTCAGATGTGATATATCTTGAGTGTACTGAGGAGGGATTTCCGATGTAACCGGGACCTCAGAAGTAGACGTAGCCGCAGGTGGTATCGTCACAGATAACCCTGCAGTGGCCACAACCGTCGACTCAATAAAATGCGCCACGAACTACGTTGGAGTAAGAGTTAGAGGTGGCAACGATACGATTTCCGGAGTCGGTAGTTGGAATGAAGTGGGTGGGAGGCCAAATGTAGATGAGGTAGCCACCACGAGAACATCCGTAGCGCTTGGCCTTGTAACCTGTAATGATGAGGGAACCATTGTCATACCGGATAGTGCTGGTGGAGTGAAACGTACCACCCTAGAGCTCTCACCGATTCCCGATCCTGCACCTATCCGTTCCCTTCTTGACCTCCGTATTAACTGTTGTACCTCTTCTTCATAATCTGTCTCGCTGTCATCATCAGCTCTCTTTCTTTTCCCATGAGTCCGTTCATGTGTTACCAAAATCCTTCTTGCCTCATCAGAACCAGCCACCGTAGCAGCTGTCCTAGTCACATTCACAGTCGACACCCTCTCAACCGAGACTTGCACATACTCCTCTGGGTCAACCCTCTCCATGTCAAAAAATCCTTGACCGCCAAACTCTGCGTCAAGGTCAACGTTCTCCTCCGGAGACACAACAGGAGCAGCAGGTATAGCTTGAGGTGCTCCTGCCTGTTGTGGTGCCGGGTCCCTAAACTCGTCCCCTCGAGCAGGCACATACCCCGGGTTGATTAAGTACCCAAATAGTGGAGTATGTCGAGGACGAAGCTCAGGTTTGCTCCTCGCACTCGAAGATCTACATTGGGCGAAGATCCGTTTATTCACACTTTCAACGTATCTGATCGGACGGCGCTGAGGTAGCGTTGGAGCAACATGATTCAAGATCATTTGTAAGAATCTTGGATACATGATGAATCTCTCACGCGCCATCGCCCTTCTCTGACGATCAATCTCATAGAAGACCATCTGACTAAAGTTGTATCGCTTGTTGTAAGTCAGAGCAGTCATCGCAGACTGCATGGTCGCGCCCATGCCATCAGTGCCCGCCTTTCTCCCTGACATGCAAACAATCATGACATGCATGAGAAAGTGCCACTGGTCAAGCAGAAACCCCCTCCTTCTCTGCGTATCTCCCAAGGGACCTGAGTATCCCATCCTCAAAAACGCTCCATCACGGAAAGGAGCCACAAACTCTGTCGGATCATCTCTTGTCTCATCTCCAAAACGTAAAGCCGCCCGGATTTGTTCAGATGAGAACTGAACAGTGTGATTGTTGACTGTTGCTCGCATCACCGTGGGCTCGACCCTACAATCATATTCCACGGTCTGCCAAAAATCCTCAATGTTAGGCAAGGATATTGGCAGAGTTGTTGTAATCGCGTGGAATATCCGCGAGCGTAACAGAAACGTGATGATTTCGCGGAAATCATCAACTCCGCTCGCCTCCGGGTCTAATGTTATATACATGTTGTGACCCGGGAAGAACTGTCTCTGGTTATCACCACCGTCATCACCGCCTGCACCACCTATAGCAGCCATATCTGCATCAAACAAACTAAGTTAAACAAACGTCAACACAAATCACAAGTTCGCCTGTTAACATGAGCGAAGTTGTAATCTTTTCTGTATAGGCGAAGTTAAAGATGGGGCGAAGTTGGGACACAACTTCGCTTCAACTTTAACTTCGTCTGTTAACTGTTAAGTAAAAAAGTCCAGGCGAAGTTAATGGTAACTTCGCCTAACCACAACATCGCCTCATAAACTGTCAAAAAAATAATTATCAGGCGAAGTTAAACCTCAGGCGAAGTTACGGACAACTTCGTCTAAACTGTAACTTCGCCGAATATGAAACGGCATCAGTTAGGTTTATCGAACGACGTGATTTGGTCAATTTTGAGCTTGCGAATCTCGTAAAACTTGATTTAATGACGATTTAGACGATTAGATTGATTATGAACACGTAAACATACGTTTGAAAATCGGTTGTTAAGGGTTAGAAAAACGAGAACGTGAATCGGATCGAATTGACCGTTGATAAACGTTAATGAACATGATTAATCGATTCGATTACCCTACACACCTTTAAACACGGATTAGAATCGAAGGAAGAGTGAACACAGAAAAATCGATAAGTTCGCTGAGGGTTTTGAGGTTAAGTTCGCTGGATAAGTTCGCTGGGTTTTGAAAATAATGAACCAGTTTGACCTTTAATTTCATTTATATAGGGTCAAAATTATACAGGCGAAGTTGTGGATAACTTCGCCTAATGCAGGCGAAGTTATGGACAACTTCGCCGGTATTAAAATTTTCAAAACAAACCCCTATAATTTGAACAATTTGCAATTAAGTTTTAAAAACAACCTTTAATGTGTTAAATGATACGATCAAGACCAAGTAACCAGATATAAAATCATACAACTACATAAGTAGAAAAATTTTAAAAATAAAATACACGGGATCAAATTTCAGTCTCGATAGGGACTACCATGTTTTAGAAAAGATCCGAACAGGAATCATACTAACTACGTGACTGTCACACAGATCCGTGTTCAGCTGTATTATGACATAAAGAAACAGGTTGTAAGCAGGTAAATATCTTAGAATGGTTTTCATCATTTCTGTGATACGGGTTAGGTTCAATTAAGCTCAAAATTTAAATGGGCAACAACTCAGAGATTATGATACCTCCTATCTATTCTCAAAGCGTATTTGGCTTTCCCCAAGTCACCCTGAGTTGACCTCGACCCGTAGTGTCTGATTAAATAGTAGGAATTCTTCGATCTTTGGACTCTTAATCCCGTTCTCTATCTTGCATCTTGATTGAGAAGTCTTATCATTATGAACTCTATAATGTCTCAATAACTAATTATTATTTATTTTATTTATTTTATATTTTTTTTTAAATATTTATACAAACTTCAGATAAACTACTGCAAGTCCCGAATCTGGATCACTGCAGTTTCTTGACACGCTATCTTCACGGGAATCAGAACACTCACGGGCTCGCGTATGACTGGGTAATCGCTTTTCTGCCTATCATTCAGAAAGATATGTATGAAGACATGCACAACTCTTAAGGAGTCTCCACATAAAATCGAGTAGATTTAGTTAGTATCACTTCTACTTTTACGCACCATAAAAAGCTACCATGACATACAATGACTGTTCTAAAGTCTTTTTGGCCTAATAACTTCACTAGTTAAGCACACAGAATCAGTATATCTATCACCTTCCAAGGTTGGATCAATTTTCTGTTAAACATAGTAAAGTAACTTCTTACGAAGTAGTAGACTTGAAAAATAATTTCATCTCCCGTAAAGAAAAGAAAAAAAAATTTTAACTTCAATCGCCCCGACCAAATCAAAGTCTTCAGGTAAACGGCTATCCCGAAGATCCAATGAATCAGCTGGACCAACCACATACAAGTATGTGTCCTTCTAACTAAGTATGATCGATTAATTTTCAGCGAAAGAATAAAAACACATCATAAACCGCCCCGATCAGTTTCAGTCATCTGGTTAATGGCTATCCTTATATTCTACAAGTAGAAATGAGGACCAAACATATCCGAAGATATGTCCTTCAAACTGAAGTAACCGACATAATTCTAAGCGATAGTGACGTTTTTTTTTTTTTTAACACAAAAACACACGACATGGTTACTCGGGATTGATCATCCCATTCAGCTCAACAAGGTTTTGAAATCTAGTTTTGTCAAACGCTTTCGTGTACAAGTCAGCGAAATTATCTAACATGTCAACCTTTTCGAGCACAATCAGTTTCTTCTCAGCACAATCCCGTATAAAATGATGACGAATGTCAATATGTTTAGTTTTACTGTGCTTTACGGGATTGTTAGTTACTGAGATAGCAGCAGTGTTATCAATGCAAATAGGAGTAAGAGTAAAATTCAGACCATAATCGCGCAACTGTTGTTGAATCCATAGAACCTGGGAGCAGCAGTTGGATGCTGCCATGTATTCTGCTTCACATGTTGAAATTGCGACTGAGGTCTGCTTCTTGCATTGCCAGGACACTAGTCTGCCACCAAGAAACTGACATCCACCAGTTGTAGACTTCCGACTCTGATTACACCCTCCATAATCAGAATCTGTGTACGCGACTAGCTCCAAGTCTCCTCCTCTCGAGTACCACAACCCCAGCTTCGGCTTTCCTTTGAGATACCGCAGTATCCTCTTCGCACCCTTCAAATGAGATTCTTTTGGGTTTGCCTGAAAGCGTGCACAAAGACAAACAGCAAACATTATATCAGGCCTAGAAGCAGTTAAGTACATTAAAGAACCTATTATAGCCCGATATTGGGTTGGGTCCACATCTGCATCGTTGTCTAACTCAGCACCCAATTTATGGTTGACGCAGACTGGAGTATCGTATGGAGTGCTGTCCTGCATCTTGAAATGTTTGAGAACATCATGGACATACTTCGTCTGATGAATGAACATACCATCTTTCTTCTGATCAACCTGCAGTCCTAAAAAGAAAGTTAGTTCACCCATAGCACTCATTTCAAATCTCTTCTTCATGACGGCCTCAAACTCCTGACACATGGCGACCTTTGATGCAGCAAAGATAATGTCGTCCACGTAAACTTGCACCAGTAGAAAGTCGCTCCCTTTTCTCTTGAAGAATAATGTGCTATCAATCTTACCTCTTTCAAACTCATTCTCAAGCAAGTAGTCGGATAACGTTGAGTACCAGGCACGAGGTGCCTGATGTAGTCCATATAGCGCTTTACTTAGCTTGTACACGTGATCGGGAAAGTCAGGGTCAGGAAAACCCGGAGGTTGCTCAACGTACACAACCTCATCGACTTTACCATTTAGGAACGCACTCTTCACATCCAAGTGAAAGACCTTCATCTCCTTATGAGCAGTAAATGCCAAAAACAAACGAATGGCTTCCAATCTTGCCACAGGAGCAAACACCTCATTGTAATCAATCCCCTCTTGCTGATTAAAGCCTTTAACAACCAGCCTCGCCTTGTTCCTGATAACAATCCCTTTCTCATCTCTCTTACATTTGAAGACCCATTTCGTGCCTATCGCATGCACATTCTTCGGTTTTTCAACCAAATTCCATACTTCCATTTTCTTAAACTGAGCTAACTCTTCTTGCATGGCTTCGACCCACGAGCTGTCCTTAAGAGCCATTTGATAGTTCTTTGGTTCAATCTGGCTGATGAAGCAGGTGTACAAGCATTCGTTGATAATGCCCGTGTCTTTAATGCTTGTGTAAACACAGGTGTGCTCATTCAAGCTTTTTCTTGTTTGTACACCGGCGGACAGATCACCTATCACGTTCTTCAAAGGATGATCTTTGTGAATTCTTGTAGTCGGAACCTAACTGACATTCAGATTATCTTCCAAGTTCGAAGATAGCTCATCAATGGGTGATTGATGTTGAGAGTGAAACTGATTGATGAATTCCTCTTCAGTAGAGGCAGCAGGGGTATTGACAGCATTTGACGAGGAAGGCTGACATTCATCATACTGTGGTCGTTGCACCAAAGTGTCTTCCTCATCGCATATCATCTTCGTAGCAATTCTTTCCTCAACTTCTGCAAAATCCAAATAAGGCATGTTAAAAGATTTAAAAAGTCTATCATAGTCGAAAACCCCAGCGGGTCCCGTGCTTGGTTTTGGTGATTTGTAACTTGTGATATCAGTGTTACAGACCACCTCAACCTTGCTGGTCGATGTATAAAAGACCCGTCTGTTGGGAGTCCCAACAACTTATCCGACTAAGATTCCTTCGCCGGCTACTTCACCAAATTTAGAATTGGTCTTTAATATCGAACACGGGGACCCGAATGGTTCAAGACCACTCAAGTTGGGCTTTCTCCCATGCATAAGTTCATAACAGGTTTTATTTAATCTTTTAACAGTTAGCACTCTATTAAGGATATAACAGGCTGTTGCAACAGCTTCAGCCCAGAACACCACGGGAAGTTTTGAATCAGCCAGCAAGGTTCTGGCTCCTTCAATTAAGGTTCTATTCTTTCTCTCAGCCACTCCATTTTGTTGCGGTGTATACGGTGCGCTGTACTGGTGTTCAATCCCCTTCTGTAAGCAGAAGATCTCCATCTCATAGTTCTTGAACTCAGTCCCATTGTCACTTCTGATGTACTTAACCCTTTTTCCCATGATATTCTCAACCTTGGTAATCAAATTCTTTACCATCTGAACAGTTTCATCCTTTGACTTCAGGAAATATACCCAGGATTATCTAGAGAAATCATCAGTGATCACCAAGCAGTAAGATGTTCCTCCTAGACTTTTTACATT
The DNA here is from genome assembly GCF_021521415.1 of Bidens hawaiensis. Classification (NCBI taxonomy): domain Eukaryota; kingdom Viridiplantae; phylum Streptophyta; class Magnoliopsida; order Asterales; family Asteraceae; genus Bidens; species Bidens hawaiensis. The sequence goes on along the minus strand of NW_027491375.1, from coordinate 87,404 downwards.
CACGGGACCGAAGAGATCCATGTGAAGTAATTCTAGGGTACTGACAATTGAATTGACCTTCTTGGTGAGATGGGATTTCTTGTGTTGCTTTTCCTTTTTGCATGATAAGCATTTGTCTTCAAAGTTGAAGTTCTTCAAGGGAACACCCAGCACAAGCCCATTTTTGACAAGGTAGTTCATTTTCTGAAGATGAATATGCCCCATTCTCCTATGCCACAACTCGGACTCTGATTCAGTTGCTTTTGACAGAAGACACGATTCTTCTGTGGCCATCTCAGTCGACCTCATATCCATGATATACGTATTCTTCACTCTTGGAGCCTTCATAACAATCCAATTCTCTGGTATCTTGAAACCAGGATATAGCACGATCGCCTCATTCTTTGTAAAATGTACGGTGTACTCTTTGTCACAGATCTGCGAAACACTCAGCAGATTGTGCTTCAGTTCTTCAACAAAATTTACTTTCTCCAAAGTCATCTTTCCATTCGACACCGTCCCTATTCCGGTAATACTTCCACCGCTCTCTCCTGCGAAACTCACTCTTCCTCCTTGAACAGGTTTCCAATCGTGTAACAATTTCTTGTTACCCGTCATGTGTCGGGAACAGCCGCTATCCACAACCCATTGATTGTTGGCAGCCCTGTTCAACTGTTCCTGCACGATTAAAGCATATGATTAAAATCTGGGGACCCAAGACCGATTGGTCTTGGGTCGATACATCCCGTACCTTGGCTGTCCAAAGTTAGTATCATAATAATTTCTGTGAGTCCTAACAGGATACCTTGTTGTGGATTGTCTATGAGGCCATCCAAACCTTCGTGAATTAAAAGAATTATTACCTATGGTTTGGTTGTTAGCAGTGAAAAACTGAGATCTATTTCTTTGAAAACCTGAATTAGACCAATTTCTGAATTTTGATGGGTTTTCAGTTTTAACATTTCCGTTAGTTCTATTCTCAGTTCTCAAAGGCCTCACACCTCTGAATCTCTGCTTCAAAGGGCAATCAGCAACTAGGTGTCCTAATTGATTACATCTGAAACAACTCCTGTGTTCAACTTTCTTTTCCATAGTTGTTTTAGATGTTGAGGTTGTATTACTGCCCATTTGTCTCACATAAGGTGGGACATACGGGTTTAGTGGAGATTTCTTTTCAGTTGTTTTATTTTTCTCTCCACTTTTTGGTAACACTTCCTCTTGTTTTGTCTCACTCGCCTCGGAAGACTTGTCCGAGTTAGATGAGACAGGACTAGGCACAGGAATTTTCACATTAGACACAGGCTTACTCGTTTCGCCTTTACTAACTTCTGGTTCTTTAATCGTTACCTTAACCGGAACTGTCTAACCATAGTCAACATCGACAGATTTCTGATTACTAGGGTCATAAGTGTAATTATGATTGAAAGGTGGTGGAACTTCATGATAACCAATTCCTCCCTTTTTAACTGGGGAACCTTGATCACTAACGAGGTGATCAAGTATAGCGGTGGAATTTCTGAATTTCTCAAGTTTCCTGTTAAGTTCCACCACTTTCACCTGGTGATCAGCTATCTGTTTATCCCTTTCAGCAATTAGTTTGGTTTTTCTCTTCTAGTACTTCATAGCTAAGATCAATCACTTGAATTTTTTCAGCAAGCTTTGCTTTAAGACTTTTAATATCTTTCTCACTAGCTTTAATTTTTACTTTGTAACTATTTTCTCTAGCTTTAGTGAAATGATGATCTTCTTTTAATGTTTTAAATTGCGCATCCAAACTAACAAACTGATCAGTTATAGTTGTCAGTTGTTCAGACAGATGTTCACACTTAGTACAAGGGAGTTCGGTACTTACCTCGGAGAGCTGGTCTGCCACATCTGCCATGTAAGCTTCATTTTCGCCAGTTCCCTTCTCACTATCTGCAGTTTCGATGTTTGCCAAATTGGCCTGTTCAAATACTTCTTCAACATGCAGATTCCAATTGTACTCCTCGTTCTGTCTGGAAATCATGGCTCTATAGTCATTACCACTACCACTCTGCTGTGTAGATCTGTTTTGACTGCGTTCTACACGTTCATTTTTGCACTCTTTTGCAAAGTGGCCATTCTGCTGACAGTTGTAACAGCGAACCTTCGACTTATCAAACCCTGGCCTCTCACCGACAAACTTCCTGCCAGTCTTCTTCATGAACCTCTTAACCCTTCTCACAATCATAGCCATCTGCCACTGCAGATCCATCTCCTCCAGATCATCAGCATCGATCTGATCATAGTCTTCATCCAATATTGCAGGATCAACAATCTTACCCTGAATGTAATTCTCATACGAAGCAATAAAAGATGCATAGAGAGCAAACTGCTGTTCAGCAGATTTAACACTCATGGGCATCTTCGAGTAGTTGTTGTTTGAAACACTTGGGGAAAAACTACTCTTGGTCGCTTGAGGTTGAGAAGCATTTGATCCTCCAGCTACAAAGCACACATCACCGTTCATGTTGAGAGATACATGTCCTTCATGTGTTGAGCTAGCGCCTGACTCTCCCTTAGAGTAATAAGCAGATGATTCAGTTTTCGAACTTGATCCTGAGTTAACCTTTGCACCATACATACCCGGATCTTGAACCTGATCGGTAGTTGTCTCCTTTCGTACCATGTTTAGTTCAAACGTTGTTAGCTTGTTAACTGCTGTCTCCAAGTCATAGTCAGCAAAGTCTTTGTCTTCTCTCATCAACACAGTATACATCTCCCATTTCGGTGGGAGAGCATCAAGAAGCTTTTCAACAACCTCATCTTCTTTGTAAACAATTGAATAGTTGCTGAGTTCAGTCATCAGATGATAATATCTAGTGATGATATCATCAGTGATTCATTCTTCAGATACTTGAAGACCGAGAATTGGGTTTTTAGAAGTTTAATCTTCGATGCACGAATTCCCACATTGCCCTCAAACCGGTTTTCAAGCGCTTCCCAAAGCTCTCTGGCAGTTTTATACTTTCTGAAAGTGTGCAGAATCTCTTGTGGAAGAGCCATTGTAATTGCTGCATGAGCTTTGCTTTCGGCCTCATACATTTTCTTCTCTTCTTCTTCCATCTCTTTGTATTTCTTGATCTGATCACGACCCTCATACTCAGTAGTAGGTGGAATGTAACCATCTTGTATGCATACCCACATCTTAGCATCTTGGTACTTGACATATTGTTCAAAACGATCTTTCCACGCTACATAATCAGTCTTCTTAAGCATCTTCGGTGCCTTTGTAGCCGAACCTGCTTCCACTTCCATCTTAACTAGTTCCGTAATGTTGATTGACGACATCTTTCACGAAACCCAAAGAAACTCGAAAAATAAAAATTTTATTTTAAACAGTACTGTAGGCGAAGTTGAGGATAACTTCGCTTAAGTCTGAACTTCGCTGATTCTGAACTTCGCTTCCTTTTTTTAAATTCGCCTGATTCGGCGAAGTTGTGTATAACTTCGCTTAAGGTAGGCGAACTTGTGAAGTAGGCGAATTTGTGGGTAACCTCGCTTGAGATAAGCGAACTTGAGAAGGTAGGCTAAGTTGTGGATAACTTCGCTTAACCTTATATCTTCGCCGAAACCCTACGAACAGTGACGGCAACTTCGCCTGATGAACACGATGAATATGCAGGTTAGATTTCTGGATTTTACGAGGTTTGTGAAGGTGTTTTGGGTTGTTTATGATTGTAGGAGGTGAGTAGGACACAAAAACTCAGAAAACTCGTCCCGCGAATAGTCGAACGGATCAATTTCTACACCCGCGTGATAATCCCGAACCACACAATCGAGCAACTGGCTCTGATACCAATTGTAGGTTCCTAGCCGGATCTACACAAGATATCGCGTTCTACGTAGGTGCGGAATCCCTACGTAAGACGTTACGAGCGTAGAAAACAAAACGATTGAACACGTTACAATAAACACAAACACGTTATATTGCAACCGTAAACACATGATACAAAGATCACCAAATAAAGACTCTCTCTGACTCGTTCTCTGAATAATGAACTCTTTCGATATCTTTTTATAAAACAGCCGTAACCTAAAGGCTTATATAATCACGACAACTTCGCCTGGCATGTTCAGGCGAAGTTGTCACTAACTTCGCTTGTCTAATAAGTTCGCCTATGTCAGCGAACTTGTTAGCAACTTCACTTACATACAAAACTAAAATCTAACTAACACGATTACAGACACTCGACACTGAACTACTGACATCTTGCACCAACAAATAATAATCATAACAAAGAATTATATATATATAATCACACACATATATATACCTATACTTTTATATTTCTTTTCTTTTCTTTGTTATATATTTTCTTTTCATAAGCATCGAGTATAATTCCGACTTAGGGCATTAAGTCTTTATAATATTTTATTATTATTTTAGTCGGGTAGTAAGCCTTCCCTTTTTCTCGGCTTATAATTCCCTAGATACTCGAGCAGCACTTCTACACCGCTTAATCCTTTCAACACTCACCTTGATCGCCACTTCACTTAACTTTGGAAACTTGACATTTTTAGCCCAAAATTCCCGTGATGTTACAGATAGAGGCCCCACAAATCAATTCTACCACTCTAATCTCTGTCAAGTCATTGAGTGAGGAGTCGCGACCGTGCCCAGAATGTAGTGTTGGCTAGGGGTCAGGTGTTAACATGTGGATTGTTAGAATCAGGTCTGGTGGTTGTGTTTATACTATTTTGGAGTCCATTTATGACTTATATATTATTAGTAATGCGCATAACACCCTCGGTCAACAAGAAGTAACGACTACTAAATATATATAACATTATTATTGTATTTGATAAGAATCTCCTATGTAGATGCTAATTTGGACTTTACTATTTTTAAATACGGAAGTACTCGTTCATTCTCATGTAATCGTTTATTATAATACTATTATTATATTTTAAAGATTACATTATTATTTCATAATATTTTAAATACAGTACAACGCACTTAAAAGTTACTTAATAAGAAGCACACATAATACTACCTTCACATACAACGCCATCTATATAGTTGGTCTGCCATATGATGACGGTATCTAACACAAGCCTCTTTGATGTCACTATCTATCATCAGAGATTTGTTTCGAACAAGGTTTTCCATCATCATGCAAACAAGACCCCCAACATTTGCAAAGTTACCGTTGTCCTGAGGAACATCTACCTCAGCCAAACCAGCAGGCGTGTCATACTTGATGTGGTGACTGGACCTGCTCCAATAGTGAATAGCATCAAGAAACCGCCCGAAAAACAAAGTTATCATCTCTATGTAGTACGCAACATGACATCGTTTTTCATTCCTCCATCTCGTATTGGTCCAATATTGAGTAATTACCATGGTCCGCATATCAATACGGACCATGAGCCAGTCCGATTCCTGAATCCATAAGGGGAATTAAACGTAGTCAACCTCCCAAAATGGAGGGTATGGTTCTTTTCCTCCAGCCATCTCCCTTGAAGTTACAGACTTCTCATCTTTCATATGATCGTAGAAATCAGAAGGCAACATCGTCCAACGTTGGTTTTAAATTGGATATTTTAATAGCCTTGACTGTCTAACACGCATCATTCTTAGTGTCCGCGCTTCAACGTGTTGTACAATTGAATGATATAAGAATAAGTATAATATTTATAACATCATATAATAATATTATATATTATATAATAACATTATATATTAGTAATAAATAATGTACATATTTTTTTGTAATATAATATAAATTGAAATCATTACTCACGATTGATGACAAAGACCAGTTGGACTCGAAACCTAGCAGCGCACCCCAAAAATTACAATCTAATGGTTTCGTGATGAAATGAGAAACGAGTATAGCAAGGCGGTGAATCCCCGTTGTTATAAAATTCAACGACATCCTTCGACCAGCTTCTAGACTCTTCGACTTCAATTGAAAATTTATTTCTTTGTTGGGGGGTTTCCACATGATCTTCTTCCGGACTGCCCAAAGGAGTACTTGACGACGTGCCATAAATGTCTACCATAGACGGCCTCCTTACACGCCTCCAAATTTTGACCGTCGTTCTTGCAGTTTTTGGAGCTAGTTGAGAATAGAAAAATTCATCGTTATTTTTCTCCGTATTTCGGGATTTTGGTATGTTGAAGGTACTAGTCGGGTTGGTTTATATGTTAAAAGAGTGGAAGCTGAAATTTTGAAAGCGACCTATACGCCACGTAAAATACTAACCTTCGTGTATGTGGCACAGTCGACAGCCTTTTCAGACTACAAGCTTACTTACATGTTGGAAAATAATGGAACATAACCTCCATGTAGAGTGTTTTACGTGACGGTTATAGAGATTGTGAGCGTCTAAACTGACAAGTAAAGGTCTAAACGTGGTGGTTAAAGATATTTTCACAGGCCCTACCCACTAAATTTAAATCATTTTCCCAATCCCCCTAACCGCTACACCGTATGTCACCTCTCCCCTAAACTCGTCCACCATATTTCACCAAAACCACAACTACCATCATACGTTTCAAACTCTATGTAATCTTATTTAGATTAGGATTACACATGTCGAGCGATCTAAGACAGGTGATCAAAGAGATAATGGTGGTTGTGTAGATGCTAACAGATTCAATGATAGTGAGGACGGGACCGGGTTCATATCTGTCACAGTAGTTGGGTTCATTCATATTTACGGATATAATCCCTCTCAACAATATTTGTAGATCCCATCAGCTTGTTTATTTCATTTTCAACATGGTGCAATAACTGAATGTAATAGTCCAGGAGTGGTGCTACATTATTAAAGAAATTATATATTGATTTTTAATTTAATACAAGGTGCATAAAATAGTTAACAATGAAACATCGGTATATATACAATCAATCAGTTAAATCAATAGTAGGACCTTCGACTCTCCAGTTTGACATGATTCTAAGGTACTTGTTTATCCAATCTCTGTACAAGGCTCTCCATCCGTAAGCCTCTTCTTTTGCAAATCTCGCCCAAGTATATACCGGCAACGGCAACGGCACCGGGAAATCCCCTTCAAGTTTTATAGTTATCCAATGAGTATCTGCAACATTAACAATGGCTAGGGCCGGATAGTCACGCAACCGCTCTGGACCCTCTCTCATCTGGAAAAAGTTCTGGATGCTACACGGCTCGAGAAGTATTAGAACGCAATTAAATGTTTGAGCAACCACGTATCCATGGGCGGGTAACTGAAACTAGCGGTTGCTAAGCGCATCTTGAACCGTTTCATAAAATTCAAAATGGTAACGGGCCTTCCACCAATCTGGGTTCAGGTCCATCTCTTTCTTAATAGCAACCCTAACACCCGTCCACTTCTTTTGACTCGTTCCCAAGCCCTCAGCAATTGCCCGAAAACCGCAGTTACCGCCTGGCTTTACATCTATGATATTTGAGATGTACGGGTAACTCCATGGTGGAACAACGTCCTTATACATTTTTACCACTGCAATGCCTTTCAGATCAGCCACTAATGGAAAAATGATGTCACCTCCCGTCTCCTTTTTTCTTAGACGATAGTTTTGGTGGTTTTGGTGGGGACATCTTAAACTGTGACTGGGACTGCGACCACAAATGCTCCAAGAATGAGGGGGTTTCATGAATGTTATGTGACGAAGAAGGGGTGTATAAGGAAGGGATATACGAGTTGTGGCCGCGCCTCGATCTTTTTTAATTGATGACTTATGTTGGTACGCCCCCGAGGGTATTCACGTTTCTCAGGCTCTTTTTTATTTGAATTGCCGGGAAGAACAGACCAATTCTTCGATAAAAGACTTTTTTTTCTCTTTTGGATATTTTCGTATCAGAAACGTTTGTTTAAGATCTTCCATTTCGGCCTCAAAGTCTGGTTCTTCATCCTGTGCGACCACCAAATCGAAATCAAGCTTCCTCCAAAATCTTTCGATTTTTGTGGAATAGGTATGCATGTATGATGGTGTTGCTCCAGCTCACACACACATGGCAACCCCATAGACGTTCGTAGTTGGTGTCGGCACGTATGTCCAGACTCAATCATCTTTTCAAACTTTCCATACTCCTTTTCCAGTAGCGTAAGAGCCTTAATCGATAGTTTATAATGTAGCTTGTAAAACATCTGAAGTTTATGGTCTTTATTCAACTTAATACGAGAGGATTCAAAGGTTGCTCTGATTTGAACCTTCTGGGCTTGTATAACCTCAAGGGCATAAGCCGCAACTGCGTGAAGGGTGTTGTTGGCCCCGTTAAGGTGCCTTCTCAAGTTCGCGTGCTGACTCTCAACTCGGTTTGTTGTAGTCTCGCCGAAGTTTACCCGATCGTCCATCCAGCAAGATACAAAATTTCCCTTGAATCGCACCAGCCAGTTATCATGGATATAGTCCTATATCTCTAAAAAAACAAGAATAAACTTATGAAATGCACTTAGTAGATTATAATAAGACTTGAGTTGTTTCCCATGTTGGGCTAACGCTCCTTGCAAATTTACGCAGTTATATTCGTAATCATCGAATGTGGGAGACTCACACAGTACCCTACATGAGAGCGAAATCTTCTCTTACTTCTCTATCATACATACCCTTCCACTTTTTCTTTATATTCTCATGTATGTGCCACCTGCATAGGTTTTTGGTATCACGTGGGAATACTTTTTCATATGCATTCATCAGGGCTATGTCTCTGACCGTGACAATGATGCGCAGCTCAATAGAATCCTCAAGCATATCTTTGAGGTGCACACCAATATACAGAACAAACGATCACTTGTACATGTTGGTGTTGTACGTCATGTCAATCAACAACAAATGGGGGAACGCACTCCACATTGTAAACGTCGTATCATGACAGAAGAATAGGAAGTTTTCAAATACCTGCACCCGGTTTAATATGACGTTAATAAATTTTTTTAAACCTTCGTTGTAAGAAGTCAAATTCAAAAACGTGAACCTGCATAGGGGTATTTTCAACTTTATTTTCTTTTATCAACTTCTATATAAGATTGTGTATGTCCTTCTCAATAACGCAGATTCCAGGAAACCTATTACGTGAGAGTGTAAAATTTTGTTGCGTCTTCACGCCATCCATGTGTAACCTTGCAAGTCACAACCATATCAACCTCCTCGTCGGACATTCTCCTTAGATACGCGTGACCCTCCTTAAAGACGAATGGATCGTGGTTGTGCATCTGGTTACGACCTAAAGCTTCCAGAAATCACCACCCCGGTCGTACCTTCCTTTTAGCTTAAAAGGACAGCCCTTCTTTATACTACCGGTACGCCTGACTGTCGCCGTGAGTTTTGGTTCCCCACCATGATTGCATCCAAGATCCACGGCGTTTGTCCTAGATCATTGGACAACAACAACACGCCCATGCTCCCGACCTCTTTTCTTTGCTGATTCCTCCAACTTCTCACGGGAAGAAAAAAACTAAAACAGCTATAACGTCGAACTTAAAACGCGTTAAAATACTAATTATAAAATTTATCTTATTTTAACAAAATGTATGGTTTCATACGTTATCCGTTTTATATGGCACTTTCGCCTCGCGTATGTAATTATCATCATCGTCATCTTTGTTACCAAAAAGATGTCCGGCGTACTCGTTGTGACTAGTCTCTTGAGCGGTATCACGAATGTGGTCCGGTTTTGGTTGTGACCGGTACGACACCTCTATTGGTAAAGGGTACGAACGTTGACTACCAGAATACGACTCTTTAGTATTAAACTAGTATGAAGGCTGGGTACGTAATACAGGTTTTCTGATAATTGGTATGATGGCTGACCGTAATCATGTTCAGGCTGTGACCAGTACGAATTGTTGCTTCCCGCCACATCCGAAGGCGGAGGGTCGCGTACAAAATATTCACAACAAAAAATATGGTTAACATATCTAATTTCAAAAGTGACTAACGACTACAAAACGAAATAAACATACGAAGATACATGGTTCAAATTTGGTAATGCCACCTCCGCCTCATCGTCATAATCTACAAACCCCGGCAGCCCCATACTCAAATCTGGAATATTTGACTCCTCGTTCGTCCCCGGATATAAACCGTCAAACAACCACGACATTTTTTGGCTTTGGGGTTTTGGACAGTTTGTATGTGTATGTTGCATGCATGCATGCTAATATATATTACAATAGGGAGAAGGGGGGAGCCTTCTGACTCAATAATTTAATTATGACCATATACGCCACGTAAAGATATATACGTGGCGTATAGAATACGACATAACAATTGATTTGATCTTTGTAGTTTGTCGTGTACCCAATCAGTCACAGTTAGCACTATACGTGGTATTGTTAGCCAATGACAACCTGCAACGATCAAATCATCGTCAGTGTCGCACAACGTACTATACCGCCACGTATAGTACTATACGTGACGATTTGTGGGTAGTGGTTAGTAAGACCCTTTTCTTATAACACAAACAAACATCAATTAAAATTAAAAATAAAAGTGAATATCTAAATTAGGGTAAAGTTAAAATACAAAGGAGACAAAAATGAGAAGTGTGAGAAGAATTTGTAACCACATAAAAAACCTCTTAAAAATAAATTAAAAAAAATCATAACTTAAAATATAAATAAAAAAAATTAAAAACTAAAATGTTTCCGCCTTCATTCCCATTCAAAAAAAATAAAAAAATAAAGGAAAATTGACGAAAAGACACAGTGACAAAATCAAAGACACAATAACGAAAATGAACAAAAGACACAATTATAACTAAATAAAGACATAATAGATCGCAAAATATAACACAATGACGAATAAAATATAGCATAATGTTAATTAATATAACACAATATAAAGAAAAAAAGACACAATGTCAAGGAAAAAAACACAATCAATAACGAAAATAAACACAAAACACAATGGTCTTTTTCACTCACCATTGTTTTTTTTTGTTTTCTTGTTTTTTTTGTTTTTTGTTTTTTTTTTAGAACGATAAAGATGATGGAAACAATTTTTTGTTTTTATCTTTTTCGTTTTTATTATATTTTGAGTTATGATTTTTTTATTAATTTTTAGGGGTTTTTCTATGTGACTACAAAATCTTCTCATCTTTCTCATTTTTGTTTTCATTTATAAAATAATTTGAGCCACCCAAATTTAATGTCAAAACATACCATAATCATTGCACCACCATCTCAAAAATATACAAAGATATTTTTAATATCAAATTAAATTATCCAAAAATTAGTATGTGGTATTAGTCTGTGGTATTGGTCGACAATCAATCATCCATAATCTTGACACTATTTAAATAATAAAAGTATAAGATGGAATTATGGGTTTACATGTACATACTAAACTAAAAAAACATTTATTTTAAATAACTAGGATTGACAAAACAAAATAAATATGATGATGCATTTTTTCTTAATTTGTGATCCTATCCTCGCGGTTTGAGTGTTGGTAGACTTGTGAGCGCAAACCTATGAACCTATCACTGGTCAATTTACTTTGGGATCTAGGATGTAATCATCCATGGTTTTTCAGTTTTGACGCCCTGCTTGCGATGCGCGCATATAATGTGTATATGTGTGAACCCTCGGGTGGGCAAAAGTAAAATTGCACTAATTTTGACGTTATTTTACTAATCTCGTGAAAATAACGTTAAAAGCGGCGGAAGGTTAATCAGGCATCATGTGGTGGCGTTGATAGCCGAAAGACAAGGGCACATGCACCGATCAGCCGGTGTCCCGATGATTGAGTGCTATGTGCCTTATGTCCAAGGCTTGATGCAAAACTACTATCGAGCCGGGGGTCTCACCGGAAGCAGCCTCTCTATCCCTATGGGATAGAGGTAAGGCTGTCTACATCTTACCCTCCTCAGACCCTACCATAGCATTGCTATTGGTGGGATATACTGAGTACGATGATGATGATGATGATGATGTTTTTCAGTTTTGACGGACTTAAGCAAATCTATGATTAATTTAATTTCGAAGTCTAAGATATGACATAAGCAAATAACATGAACTATTTGTGTAATTAACTTTTATTTGAGTTTTTACTAGGGGTGGCAATCTTGACCCAAACCCTTTCAAATGGGTCAATTTGAGTTGTTTTAAAAATTAAATGAGTTGATTTGGGTAAAAGGTTTTAACTAAATAGGTCAATATGAGTCATTTTAAATTCCATCATTTTGTTTTTGAGTCAAAATGGGTTTACAAGTTCAAAGAATTGGGTCAATGTGGGTTAGCGTCCTAAGGAAACGTGACAGGTCTCGGATCGGAACGGGTTTTCATACAAGACAGGTTTCGACACGAAACGGGTTTCAGATTGGAACGTGTTCGGTTCATGTATCAAGCCAACACGAGTTTTCACCCATGACGGGTTGGGTTTTGGTTTCTTTTTGGTCGATTCGGGACTCGTTTTTGTCCGTTTTTTCGATTTCGGTTCGATTCTCAGTTTTTTTTTTATTTATTTATTTATTTTTTTGGAACGAGGTCAACGTAGGAAACATTTTAGTGTTTTTACTTTTTATGTTTATGCTTTATATTTTGAGTTATAGTTTATTTATTATTATTTTTGAATATTTTTTTGAGGGTTTTTTATCTTTATAGGAAACCCCTCAAAAAAATCAAAAAAAATAATAATAAAAATCATAACTTAAAATATAAATAAAAAACGAAAATTTAAAAAAAAAACTAAAATGTTTCCGCCATTATTCAAAAAAAAAAAAAAAAAACCTCGAAACCCTGTTTGACCCTAACCTATTCCGACCCAAACCAAAACAACCCTTTTTTTACTTGACCCGTTCTAACCCAAACTCGTTTTGACCCATGACTCATTTCAACCCATGACTCGTTCGACTCGACCCAGCCCATTTGCCATCTCTATTTCTTACCATAGCACGAATCTAAACCTGGATAGGCTAGACCAATAATTCCACAGAATGCAGGTCAAATAAGGAATAACACAATGATACAAGCAAAGCTCAACAAGTCCGGTGACGTAAACCTGCAAAACAGAACACCGTGAGCTCGTTACAAGAAGGACAAGAGGGGAGGTCTTCCTATAACCACCATCCGGCGTGCGAATAAGTACGATTCTTAGAGAGAGAAAGTACTTTAAGTGATTGATGTAATATGTGAAGTGTGAATGAATATCTCATGATGATGGAGATAGTATTTATAGCCGGTGGTTAGGGGGGATATTATTGGTACAGTTGTCCCCTTCTAGAAGATGCTCATTGTAGCAAACTGTACACGTGTCCGCACATGATAGGACGAGACAACTGGCCATGTGCACGATTATAATAACCTTGTCAGCTGTCTTTCCCTGATTGGTTGTTACATCACGTGTTTTCCAAGAAAGAAACTTCGCGTAAATCTTCTAGAAGGAAGTTAGTTACAACTGATTTGCTGTCATCACTCTTCTGTCATCTCGCGCATGAGGAAAATGTCTTGCGGATGACTTCTGAGGGAATCCTATGCGACCCGTAGATAGTCTCTGGAATTATCCCTTAGTCTTCCTCTAACTTAGGTCATGCGGGTGATGGGAATGTACCGCGGATGACTTCTGAGGAAGTCCTGAACGACCCGCGGATGATCCGTTATGGGTGTTCGGGTCTTTTCACTACCCTACCTCTATAATGTTGTATTATTGTTTTAAGGAAATTGGATTCTAATAATCCCAACTAGGGATGAGCAATAACCAAATCGTTAACCAAAACCGAACCGAAAACCGAATTAACCAAACCGCGCCAAACTCTTCCTTTTTTTTCATATCTTCAAGTCTTTTTTCCTCTATTTCATGTATTATATGTATTAATTGTTAAAAACTATCATTTTCATGTATTTATATCTCCATTTCATGTACTAATATCTCAATGTAAAATATATTTATACCTTCATTTCATGTCTTTTTAAGCAAAATTTTAGCCCAAGTTTGATATTGGTTATTAGCCGAACTGAATCGATAAACGATCGATTCGGTTAATGCTAATAACCGAACCGTGCACACCCCTAATCCCATCGTCTGCAACCTGAAACTACCTCCAATGCAGTGGTGGTTGTGAGCCGGATACGGTTGGTTGGTGGTTGTGAGCGGAAGATTTTTTGAATGTGAGAAAGATGGATGACGGTCTTATATATATATTGTGGTGGTTGTTTTCAGCGTTAGGCGGTGGTGGTGGTGGTGGTCTTGGAGAAGATGGGTGAGGAAGAATATGTATTATGTATGTATAAATTATAGAAAATAAATAGCTTTAATTAATATTATATATATATAGAAAAGGGTTAAAATAAAAATAGATAGTTTCTTAAGAATGGTAAGAAGAACATAAAATTTGAAGTTAAGAAACTATGTAGTCTAAATCCTAGATCCTATGAAACTATTTGGTATTTTGGAAACTGACAATCTCAACCACTAGATCATAAATCTAATGGTCTAGATCTATTCTTACTCTTTCTAGAAAACTATCTATTTTTATTTTAGCCTATATATATCTTCTGAATTAAAAAAAAGGCATTTAAGTTATTTCACACTAACTTAATTGAACATAGACTAACGGAGTTAGTAATCTGTTAAATTGAGATTGGTATTGATAACTTACTTGAAAGTTGGGATTGTCACGAGTTAGATTGTTAGTTGGAATTATTATTAACCATTAGCTAATAGTTGTGATTATTAAAATCCAATTCTCCTTGTTTTAAAAAGGCTCTATTTTCTTACTTTTATATTTGATGGATTTGTTTTATTATTAAGGCTTAGTAAGCAAAACCGCAAATTCAAAGTATCATATGCTTTGATTTGAATTTTTCAATGTTTGGCTTTAATTTAAGGCAAATTGAATTACAATAATCTAAACTACAACTCACTGGCCATTAATAACGCATACAGATAATTATACTAATCACCCTCTCAACTTTCCTCTAAATTTGCTTCTAATGAATTGACAAATTTTTATACCAACGAGAATGTCATGCAATGCTTTGAAACGACATAAATAAAAGTTAGGAACATAAGGCAATATTTAGAATTTAACATGTGGTTTCCTTAATTGATGTAGCATTAATATTTTGATACATATAAATTGACATATATACACATTTCATTTCATTCTTAGGCTCAAACCATTTAAACCACAATTGTAACGGCTGGCTGGCCTATTATTATTATTATTATTATTATTATTATTATTATTATTATTATTATTATTATTATTATCCTTCCCAACCAAGAGGAATTAAGCAAAAAAGAGAGAAGAGAAAATTAATTGATGTTCTCATTAATATATATTCCGATCTGCAAATTGGTAATTGATTGATTTAGGAAATATATAATTAAATTAAGGATGAGAATCATACAGGAGATGTTCGAGCATCCGGACGATCTGTATCCGTTGTTGAAGCTGAAGATGGCGGCCAAGCAGGCCGAGACGCAGATCCCCAGCGACCCACATTGGGAATTCTGTTATTCCATGCTTAACAAGGTTTCAAGAAGCTTCGCTCTCGTTATTCAAATGCTAGGAACCGAGCTTCGTGACGCTGTAGGTTTCATTTCATTATGCATGCATGCTAATTATGCGTTTGTTTGTTTGTTTGTTTGTACGTAGAAACTATTGTATCGATTTTGTGCATGTGGATGCATATATGATTTTATGTTTCTTTTAATGATTTATGGATCGAGAATTGGTTTTAAATGTGGATTATGATTTGCAAATCAACGTTTGATTTGTGGATCATGAATCCAATAGTTTTGATATTTAAGTGATATGGCAAGATTTTGTTTTATTCTGTAAGTTGATGTGGATGAGTTTGAAGGCTGGTGCTCATGATACAGTCAAGCCATTTGCATATACAATTAATTATATGTGCACTCAAAAGTATCTGATACATGCTAGGTAATTCTTGGGGAGGCAGTAAACTGTTAACATGATGCACTTAAACAAATTGATTTCAGTCAAATCATCTCTTGTGTATGAGCAAGACAATAATAATAATAATAATTTTTAGAATCCCATGCATAAGAAGTTATTATAATCTGTCACTGCACATCTGGTAGATCTTTAATGCACTTTATTTAAGTCTTTCCATTTTATAAGTAATTGCTGGCTGGAATCGTTCTCTTTTGAACATGCAGGTATGCGTTTTCTATCTGGTTCTTCGAGCCCTAGACACTGTTGGTATGTATGTCCTGTAATTGACATCAAGTAGGTATTTTTGAAAATTTTCCTGATTTACACATTTTGAGCAGAGGATGATACAAGCCTGGATACCATGGTTAAGATACCGATTCTGATGGAATTCCATCGCCATATCTATGATACTGATTGGAAATTTGAATGTGAGTGCTGCTGCTGCTTTCTTTACATCTCTACATGAATGATTTACTAGTTGTTTTTCTTTTTTTCATAATTAAAGGCGGTACAAAGGAATACAAGATTCTCATGGACCAATTCTGTCATGTTTCCACTGCTTTTCTGGAGCTTAATGACAGGTTTTGCCTTTTTTATATATTAACATATATAAATCCATCTTCATTTACAACCAACTATTATTGTGCAGTTATCAGGAGGCAATTGAGGACATAACCATGAAAATGGGTGCCGGAATGGCAAAGTTTGTATTCAAAGAGGTACATATGGTTTGCTTCTACTTACTTGGGTCCTTTTATATATAGTTAAAATTATGTTTAGTGAAGATTTGATTATCGGTCAGGTTGATACGATTAAAGACTATGATGAGTATTGTCATTACTCTGTGGGACTTGTTGGATTAGGGCTGTCAAAACTCTTTCATGCCTCAGGAAAAGAAATGCTGTTTCATGAATCTATTTCCAATTCAATGGGCTTATTCCTCCAGGTAATAAATAAATAAATAATGTTGTCTCAGGTCACTTGAAGAATTATAAGCTTTGTATCAATGGTGCAGAAAACAAACATCATTAGAGATTACCTTGAGGACATTAATGAGACACCCAAGCCGCGCATCTTTTGGCCTCGACAGATCTGGAGTAAATATATTGATAAACTAGAGAACTTGAAACACAGAGAAAACTCACTAAAGGCCGTTCAGTGTCTGAATGAAATGGTGACAAACGCGCTGCTACATATTGAAGACTGTTTAAAGTATATGTCCAACTTACGTGATCCCGAAATCTTCAAGTTTGGTGCTATACCACAGGTATTTGTTATTTTATTTGAGGCTTTCCCCTTATTATTTATCCTGCATTGCTCACAAAGCTTTGCAATACCAATGATCAGTAATATGAATGTTTTAATGGATTCAAGTGATGGATGTTGAATCAATCAATCAATCAATCATGCCCAGTAAAATCTCACCGACAGCAAAGCTATAAGTAGGGTCTGGGGAGGGTGGGATGTAGGCACACCGTACCTCTATCCAAAGGAATAAAGAGGTGGCTTCCAGAGAGACCCTCGGCTCTAAGTACATGTGTATGACGCAAAATAAAGGAAATCAAAGTTTAACAGTTATATAAAAACTACTACTAATTATAATAATATTAATAATAAGATCACAGTTTAACGGCTATATAAAAGCTAATAATAATTATAATAATAATAATAATAATAATATATGTAAGGGAAATACCATTATGGTATGTGACCTAAATAAGTTAAGTCTAAGCCCTAAGGTATTCAATTCTCTCTAAAAATCCTTAACTTTAATTCTACTTCTCTACGAATTCCTATCCTCAACCATGTCCTCGGAGAGGTTTAGGTCTATCAAATCATGCCTAATCCTCTCATCCCAAGTCAATTTCGGTCGTCCTCTACCCCTCCTCCCCTCTATAGTAATGTTTTCTACGGATCTAACAGGATTCGTCGTCTGTCTTCTCTTTACATGTCCAAACCATCTCAATCTCCACTCTCTTATCTTGTCTGCTATGTTCGCCACCCCTAATCTCTCGCGAAACACAACGTTTCTTATTCGGTCTAGCCTTGTGTGCCCACACATCCAACGTAGCATTCTCATTTCTGCTACCTCCATCTTCCGTACTTGTGCCTTCTTGATGGCCCAACAATCTGTTCCGTATAGCATTGCAGGTCTAACTGCTACCCTATAGAATTTTCCCTTTAGTTTAGTCGGGAAACTCTTGTCGCACAATATACCTGTGGCTGCTTTCCATCTACACCATCCTACCTGAACTCGGTGGGTCACATCACTGTCTAATTCCCCATCGCTCTGTACAAATGATCCTAAATACTTGAACTTCGTTACCTGCGGGACCACCTGCCCTTCAATTGTGATCTGTGCGTCTTCATTGTCGTTTATCCCACCAAAATCACAGTGGAGGTACTCCGTCTTAGATCGGCTAATCTTTAAACCTTTTGTCTCTAAGGTTGTTCGCCACTCCTCAAGCCTCATGTTTAGATCTTGTTTTTTCTCAGCAAGTAACACAATATCGTCTGCGAACATCATGCACCACGGGAGAGTCCCCTGAATCGACTTTGACAACTCATCCAAGACTACTGCAAAAAGAAACGGGCTCAACGCTGACCCCTGGTGAAGACCTACCTCTACAGGAAAGAAATCAGTATCCCCCACTGGCGCACGGACACTTGTTTCACTCCTGGTATACATATCCATAATTATCTCTATGTATTTCCTGGGCACTCTTCTACCCTCCAAGCACTCCCAGAGCACCTGTCGTGGCACACTGTCGTAGGCCTTTTCTAGGTCAATAAACACCATATGTAGATCACGCTTCTTCTCCCTATACTTTTCCATTAATCTTCTTATAAGGTGTATTGCCTCTGTGGTGGAACGCCCCGGCATGAAGCCAAATTGGTTGACCGTAACCTGAGTTTCTCGTCTAAGTCTAACCTCAATCACTCTTTCCCATAGTTTCATAGTATGACTTAGTAGTTTGATTCCTCGGTAGTTACCACAACATTGGGCGTCTCTTTTGTCTTATAGATAGGAACTACAACGCTGCTCCTCCACTGGTCTGGCATCTTACCTGATTTGAGAATACTATTGAACAGAGTAGTTAACCACATGACTCCTTCCTCCCCCATACACTTCCACACCTCGATGGGTATGTTGTCTGGGCCAACCGCCTTAGACCTTCCCATCCTCCTAAGTGCATCCTTCACCTCTTCTCGTGTGATCCGTCGGCAGTAGCAGTTATTCGATTGTTGTCGTTGAAAGTTTGTGTTGTCATGTTCTTCTTGGTAAGCTCTCCCATTGTTAAAAAGATTGTGGAAGTAGGTTTGCCATCTTAGCTTGATGTCCTGCTCCTTGACCAGTACATGCCCATCTGTATCCTTTATGAACTTCACCGGTCCTAGATCTTGCCTTCTACGCTCCCTGGCTTTGGCAATCTTAAACATAGCATGTTCCCCCTCTTTTGTTTCTAGACTTTCATACATCCGTTTAAAGGCCGCCTTCTTTGCTTCCGCCACTGCCTTCTTCGCCTCTATCTTGGCCGTTTTGTAGTTGTCCCTCAATTCCACTCGCTCCTCCTCATTCGTGCACCTCATTAGCTCCCTAAAACATCCTTGTTTGTCCCTTATCTTGTCTTGCACTGCGTCATTCCACCACCAAGACTCCTTATGCCCACTTGTCTTTCCTGTTGTGACCCCGAGAGTCTCCTTTGCTACTTGGATGATCTTTGTCTCCATAGCTTCCCATATATGAGTTGAGTCCCCATTTAGTCGAGCCCCGCGTATGCAGTATGAGTTTATCCTTAAACAGTAGGAGATTTTCGTCCTTCAAATTTCCCCATCGAATTCTCGGTGTACCTTTCTTCTCTCGAACAGTCAGCTTATTTCTGAAGGCTATATCTGTAGTCGATGTTGAGTCACAACTGCCTCCCCAGGTATGACTTTGCAGTCCTTCCACCAACATCGGTCTCCTTGCCTCATCAAAAGGTAGTCAATTTGCGTGTCGCGTCCGCCACTGCTAAAAGTGATTAAATGAGAATCTTGTTTCCTAAAATAAGAATTTATAATACCTAGGTCATGTGCCACCGCAAACTCTAGAAGATCTGTTCCGGTCTCATTCCTATCACCAAAACCGAAACCCCCATGTACGGTTTGAAAACCATCGTTAGCCTTACCAATGTGTCCATTAAAATCACCTCCTATGCAAATCCTCTCCCCCCTAGGTATGCCCCCTACCACTGCGTCTAGGCAATCCCAAAATTCTCTCTTTTTCTGATCCCCTAGGCCTACATGAGGCACGTAGGCGGAGACTACTGCCACTACTTCCTCTCCTAGTACTAATTTCAACACCATAATCCTGTCATTATGTCTTATCACCTCCACCACACTAGTGTGTATTTCCTTAGCCACTAGAAACCCCACTCCATTCCTAGCTCCATCAGACCCCGAGTACCACAACTTATACCCATTACACTCAGCCCCTCTATGTCCTTTCCACTTAGTCTCCTGGAGGCATGCTATCTGAACCCTACGTCTTTTAAGCACATCTACCAATTCTAGCAACTTACCATTTAATGTTCCTACATTCTAAGAAGCCAAACGCAATATACGCTCCCTATCTTTACTCTTTCCTACACCCCTCGTTTCAGGACATGGTCTCAAGTAATAGTCATGGTTCCTACGCTCTATGGTTGCAACTAATCACACAAACACAAGCAATAGAACACCAAATCAATAATAATAATAGTAACAAAAACTAATAATAATAATAATAATAATGTGTAGCAATAACAATAATAGTCAAGAGATCTTAAAATGAAAATAAACTCCAAAGATCCGGATCACGTATGTTCTAATGATAATAATAATAATAATACTAATAATAATAATAATAGTGAGAAAGGAACGAGTATACCGTGAAGATGATGAAGGCGGATACAGCTCAACGGCAGCCAAGTTACAAGAAGCTCACTCTTTTGCTTTGGGACCCCCAACGGCAGCAAAAAATAATAATAATTGCGCACACAAAAATAATAATAATAATAATAATAATAATAATAATACCAACAATGATAATAATAATAATACCCACAATAATAATAATAATGCTACAAGTTACAGATCTGGTTTATTCAATATATGTTAATTAATTTGTTCATTTTGCAAGTGATTTATGCTCTACCTGTTACATTCATAGTGATTAATGCTAGATCTACATTCATTCTAGTGTATGGTGTATACGTAAGTTATAGATCTTAAACTATTTATATTGATTTTCAGTAATATGATTCGATATAAAGGCTAGATCTATGTTATGCTTTGTGATTTGGGTTATAATAATTAATAAACAAGTTGCTTACAGATCTGCTTTCTATATTAAGTGATTTATGCTAGATCTACATTCTAGAGTATATGCAAGTCGTAGATCTCAAACTGTTTATCTTTATTCCCGTGGAACAGAAACAGAAATGCAATAATAATAGGAACAGAAACAGAAATGCTTGTCTTTATTCCCGTGGACACGAACACACTGCCGGAGGAAGCTTGTACGGTAGTTTCGAAGGTGATTCTGCCGGAGAAACAGAAACAGATCCGATGATTCTGCAGGAGAAGGGCAGAAACAGATCCGGTGTCGGCAGTTTCGAGGTGAGAACTTTTACCACTTCCTTCTTGAAGTTTATGGCAATTGGAACACTGACTTTATGCTACAACAACGTTGAAGTTTTTAGAGGGGTAGTGAAACTTAGACGCGGTAAGACTGCTGTTTCTTTCACCACACTCTTCATGTTCAGTTATTTATTTTCCGTGCTCTCATTTGTAGGTCTTACTGCAAAAATAATCGACCGAACAAAAACCATGGCAGACGTGTATGGTGCTTTTTTTGAATTTTCATCTATCCTCAGGTCCAAGGTATCGATCAGTTTTATAATAATGTCTCTTTTTATTTTTTGTTATTTTACTGAAACTACATAAATTTATTTCTGAGTCATCGTCGTTTTTACCAGGTTAACATGAAGGATCCAAATGCCAGTACAACAATCAGCAGGATAGAGGCTATCCAAAGGATTTGCAGGAAATCGGGCACCCTTGACAAACGGTATTATTATTTAATTATACAAATAATCAAATGGATTTCATGAGGTTTATGAATTTTAAATGCACTTGTGAAGTTTTCAGCCCGTTTGACCCTGCTCATTAGAATATTAGCTGAATTTTATTTTTGTGTGTTTGCAGGAAATCATACATATCTGGTGAGGGGCCGAGCTACGTTCCAGCTCTGGTGAGAATTCAAATTTCCTTTTATTTTAGGTCAACCAATCTGTTTCATCGTAACCATGATCTGATGCAGATTGGTTTTGTTATCGTTATACTGGCAATTCTTTACGCGTATCTATCTCGGCTCAACAAAATCAGTAAGCATTTTATGAACGGGTCATTCTGGACTGTGTTTTTATCTCAAATGGGTACTAAAAGTGGAACGGGTCAACAAGGTCTAGATTGCCTAAATAAGTCAAAACGGGTTGTAAATGGGCTGTGATGAAGTTGTAAACGGCTTGGAATGAATTAAACATCATGATAACCCAAACACGGCCCGTTTGTTAAACGGCAGCCCAAAACCTGATTATTTTCGTGTCATACCAGAATTTAGTCAATTACAGTCTCTAAATAATATTGTTTTGTATAATCATAGTTAACACGTTAATCCTACAAACTATCTATTTATAGAAAGTTTATACCTGACAAAAAAAAAAGATTTGCAAATAAAATAAAGTTGACCCGACCCAGGAAAGCCGTTGCCAACATGCATATGTAACTGAGAATTCCTTGATATCAAATGGGCATTGTTATGTAGGTGTATGATGCAATAATTTGAGGTCCAGGAAAGCCGTTGTTTGTGATACAGATACTGGGATTATATTACTTGCTGAATACCTTAGGATGGTTAAAATGATTGGATAGTTGATGCTTACATATTTGATTGTATTATTTATTGTTATGCCTTCAACCAATTAGCAACTAGTTTATACTCTCAAAATCAACATCACCATTTCTATTTATTGCTTGCAGTCGTGACAATAACTGTTCTGTTTATTGACAATACAGTGCACAAATACAAGGAATACAATCCAGATTAATAATAGATAGATATCAGTATTATTAGTTTACTAAAGTGGAGATATATTTATAATAGCAGGTTTGTAAATACATATTAACACGGGTTTATCCGATTTGGGTTCGGTTTATGGATCGTGGGTGATCTGTTTCAAAAGGAAACAACATGGATGAGGGAGGATTTGGTGTTCGGACCCTGACCTTGTTTGTGGATGAGCACCGAACCAACTGGGCTAAGCCAAGACACAGTAGATTCGGTAACGGTTCATCTCCTTGAAGAAACCACCGTGTAGGAAACACATGCATGAACCAAAATATAATGGCAACCATTGTACTGAAAACCTACAGGTTAAAACCCATTTTTGATCTTAATGTTAAGTTTCGGTAAAAACATATGTTCTACAACTTCTTAAAAATGATGATCATTAATTCATAATAAGAACCTGTTTGGGATTTTCATGTGTTTTCCGGGTTGAATATATGGAAACATGTTTTGTAGTCATACTGCTAATTTTGTTAGTCAATTGTGTGATATTATTCAGTTTTTGACATGGCATGTGCCTATTTTTGTCACAAGTTGACTCGTTACCTTGCCCAACCTGACCTGACCCGACCCACCAATAATTTTTAATGTGGTTATGTCGTCTTTGTTTAAGTTTCAGGGCATTTCACTTGTAGTACATACGACCAAGTATGGACCGAAATCAAATGATAACAGGTTGTCTTTTGGAATATAAAGATGGTGTTATCAAAAACATGCAACCGTATAGTTAATTATCGACAAACTTTTACAAGTGGTTTATAAACATGACCAAAACAAACAGTGACATTGTAACAAACGAAACCTCCAAGCATACTCATGATTCTTGATGCCCTTGCGTGATTGCTAGCCAAGACTTAAATATCAAGTTTTTTTTTCATCGCAAAACCGGAGTAAGATGAAAATCGAAATAATGTACATCAGGGGAAAACAAAAGATGTATAAGAACAAAAATATAACAGCTAAAACAAAAGCATGTACATATGTCTTGTTTGTTTTTCTTTTCTTTGTTATACGTTTGAAGACCAAAAACGCATAGGAATAACATTCTTGAACCTCCCGCCAAAAAGACGTGAATCCTAAAAGATGTTTGTTACCTTGCTAGCAAGAACATGTTCCCGTCTTTCAATGTACCCCAACGGAAACCAACCCGCTTTCCCTTTGCATTCACCTTCCGCCCAACCATTACTAGAAACCTAAAAAAAATTAATCACTTGCTTAATCAATCTATAAGATATCTTTTGTTCCAAAAATACCCCTCTCTCATCACCACCCAATTCAAATGGGTGACCCGTTACCCGTCCCAACCTGCCCAGTTTGATATGCTTACCTTTCTAATGACTAAATAATCACCAACCGACAAACCGAGCTCCGTATCAGACTCAGCATCAAATGCGTGCTTCGCCTGAGGGGAAAACGATATTAAAAACCTTTTACTATTAAATATTATTATTATGGTTAAAATTTGATAAACAATTGTGGGTTTAGGTACCTCTCCTATAAAGTAGTCCACCTCATCATTTGACCCATTTGGCATTGGAGACATAAAGGCGTTATTCACTTCTTCATATGACGGAGGCGGAGGTGTTTCCACTGGTGCAGTAGGCGGAGCTGCTTCAATTCTTTGTCTCTCGGATACCATCTACATATCGCCCAAAAACCATCAATCAATAAATCATGAAAAAATATATATATTCATGGGTTGGAAGTGCTAGAAAATGGGGGTAGTGAACGAGTCACACAAGTAGAATTTGGTCACGGGTTAAACAGGTTGGGACTTAAGAATAGTGTTCCCAAACACTCAAAACTCCAAATCACTTTAGATCATAATTTTTATAATCAATTAGATAATTAGTTTAACAATGCAATTTTATTTTTTGCTTAATACATTATTATATAAAATATGTTAAAAATCCGAAAAAAAAGAACTGCCCCATACTAAAAAGATCAAATTTGACCCAACCCATTTTGCAGCCTCTGTTTCATTCAGAAATCTCACTTCTTGATAAGATTACCAAAATATTTATTATAATGGTCATACAGATATTCATTATCACTCTCGTCTCTGGGTGACGATTTTATTCCATTTACATTGAAAGGGCCAATTGGGTCGTATTTCTCCAACATGTCAAATGGGTCAGAAATCCAAACCCAACAGGTTAGAAGTATGGATGCTAGGAAACCCGATCCGAAACAGGAAAACCCGAAACATTTGAGATGGGTAGTGGGACAAGCACTCAGATATACACTGGGTATCGTGGTAAGGGATTAATTATAATATATTTAGTATGGAGTGATATCCACCCGATTACCCAAAACCAACCCATACCCGTTTACTCGCATCAAAACCGAATACATTAATTTATTATATAATCTAAAAAGTATAATTAATAGAATTTTAAAGATGTTGAGACTTGAAATTATTAAATATATAGAATTGTTAGGATTATAAGTATTTAATATTCCAAATAAGTTCTTGGGGTGAGTTTAAGATCGCGTTTTCAGTAATGGGAATCCCAAAAAATAACAAATAATTGTTATTCACATAAGATCATAAACGGTCAAACGGGTCGATACAAACAAGAATTACCCACGAACCCAACAGGTAAAAAGTAGCATGTGCCCAATGGGGTATGGGACCAGGATTACCAATACCCGGCCCATTTTCTTCCAAGTTAAAACATCCAAAATAGTCAGACTTCTAAATGGCTATAGTTAAAATGCCAGTCGATTATATAGTTTGTAGTCATTTTAGTACATAAACTATTTATAAATCTCAACAAGGACAAAAAGTGTTGCCAGGTCATCAAATATTGACATTGTAAGAATAAAAAAGTGTATTGCATACCTCGCTTTCAAGCTGATCCAAAATCTGAAGAACATTTTGGTGGTATGCACGCTCTGACTCAATCTTACGAAGAAGAAAAGGAAGTTTCAGATACCACCTCATGAGAATAAATTAACATTTTAAAAAAGAGATTAAAGCAAAGAGCTTTATTCTACCATGGAAATTAACCTCTGAAGGGTCATTTTCTGCTGTTGAGCTTCAACAGCAGCCATTGCTGATGCAGCTTCTCTTCCCAATATTGCCATGTTGGATTTAAGATCTTGCAATTTTGATTCGGCTGCCTCGAGTTTCATAATCATGTCGGGATTCCCCACCCCTTCTCGAATTCTTGCTTGTCTTTTGGAAACTTCAAAAACGATTAATGAAAGAGCGTAAAAGGCAATTGACGATAAACCTGTGCTTCGGCTTCTTGTCGCATTCTATCTTAACGTTGAGCGAGATGCCGAGCGTCTTCAAGTGGTGCTCCCATTACCATTGCTCTTAATGGCTCTGCCACCTACGCACAAATTGGCCATAATTACAAGGATATAAATACACACACACACAGTCACGCATATATACAAGGGAAGGTTCTACACAGAAAACAATCTTTTGTTAGAACAGAAAGGACAAAATAAATCATTCAATTATACGACTTTAAACACTTACAAATACAAGCAAATGATTAAAATGCAATGTTAATTCATCTCTTTTAACATTCTAAAAAAATATAAACAGCATTAACTTATTTATATAACCTGCATACGTGTAGGTAAACATTTATAGATGATAAAATACATCAATTAGTTTAATGGTCGGAGACATGTATGTAAGAAGTAAACGTTTTTAAACACACGAACAATTGATTAAAAAAAGTAAATTGCCAAAATCGTCCCTAAGGTTTGGTCAAATATGCGATTTTCGTCCAAAAAGTTTTTTTTGTGCAACTAGACCATCGATGTTTCCCACTTCTGGCTAATTATGTCCACATTGTTAACTCCGTTTAATTTCATCGTGAAGTCAAGGGTAAAACTGACTTTTCACCAAGTTATGAAGGGTCATTTTGGTCTTTTATCATCTTCATCTTCATATTCTAACCCTAATTTTCACTTTATCAAATTATCACCACCACTAGACAATCTTAGCCACCATCACCACCACACAACCAGCACGCCACCACTCCTCCCATCGGAAAACCCCCGTCACCACTTCTCCGACCGACATCCCATTGACCACCAGATCTGAACAAGAAGTAAACTACCAAATCCACCAGAAAAATGAACCCTTTCATCAATGGGGTAAACTCAGATCTGAAACCCAATGCAATCTCGTTTTTCCGACAACAAATCTCGTAGAACAAACTCTTCTTTCGCCGCATCATTTGTTCCCACAATAAATCTTTTTTTTTCCTGGCGAACATAGAGGGGAGGAAGAAGGAGCGGTGGTTGCAGGCTGTGACTCTGTGAGGGTGTGGGTTTCGGTCAGGAAGTCGAATAGAGGTGGAGGATATGACGGGGCTACTGTGGTGGTGTTGCCCTGTTGCCAGTGGTGGTCACCAGAATATTTCAACTCTGAGATTAAAGGCTTGTTCATCAATGGCGGTAGATGGTGTGTGTTTCCGGCAGACAATTACAAAGGGTCGGAGATACAACAGGTGTTCTTAACTTTCCAGCAAGATTAGGGGACATTTACAAAGGGGTTGATTATCCTGAATTTTAGTGAAGAAGATGGATATTGTTCTTCATCCCCAAGAGAGAAAGTGGATAAGAGATTTTGGCAAGTATTGAAAAACAGAATAAAATAATTAAGACTAAAAAGACAAATATGCCCCTGAGTTAACTTTGATAATAGACGGAGTTAATGATTTGGACGTAATTGGCAAGAAGTGGGAAACCTCGATAGTTCAGTTGCTCAAAAATACTTTTTGGGCGAAAGTCTCATAATTGACCAAACCTTGGGGACAAAAAAAAACGATTTAGGTTTATTCTTAATGTTCACTTCACGCAATAATTTAGTCTTTTTATTTAGTGAAACATGTTATAATGTTATAAGTAACTGATTTTACATAATATACTATATAACAGTACTTTTTATTTTTTAAAAGGGCAGATACAATATTATGAAATCAAAAAAAGAAGTAAAGAACACACGCGCATATATATATATATAGCGTTGGGGAAAATCAGGCATTAAACAAACCTGTGTCCCAAATGATTTAAGTAGGTTTCCCCGTTCTTTCTCCATATGGGCACGAGCTCTTGAGAAGTTTTTTGCAGCTCTAGATAGTGTACTACCACTAGTGCATGTATTCTCAACACCATACTTTCTACTATCTTCAGACAATTTGGTTCCTGTTTATAAACAAAAACATTTGTGAGAGTTTACTACATCATATCCAGATAATGAGTTAAACTAAGGTTGAGATATTTTTTAACCTATTTCTACTTGTTTGGAACCAGTAACTATGTATCCTTCAACACCACGAACAATGTCCCTTTGAAAATGCTGATAGTCAAAAAAAAAGATGCAAACTGTAAGGAGAATATTGATAAGAGTTGAGAAATGTTAAGCAACCTTGGCAGCACGTGTCGAAATGTAGAGTTTTTCAAGTTTCTGATGAAGCTTGAGTTCCGCCTCATCTGTGACAACATTGTCAGAAGCGCCACCACCAAACTGCTTGAAAACCGCCTGCAAAAACATTAATTTGATCATGGATGGTGATGAGGAGGCAAAGATTGAGAATGATGTTAACCCTGTAACTATAGAATATAATAAGGAAGGAAAGCAACCCATGTGGTTGAAATCACCCAAACAATACTAGTTGATTTGAGGACTGCGAATAATAATAATAATAATAATAATAATAATAATAATAATAATAATAATAATAATAATAATAATAATAATAATAAGTTGATGTGAATTCATCCATCCTTATCAATCAATCAAGTAAGTCGGTTACACAGACTCTAATTACTTGAAAATACTAGTTTGAATGCAAGAAGAAATGAGAATGAATAGATCCATAACACACACTATTACTATTACTATTAGAAATCAATCAACATACATACATACATACATACATACATACATACATACCTGTTGTTGTCTGGCAACCTGTTCTCGGAGTTTCGTCGCCTGTTTCCTGATCGCTTCCATTGATTATTATTATTGCTTCAATCCAATTGCTCTCTTTTTCAGTTTTACAAAATTCAACAATAACCGTCCTTCGAATATCAATCTAATCTAGGGTTTCTTTTCTTTTCTTTTCTACACCATTGGGTTGTACCATATCAAATCAAATCAAATCAAATCAAATCAAACGAAACTATTCTTTCAATAATCCCAGTATTATATATATTATATTATATACCTTAAAAATTCTTCATTTTCAATTTATATAATTATATATATATATAGGAAAGGGATCTTTTGAGAATTTGATAAGTTGCAAAAGCTTTAAAAACTTAATTTTGGACCACACATTTAATTAAATGAGTTTGAATATGTGGCTGAGATTAAATTTGATTAAAAAATAATTCAGGAGAGAGAATAAGTATTTTTGATAATTACACAAGTTTAAATGTTAGTTACACATGTGTAATAAGTCGATTCGGTGTGTAAAAAATTACGGTAATTTTTTGTACATTACTTACACTTACGTATTACACATGTATAAAAAAAATCAAAAAAAAAAATTGTTACGTTGAGTTCTTTCGAGTTCTTAAAGCTCAAAGCGGTTCTCAAAAGAAATCAATCATATATATATATATATATATATATATATATATATATATATATATATATATATATATATATATATATATTCTTTCTTTAAAATTATTATCATCTACCAAAATATTCATATTTCATAACATCATATGTCATTATTTTATTTACATGTCAAGAAGCAGGATAAAATACATTTTATTTTTAACATGAAAACAGTGAGAACCAATTTGTTGTTATGATTATGTTAATTTTTATAGGTGTTTGCTGCTATTTTTTGTTCGTATTTGCTAATTTTCGATTATGAGACGTTATAAGTATTTGCTTATTTATATTTTGATGTTATTATTAGATGTTTTCTTTTGCTGTTATAAGTAATTGTTGGTATATGCTGTTATTATTTTGTTCTTGATTTTGATTCTTTTTTTTAATTTTTAGGTTCTTTTCTTTGCTATTATAAGTCATTGTTTATGTAGATTGGTATTGTAGTTGGTATTGTTTCTTACGTTCGCATTTTTAAATAAATTGACATTATTTCCTACGTACTCATGTTAAGATCAAAATGTACATGAACCTACCCCTGCATGTCAATCCTCATTTTTCTAAAACAAACTACTAATAAAGTCCAACTAAATTAGGTTTGGCTTAAGAGGTATAGATGTCGGAAACCACATGTCGAGATTTATAAGGAGTTGCTTAATGGTGCTCCAATATGTACTTGGTTTGAGTACTTATTTATTTTATACTAAT
The DNA here is from genome assembly GCF_021521415.1 of Bidens hawaiensis. Lineage (NCBI taxonomy): Eukaryota > Viridiplantae > Streptophyta > Magnoliopsida > Asterales > Asteraceae > Bidens > Bidens hawaiensis. Next base: position 57,090 of record NW_027491375.1, on the reverse strand, counting down.
TTGAGGTCCGTGTATTACACGGGTAATTAATGAAAATTTTAAACTCTAGCCATTAAATAAAATTCAGTCAACAAAATGATCACATATTATTAATACAATTACAATTTACGTTAAAATTGTAAAAATTACATCACTAATGTTACACAAATATGTTACAAATAAGTAAAAAAAACTTCCTTGTACACTACATTTGTTGTATTGGTTGGTATACATTGTCTATCAAAAATCAAAATCTTTAGTCCATGTCTGCTTGTAACTCTTGATGTAGCCACATATAGTTGCCCGTAGCGACAAATAAGGTTCTTTCAAGTACATACCAAATTACCAACCCTTAATGGTGATAAATATATCCATAAAACTAACAAAAAAAAATACTTATTCATATAAAATATCATACCTTTTAAACAATTAATATTATGTCATTTGATATCATCAATTCATGTTTATCCGAAAAACATGATTATCCTAAAAACAGATTCCCTGAACTTTGATGATATAATCATCTTTAAAATCTTTAGAATCTGAAATTGATTGATCATGATAAATTTGTTGTCATTTATATTCTGTGTATGACAAATTTTTAATTGATTTTATATTTTACAATTAAAAGTTGTATAATCAAGCAACATATATAATCGAAAATTAAAATATAATAGAATGATTTGTTTCATTTTATATTAATGTAATTTACAAGAAAATAACAAAGACATACTAACCTTATAGTCATTGTTCAAATAACAGTAATTATTCTAAGTTAGCTGAATATTAGAATATTTAAAGTTGCATAAAGTGAAGGTAGTGATTTTTATCTAAAACAATTCAAAGTATTGGATAAGGAATTTTTAAATTTTGAATACTAATATTGTGTTATTACTTATTAGTTAACATTATTGAAAGTTGTTGGAATACTTAATTAACCAATATATATATATATATATATATTAACAACTTATAGAGAAAAAAGAAAGAAAGAAGAAGAAGCAAAGATTTCAGATTTTATGAAATCATAATATCAATCAATCAATCATACCCAGTAAAGTTCCACCGACAGCAAAGCTATAAGTAGGGTCTGGGGAGGGTGGGATGTAGGCACACCGTACCTCTATCCAAAGGAATAAAGAGGTGGCTTCTAGAGAGACCCTCGGCTCTAAGTACATGTGTATGAAGCAAAATAAAGGAAATCAAAGTTTAACAGTTATATAAAAACTACTACTAATAATAATAATATTAATAATAAGATCACAGTTTAACAGCTATATAAAAACTAATAATAATTATAAAAATAATAATATATGTAAGAGAAATACCATTATGGTATGTGACCTAAATAAGTTAAGTATAAGCCCTAAAGTATTCAATTCTCCCTGATTAACTATTTATTAAATCATAATAAATGACTTTTAACCTGATTAACTATTTTTTTTACAATGAATATCAAAATGGAATATCCTTGAAATGTAATAAGGAACATGATCAAGTTACAGATATTAAGAAAAATAATAAATATTTCTATTAAGTTACATTATAATCAAGGTGTGAATCTTAATGAATTTTATAACATATTAGAATAATAATGTTATGACTGTATTTTTTTTAAAATTTTGCATATAGCTTTATTATTTTGAATACAAACCATAATAAACACTTCAATTATGTACCAACAAATAGAAATACTAACATAACCCCAATTCGTTGTATTTGTATAATTAATAAGTTAACATAATAATGAAATTGTGTAAAAATTTAACGAAAACGATATTCTATGAATCTAGGTTTCAATATCCTAGATGATTTTTGGAAAGCGAAAATAATGGATGGGATTGAAACAATTTTTTTGGTTTAAAATTTTGAATTTGAATGCTTTTAATTAAGTAATTTGTATTATAAGGCATATTTTAATTAAATATATTTAAATATATAAAAAAATATAAATCAAGTCATAAAATATATGTTTTGAAATATTTTGGTCTGAGTTATGGAAGAAAAAATATTGAAAACTAAATATTGATTTTCTTATTCTAAAACCCTTTATATTACACAAAAAGTCAATGAATTAATTAAAACTAAACACCAAGAATTATGTAATATGTATTTTCCATGGTTGCAATAATTATATAAAATATTATGCATTATTGCTCGAATATCGGTTTAAAAACAATTTGTAGTTTATTACCATACAAATCCAAATTCTTAGACAATGATACGCCTTTATTTTCTTTAATTTGCAATCACATGTGACATGAAAGTTTTATTCTAAACGGCATGCAACTTCAATGTTGAAATTACCTTATTTTCTTATTTCACCATTAATGTTAATGAATGAATCGATCATGATTTACCTTCAATAAAAATAAACTTGAATTCATATATTGAAATAACTTAAAGATAAGGGACCATATATTGAAATAGGTTGAAAAAAAGATGAGGAAGGCTATGAGGTTGACAAGTGGCAAATTAAGTAGTCTTTTATTATAATAGATAGATTGGTCTATATTGATTGATTACAAGTCAAAATATGATTAAAGTTCGTATGTGTCTTGAACTTATATTAAATGCGGTTAATTTCAATTCTGTAACATTTTATGATTTTTTTGGGAAAATCCCCAAAATGGCCCATTTATATAATGTGGTTCTAAGGTTGTCCCCTCAAATTTAAGTTTCCAAATTTTTCCCTTTGATATCTCGTCGCCGACGACATGTTAGCGAACACCGACGATGTGTTAACATAACATAGGGTTGACAATGTGTTATGTTGCTGACATATGGTAGCAGCGATGCGTTATTGTTTAAAGCAGGGGTTTCACGATGCGTTAGTTGATAACGCATCGCTGCTACCCTATGTTAGCAACATAAACGCATCGTCAACCCTATGTTATGTCAACAAGTCGCCGACGATGCGTTTATGTTGCTAACATAACATAGGGTTGACGATACGTTTATGTTGCTAACATAGGTTAGCAGCGATGCGTTATCCACTAACGCATCGTGGAACCCCTGCTTTAAACATTAACGCATCGCTGCTACCCTATGTTATGTTAACACATCGTCGGTGTTCCCTAACATGTCGCCAGAGACGAGATACCAAAGGGACAAATTTGGAAACTTAAATTTGAGGGGACAAACTTGAAACCACATTCTATAAATGAGTTATTTTAGGAATTTTCCTTTCCTTTATCGTCATCAACAAAAACAAAAAGGATCCATTTTTGTGTTCCCAAGTCTCATTAAAAGAGAGAAAGGAAAAAAATGAAAGGAAAGAAAAGAATTGGTGTTTTGGAAGAAAAGAAAAATTAAGTTATGTTTCCAAGATTTATTAAAAGAGGAAAAGGAAAGTGAGAAAAAGAAAGAAGAAAAGCAAGTAAAAAATTTTCTTTTCATGTTGGAAATAATTGAAAAGAAAGACAGGAAAGAAGAAGAAAGGGAAAACAATCAAAAATTTTCATTTCCTTTCTCTTATTAACTAAACTCGGGAACACAACGTTTTAATTTTAATGTTATAGCTATTGCTGTTGTTGAAGCCACAATCGGACTCCCTATTGTTTCATCAATTTATCGTAACAGAAAATCAACTCGTATAAATCAATCAAATTTATTGAATAAATAATATTATAATATAAATTATCATTATTATTTTCATAAATTAATTTAAATTAGCATGTTTGTCATGCAAGATATGTTCATGTTGTCAAAAATATAAAAAATCAAAATATTTTGGCATGGTGAATCTAGAAAAGGAAAAGAAAAAAAGAAACAAGCCCACCAAGGAACTCATCGACTATGTGTTGTACTTGTCCAAAAAGTGCTATGCACGTGAGGGTACATTGTCAACTTGCTAGTATGATTTGATCACTCATGGGTCTAAATACCTACTTTGGGATATATTAATTCTTTACAAGACATATTAGAGCTTCCAATCAAAGTAAACTCAACAAAGGAGAAAGAGTAAATTGATCCAGACTGTCATAGTAGTTACTTGTTGGTTGTTATGGAAGTCGAGAAATGATTATTTTTTTCAAACAATAAACATGTCTAGATCGTTATGTCGGTTGGCGATATAAAGGCAACGTCCTTCTTATAAATAACGAGTAGAAGCAAAATGACGGGCATGAGTAGAAGGAATTGGTGCAATTTTAATTGTATTTATGTTTCCTTCTTGATGTTCCGGGCTTCTAGCTTGGAGTAGTCCGTGTTTGTTTTTAATCTATTGGCCTTCAAAAAAAGCATCAAGAAAATTTATATAGACATAAATGGTGAGTTTGTGTAAAATGTGACTTGAAATTTTCTATAACTCTAGAATGAAATTTTAAATATATCCTATGTTTAAGAGGCTAAGAGCCAATATCCTATGTGTGAATCCTTGGACTTAATTTTAACTAACTATATAATGGCATACATTTTAATGAACTTATCTTATAATGTCTCAGTAATAAGGTAGCAGCCCACTTTTGTTGTCTCCCTGGGTTTGATAGTGATCACAACTCTCGTCGCACTTATTTTAATAGTGATCACCCATTTATCTTCTCACTAATTTATAAACTGTTTCTAATACTACAAGTAACAGTTGCTTATTTGAAGTTTGGTCGTTATGGAGTTATTCAACTTCAGAAAGCACCAATAACAATTAAAACTTACCAAGTTCATTAATGAAGGAAGAACATTCACTTTAGATTCATTAGTTTTGGTGAGGATTCTAAATATCAGCACATGCACGAGTTATTAAAAACAATGAGAATTGAAACTTATTTTTCCAACGCCATGTGACATGCCATGTGAAATGTAAATTATGAATTTTGTAGAAAAGCAACAAATACTTACTTTTTATGGTTAACCATATTCATGTATAACAGACCAAGTTGTTTTTTAAGTTTAAAATCAATTCGTAATTTGTTTGTAGTAAGTTTCTGTGGGTTGGAAAAAACAATTCCATGTGTAAAATAACCTCCGACAGAAAATGCTGCAAATAACAAGTTCATTCAACTATATTATCACAGATTAAATGTTGATTAGTATGCTTGAACGCTTCAGTTTACTGGTTAGTCATGCGCACCCTAAACAATTATCTAGGACTTCAAAATCTGTCTTTAATTTTATATGAAAACAAAATACCTAGTATAAAAATAATAAGCACACTTGTCTAACAATCAAAAGTAATTAAAAGCTGAAAACATAAATAAACCAACTAAAAGTAAAAGCCCGCTTTAATTTTATGTCCAAAAGCTGAAAAAAAGAGTTCTATAACATCAACACCAAAAGCAAGTCTAATTCAAAAATTGCTGTACAGCCACTCTTAACTGCCCTAAACAAAACTCTTCATCATCACAAAACGGGCAGATCCTACTGGTCACAAGTTCTAGAACCATCTCCTTGAACCAACCCGTCATCGTTATCCATGGGCCCACCATCTCTATGGAACGATTCTTGCTGATTATTATTATTATTATTATTATTATTATTATTATTATTATTAAAACTCCTCCTGTTACCATCAGAACCAAAACCTCCTCTGTTCCTCCTCGGTCCTGCGTGATTACCACGGTTCCGGGAACCCCAGTTTGGGCTGGCGGTTCCAGGTGGTGGCGGCGGCGGTCCTTGGTTCCCAGCAGGTGGGACCCAACCCTGGTTTGGCACCGGTGCACCTTGGTTCGCAGGTCCACCGACCCACCCAGTGTTCATATCAGTGGGTGCTTGGTTCACATTTGGTGCAACCCAACCAGCACCAGGAGCCACTTGATTGGTGCCAGGTGGCATGGGTCCCACCCAACCATTTCCAGCAACCACCGGTACTTGAGTTGAAGTAGCAACCCAGCTTTGATTAGGCACGGGTGGTCCAACCCAACCTGCTTGCATAGCCCAGTTAGGATCAACCGCTCCCGTTACTTGCGGGCCTTGAACCATGGGGGCCCAATTCATCTGGTTTCCAGTATTCGGGCCAACCCAGCCCATGTTTGGATTTGCAGCCATTGCACCCCAATTAAGATTTGGCTGTAACTGTTGCTGTGGCTGTTGCATAGTGGGTTGATTGACGGGAAATGGGTACTGTTGGGCCCACTGGTCTTGGGGTACGGGCATAAAGTTACCAACTGGGTTCTGAACCATTGTTGGAACACCGGGCCACTGGTTATAGACCATCGGTTGTAGTCCAGCCATATTCATAGACGGCATATTCTGGGGCCAACCCTGAGGATTTTGACCGCTTACAGACTGAACCATTTGAGCCTGCATGTTACTGTCGGGTGGTGCTACCAGCTGACCTAATTGATAAGATTGGACCGGATTCTGAACACCCTGGTCAACATTTTGTGGTGCACACAGCCGCAACTGGACCCGAGACAGTATTGGTGGAAGGATCATGAGGTTGAAATGGAGAAACACCAATCGACCCAGCTAAATTAGCATCATTGTTTCCACATGCAACCAAAGGTGGATTAGGGCCCGTTAGTGGGGCCACGCCCGTTTGCCCTGCATTCCAACCAACATTGACTTTGTTTAGTGTGGGAGACAGAAGATTACGGGTCAAATTTTGACCATCCTGACTTGCTGCTCTCGGGTCAGCAATTTTAAACTTCCCTTCTAACGCGTCAGTTAATAAAATCTCGTCACTTTCCTTGTCAGTTTTTCGCCATATTTTCAACCCAACAGGAAAATAACCATTTTTGCTCCACTTTCGCAACTGGACCATCGAAAACGGGCCTTGAATTTTTTCAGATGGATCCTTATAATGCCACATTTTCTCGCTTTCATTTATTTTAGAAGCCGATTCTACACTTGGCTTCTCTAATATGATTGGTTGCTGCACAAACGGGTCTTGCAAATTTTCCTTATGCGCCTTGAAACTAGTAGTTGCATCTTCTGCTTTCACGGAGAAACTTTTATTTGACAAATTTTTGGAGAATTCATAACTTTTGCTTTTAGAACTCTGTGGGGTCCCGCTCCAAGATTCTGCAAATTCAAGATTCTTGGCTGAAGAACTTCTAGGGGTCCCACTCCAAGACTCTGTGAATTCATGGTTTTTCCCAGAAGAACCACCACGAGGGGTCCCGCTCCAAGATTCTGTAAATTCATGACTTTTTCCTGAAGAACCACGAGGAGTCCCGTTCCAAGTTTCTTTGGAAGTGTAATCTCCTCTTCTGTTGAATCTGAAACTGTCTGGTCTCTTGTATGATTCTGCATAAACGGGTCAAATAAATGAGTTGGTTACTTCTACGGAGTCGTAAAAAAACTGACCAAAAAGTGTTTGGGTCATTGGTCAACCCGCCCTAAATTCACTTCTAGACAATAAAGGACAAATTCAAAAGTCCAACACTTGTTTCTTATCATCGGGGTCAGTGTCATCTTCGGACCCATATTCTGGATCCATAGTAGGATCCTCATGTATTAATGGGACCTCTTCTAGCCTGCGGGCCCGGCTCTTCAGGTGTCTTTAACACATTCAACTTCTCTACACATTCTCTAAGCGTAATGCAAGTTAAGGATCACTAATGCTTTACAAAAGTGAAATGCCATTTCTGCCTCTTTCAAAACTAAATTCAAGTTGCACATAAAAAGTAAGAATTTTATGTTTTAGTATACTGTGATAAAAAAAACATGTATTTGTGTGTGATCAAAATGAATATAAGGCAAAAAGTAACCAGAAAGTATATCAGTAAAGTTAAATTAAAAAAAATAAAAATAAAGGATATTCCTTCTTACGCCCTAAATCACTTGCTCGATCACGAAGATGATTAAGCCGCACAATCTCTGTTTCAAACCACTACAAAATCAACAAACTTTTTTAAATCATAGCAGAATTACCCCATTATGAACCACTATTATTTAATTTGACATGTTCATGGTCTATGTAAAAAGATCGGGGTTCATGAACAAAAAAAGTCAACTGTACAGAACTTACATCATTGACCCGAACCGGCTGAAGTTCCATGGCTTTGTCCAGAACATCACCCTACAAAACAACAATAAACAGAAATGGTTTTTGAATATATTAATCAGCATGGAATTATAATGGTGTAAACATACCACAGTCAGTCTATTTATAAGCCCACACTTTATACTTTGTCGCAGACGTTTGCATTCATCCTACAATAGCAAACACACACAAAAATAAATTTATTATTTAATCAAAAAGAGGACTCCTAACAAATTAGATCCAATCACCTCCATAAAATCCTGATTTGAAATGCTATCAATGGATATGGTCTCCTTTTTGTCAAGATTTAAGATTTCAAGCATTGTACATGTTGTCCTTTTGCTAAGTGTATACCATGATGCTTCACTAGTACCTAACACAAAAGTCAATCAAAAATATTACACCAACAATCTCCTTAACATCATTATAACTAGGCTTGCAAACGAACCTGACGTTCAATGAACCGTTTTATGATCAGCGGAAAGTTTGTTTATGTCTGTCTAATTGATAAACAAACAAACATGACCAACTGTTTATGTCCATTTAGTTGAACAAACCAACACGAATACATGTCTCATTCGTTTATTTATGCTTGTAAATGTTCGTTCATTTGAATTTGTTTAAGTTATTTCGTTTACATTCTTTTATATTCATTAAATTTTTTTAGATCCATAAAAAATTAGTCTACTTTTAATATATTTTTAGGCCCAACACATTCACATTAACTTTTAATTGGTTTTTGCTAGTTGTGTTTATTTATTTATGTTCAGGCATGTTCGTCCGTTTACATTCGTGAACCGTTCGTTATACACTCAATGAATGAACATATACGAACACGTCCAACTTCTAAATGAACAGACACGAACACAAACAAGAAAACTACTTTCATTTAATTGTTCGTGTTCGATCGTCTGTTTGGTTAAAGTTAAATGACAAGATACCTGTAAGTTGCACCAGTCTATATATGTCCTGCTTCTGATGAGCTCCAGAAAATCTTATTCTAACAAAAGTACCAACAATTATATCATGAAATTTTTCCATATCATCGAGCAAATCCTCCACTAACTTGCGTCGTAAGTAAATCAAATTTATGTTGTGAATATCAATAGCAGCATAATCTTCCCGGTTGGATTGTGGACCCCGTCTATCACTTTTCTTTCGCCCTTTACGTGTCTTGTCTTTACCATCAACCGGGCTAATATCAGTATCAACAACAGTCCCTTGAACTTCGTCTATCTGAGAATCTTCTTTCACAAGAAAATGAGATTCTAAAAGCTTAAACATTTCAATATGCGCCACTCGTGGTTTACCAAAAAGGTTTTCAAGCCTCGCGTCACAAATTATCTGACTCTTATGGTTCGGATCACGAAGTTTGTTTCTTTTAATGTATTCAAACAACATGTCTTGCACTTCGGATTGAGAGATAGCAGAGGTGTCACCGTTTCTCATGTGGGTCACGAATTCTAAAAGATCTTTTGATACCCACTCAGCGTTTTCAGGCTCCGGTCCCACAGAGTCCCCATCTTCCTTATTTGACTTGTGTTTCTTTTGCTTTTTCTTGTTTTTAAGTTTTCAGGAGGATTGTCAGAACCTGAAGCATTGTCGTCTTTACAAAAGCTCTTGGCTTGCTCAAATTCGGTTGAAGTCAAAGTATGCTTTTCTTTTGTTTCTATCCAATAATCATTGAAAAGATGCTCCCAGCTATTCTTGTCATCGAAGTTCAAATCTCCCTATAAAGCAGAAAAACAATAAAGCAAGCAATCTTAAGCTACTTGTTTTTTTTTTCATAGCTGTGTTGTAGCACCTAAATTACCTGATTTTCGCCTTTTTCAATTGACATCACAACTTTTATGCAAGCGCTACATAAGCCTCTCTTCTCTTTCTCTCTTACACATAACATATCAGAGGTTCTAGCGCATGCTTTACACAAAGAATGTGTGCAAGTATAGCACATGTACTCTGCCTTTTTCTCACAGTGACTGCACAAGTGCCAACCTGAAATCCATGGTAAATATTATCAGAATGCTAGTCAATGTATATGGTTAAAAAGCACGAACAGCATATGAATATGATGGATGACTCTAAAAGATAATATGTTTCGAAAACAAAAAGGCCCAAACTTTGTTTTCTTTAATTTCATATCATCCTCCAAAACTTAGATAACTGGGATGATTATAAACACAGGTGATATATGAACCAATAAGACATTCGTTATAAACTGACTGTTGACTATAATAAGGTATAAAAAACAGAAAACCAACTCACCACAAGTCCAACTACCCTTAGATTGGAAGAAAGCTTCATCCCGGTTAACACAAGCAGCATGATAAGCTTTAGGGCAGTTCCTGCAGAACAAATCCAGTTAATTCAAACCCTGTAAAGAAACCCTAATGAATCACCACTCACCTCCTATCGCACAGCACAAGGTCTCCACCATCATAGCAAATGAAACAAACATCATCCTCAATTATCTTCCTTTGTGTAGCAGGAGACTTGGGGGTAGCTTTTCCTCTTTTCCGTTTTCCTTTGGTAGACGATTCCGTCTCAGCCTTTGCTTCTTCCTCATTCTCCATTTCTTCTGTATTCTCGGTATCTATCTCTGTTTCTGTATCCAAGAAACTGTCAGTCTGTTTTTGAGCATCTAAAGATTTCACTTCATCTTCGAAAACGGTGACTGTCTCATCATGATTTTCTAACACACCATCACCAACTGCCTCTTCTTTCTTGGCATCAAAGCCTTCCTCTTTATATACAACCACTTGTTCTTGTTCTTTCTTCACAACGTCCCCGTCTACCGTCGTCTCTTTACCTGCCAGCATTCCTTGTTCCTTAAGCACAACTTGTTCTTCTGTAACTACCATTTCTTCTTCTTCCGTAACAACTTCCGCTTCAACATTATCCAGCAGAACATCAGTGTCTTTATCTGCAACTATTTCTTCCTCCTTAACAACCGTAACTCCTTCAACATTATTATTATTATTATTATTATTATTATTATCTTCCAAGTGAATATTAATATCTCTTTCATCATCCATATTCACTTGTTTTTTCCGACCCACTGAATTTTCACCATCTCCATTAACATCCTCCTCCCGAACGTCACCACCATCACTCTCATTATCATTAGCAAGCTCATCTCTCCTCACCCTCCTTCTCAACGCCACCGCTCAATGCCTTTTGATTGGTTGTTGTTGATTCTTGGAAGTGGGTTGAGCTGGGTTCTTCAACAACCTCCATCACGTAAAACCCTAACCCTAATTTTCTTTCTTTCTTTCTTTCTTTCTATTCTATATTCATGTCAGAGCTGCTGCTGGGTTATTGTGATTTACAACTTATTATTATTATGTTAATTAATTAATCGAATAGTCACTACAATATTAGTCCTTCAAATATTACTCCATTTACATCTTACTTCTTATAAATATTTCATGTTTCAGTAATAATTAGTAGGATTGGGTTTGCGGCTTGTTGCCCTTTACCTATCACATCATTGTAATGTTTTTAATGGTATAAATCAAATCACTTAACCGTTCCTGTATTTAAGTTGTTCTTTTTTAATAATTACATTTAAGTGTACCGTGCATTCAATTTTCTAGTTCTAAAAGTTCATAAGTCAATCAAGCAAAAAACAAAGTTCCTAGCGACAACAAATAACAAGAATGTAGGTTTCTACCAAGTATTTTACATTTCATCTGTCTAGTTCATATTGTGACACGACCCAACTAGACCATGGACGAAGCTTTATGGTAGCCCTGGACACCTGTTTTTTTCATCAGTAGTGTAAATTTACCTTTTTCATCTAAAATTTGTATAAAATAATGTAAATTTATCCGTCATCGTCAAAAAATTTGCACCATCTCCCGTTTACGATATTTTTATATGTATTAAATGAATCCCCGTGTGTTTTTTCGTCCATGTTTCACCACTGAGCTAGACTAACATAACACTTATATGGAATTAGATTACAAACGGCCACTGTATAAATTTCTAAACGTTACATATTTTACATTTAACAATAACTAAGCATATTCTTTATAATTCTCGGGCTCTCTTTCTTGTTTCATTTTCAATAGTCTTGATAACATGGCGTACATGAAAAAAAAAATAAACAAAAAAAGAAGATGTGAGTATGAAGCTTAGTTGGAGAACAAAACACCAATAAAGCATAAAAACTACATAAACATGTAAATAAATTGACTAGAAATATGTATCTTGTCATGTGAATTTGATCAATGGTTAGCTGGTGATTTGTACTTTTAAGTGAAAAGACATATTTGATTCCGATTTTGGTTATTTGATTCATGTGGCGTTGTATCTTGTAATTATGTAACTTGTAAACTTGTAAATTGTATGCTTGTACTTGTAACACATAGACTAGTAAACCATAAAGAAAACAAAGTTATATGTACCTAGATCGATTATGTTCAGACTTTTTATCTTTAATTGCTTTTTCGAAGGTTGACAACTTGAATAAAATTTCGTGCATATTAATGTTGTGAATCATGTTCATGGTGATTTTGTGTGTTTTTGATAACCTGATCGTTGACGTTTACATGAGTTACAATTCTAAGAAACCCCATTTTTCATGCAAGATCACAAACGGTTTAAAATAAGCATGCGTGCATCATCAAATCAAAACTGTTCAACCAAACAACCCTCTTGCAAACTGCTCAAGTTCAGGTCATTCAAGCTATCCCAAGCCAATCTACGTCGGCTACTTCAACTCCTATGAATGCAACTCCTCATGCTGCTTCAAGTCACGTCAATTAAGCTACTCAAGGACCTCGAAGACTATTGCTACTTTTCTTATCTTATTTTAATCTATTTTATATTTCCTAATTATGTATTGTAACGCCTTTTTATGGCATTGAATTATTTCGTTTTGAACTATTTATCTTCCGCGTAGTTTACCTTATGAATAAATTTTATTTTGTTTAAATAGATTGTTTATTAAAGCTTACTTCTATCTTATTTCCATGCCCTCATTCATCACAACTCCTTTTATTAACCTCAACTAATAATAAGTTTTCTCTTTTCAACTTTAAGTACCTATACTTATACGTTTAAAAGTTATCTTATAAATTTCTTTGCTTTATTAAAATCCACTGCGACTTTTAAAGTTGTTTTATACATTGGTGATTTTCTAGTGTTATAATTAAAACTCCTTAAAACTTTTGTTTTCTCAAAATCATGTTCTTTAAATGTTTTGTAACCCACATAAGGGGACGAATCATGTGGACCATCCGACGATGAAAATAATTATGGTCCGGAACATAATGATCGAAGTCCTCGCATGGAAATCATGAAAAGTGCAATTGTGTGTCATAATATAGAATCAGAAGTAGTTGGGATAACGGTACAAATGTGAAGATGATACGAACATGGTGGATACGCCGCTTGTACATCCTATATAAAAGTGCCCTTATCGGATTTCATTTGGAGTGTTGCTTTAACTATTCAAAGTTCTGTGTTATGATTAGTTTTAAATCATATTTACAATTTTCTTTTATTTTCTCAGAATTTAATTGTGTTGTTATAGTATTATTTAATTTAAAGACGAAATTCCCTAAAGTAGGGAGACTTTAACAACTCGGACTTTTCGAAACCTATATTTTTATTAAAACCCGACCCATTTCGATGTTCGGGAAATGTTAACGCATTTATCGAAAAAATTAACTATTATTATATTATTTAATTAATTATATACTTATAACTTTCAATAAATGACAATTTTAGCCCAAACTAAAACTTTAACCGAAATTGTTTTCACCTTAAATCCTTAGTGACTAAAATGTAAATACTATATATATTATTATATTATAATTCAGATCCAGTAACCCATGACCCGTACCCATTTATCCAAGACTCGTTTTTTTACCTGTTTTTACTAATTCGCGTCTTGAACCACAATTCTCGACACTAAATTGGAAATTTGATCTTTTGATATATTATTCATGCCTAATTCGACTTAACCGACGATGTAATTTTGTTAACTTGATCAATTTTGATTCGTTCTTCCTAATATGTGCAGCCGACACCAAATTCATCTCGTTATACATATATACGATTATGTTAAATCAATTAAACTTGCAGATGGTATATTATAACCCTCGCCGTCAATACCCCCTTAATTAATTAAGCTAACATATGTAAGGCCCCGGTCCCGGTGGCCTACACTGTCGTTACATTTACTCATAAACACAGTTCTAAAGATCAGAGTTAATTAAAACTTTCGCGGAATAAATAAAAGTCAACCATTTATTACAAAACATCCAAGCTTGTCTTTTAAAATAAAACATAACATAGTTTATTTAAACATCACCACAAGTCTTCTCTGGATGCCAGTCACTGCCATGTGCCTCCCTCACGCTAGCTGCTTCAATCTATTTACCTGCGTGCATATTAAAAGTCAGCTACACTGAGTGAGTTCTAGTTAAAACAGGTAACGCACAATACATCCACATACTTACTTATACGTATATGAAAATACATTTTTCTTACTTAACCTGTTAATTCTTTCTTTATCACTTACATTCTTATATATTTTAAAGAGCATTTCGCCTTATAACATTCGCAGATATTATTAGGGTCTGTTCCCTACATTCGCAGATATTATTAGGGTCTGTTACCTTCATTCGTAGATATTATTAGGGTCTATTCCCTACATTCGCACAACCATACCTTCATACTATCATTCATACGATTTCATACATACCATGCTTTATCATTATACATACTTTATACACAGTTACATATTCTAACACTACCTTCCTTGGCGATACGTGCTATATTCGAAGATCATTCACGTACCGACAAACATTCATTCATAACCTCGATAACTATCACACATATCATATATGGCATACACTTACCACTTAAGGTAAGTGTATTAACTATTCACATCGAGTATGCACACATCCCCGAAAACATAACAAGGAAATGAGGCTAGAAACTCACCTATAAGTGATTCCTTTCAGAGTTAATGGTAACTCCTTTCCTTAATTGGGCGTAGCTAACTGTATAACAATTACATGTATCAATTAACTAGCCCTATCCATATCATATTTCTAGGTTATTGTAACCCCTAGCTACGGTGGTCCGGGGGCAACGCCCTTAGCAGCAGGGTTCTAGGGGCGGCATCCCCTAGCAAGGTCCAAGGGGCAGAGCCGCTAGCTGGGGTTAAGCTGCAGTTCAATTATTTAACAAATCAAATATTCATTTTAAACGTTACCTTTAATTATTAATTATTCACTTATCTTTAGCTCTTATATCGTATAAGTCCATGTATTTCGTTTATTTTATAAAATTATTCAAGCGTATGAGTTCACTAGCGTATAAGTCTTTATCATGAGCGTTTAAGTTTTCAGGCGTATAAGTCTTCCCTATGTATAAGCTGTCATTAGCGTATAAGTCTATCCCAATGTATATGTGATATCCAGAGTATAAGATATACATATACGTATATACATATATGGTTATATACATACATGATGCCTGCTATACATATACGTCATGCATACATATACGTGGCTCACACTTATACGTTTCAGATACTATGCGCTGCACTTATACGCTACGTGTTGTCAATACTTATGCGTTGTCTACTTACACCCTGCACTTATACGACGTATATACTTATTCGGCGTATAAGTGCAGGTCAGCCCCTTTTTCACGCGTTTTTAAGGTTTTTTGTCGATTTTGGCGCTATCAATCCCTGTTAACCACCATGGTTGGTCGGGGTTTAATCATTTATGACTTAGGTAGCTTCGGGATGTCCAGATCTGAGCTAAGGTGCCTCTTAAGCTCGTTTTTTATTGATTAAATACACGAATAAAGCTAGATCTAGATCCAGACGGCTCATACGGCATCACGAGGCTGCGGTGTCAGGTTCTAATATGTTGGGTCAGCTGAGATGAATGATTTCTTACCTTCGGTTGGTCTTGGATCGTTGAATATAGTAGAGTAGAGAGTGTTTGGCTTTAGTGTGTTTTTTTGATGGTGTAGGCTATGATGTAGAATGGATGAAAATGAAAATAATTAGAGTTTAAAGGGTATTTATACTCCTTAAGCCCATTGACCTTAGGCCCATCTTTATTTTTCAGTCCATAATTTATTAATGCCCACCATCCCTTTTATCTTATTATTTTAATACTATCTCCACTAACTCAAATTAATTCTTCCAACGAAATTGATTATATTAATATTATTCTTGAAATTTTCGGAATGTTACATCTTAACCTGCAACTATCTGTTCATGATTCATGTTTGGCCGCCAGGTTTAGTTCATAATACTCCATCATACCTCATCGTAAACGGTAATATTCATATGCTTTGGACTCACGGTTCGATCGCCTACAATAACCCCATGCTTAATTTGTTTATCCATAACGAATTTAACGAATTTAGTTGTTAGGGTTCTTGTATAATTTGTGATCTTTTTGTTTGTGTATATGTATTATTGTTTTCATTCATCACCTAGGTTAGTCACCAACCCAATTGGCTGGTGCAAAAGAGTTAAGACTATGTGAACGGCTGGGGGCGCGGGTTCGAGTCACCCCAGTCCGTTTTTTTGGGAATTTTATGATTTTGTTATTTTAAATATTGTTAATCAACAAAATACATTATAAATAATATAAAATGGATGAAAAATCAGTATTTTTATATAAAACCAACATTCTAACTAATTTCGTTTCCAAATTTTGGCTGTAATCATATATATATATATATATATATATTATTAAAAGACGGATATAGGTTTTATTAAAGGTTTAAGAAGGATTGTTTATTTTAAAATATAATTAATATATATATATATATTATACCTTATGAATTGTTTATGCTTAATTATTTTATAAAAGATCATATTATATATATATATATATACTATATTAAAACGCATATAGGATAGACAAAATGGTAAATTCTCTAAAAAGTCTTAATTAAATTTAAGAGTTTTACAACAATATATGCATTATGTACAAGTCTACCAGCTTTGTATCCCAAAGACCGAGGTTTTTGAAAACCCTAAATCTCATTTCAAAATGCAAACGCATTTCACTTCCTTCATTCCCCCCCTCTCTCACACAAATCCATTATGGTGAAATTAAATTGATCGGAGGATAGTAGGCACAACTAAATTAAATAGTTATACGATTTACAGGTGATTGTTTGATTCAGTGGTGGTAGTTCCGGCAATCAGGATCTGAGGCCAATCGCTATAGCTCGAAAAATCAGGTCAAATCCTATACCTTTGTCCGTGAATAAGTAAGTACCTATTAAGACCCGAGGCGTAACTTTCTGCTATTTTTCTGGCCAAGCTAGGGCTTAGGTCACACTCAGGCAAGATAATTTCTGTGACGGCGTTGCGTTGATGGTGCATCTCAGTTTCACCGATGCGGCTATTAGGGGTCTAACGATTAGGTAAAACTGGTTGGTTGCAACCTGGACCATACAGAGTTCTGTTTGCCCCTTCTTTCGTTGTTGCGCAGTGCCTCTGCTTGATGCCCTCTTTCTCTTGCTCTATCTTGGGCAATTTGTTTTTCATTTCTCGCGAAGACTCGCGATGCTTCCATTAGCTTGGCCCAAGTGGTTGGCATGCCATCTCTGCTCACGAGAGCTCTGCGGAGTTGATCACTGCGTGCGCCTTGTATAAACGCCACGCGCAAGAGTTGCTCAGTGATACCTCCAATTGCCAGAGACTCCTGATTGAAACGAGTTATGTAGTCTTCAATCGTTTCATCATTCCTGCGCACGCAGTGCATGATGTCATCAGGGTCGCGCGTGTGTCTGCGCTGCTGTACGAAGTGAGCTTGGAACTTTTCCAATAGTTCCTCGAACCCATCGATTTGCCCAGTCGGCAAGCTCACGAACCAGACACGCGCCGCGCCCGTGAGGCAGCGAGCAAACATGTGACACCATGTTGGCATCGTCCAGCTTTCTAGGTTTCCAGTGTTGTAAAAACCTTGTAAGAAATCGTCTGGATCTGTTGTGCCGTCATATTTGCCCAAACCACTTGGCATCTTGGTTTTATGCTGAATGGGGGCCTTCGCGATGCGCTCAGTGAATTTTGAATGTTTCACCAAGATGGCTGGCCTGTATGGCGTGGTTACGTCCACTTGCCCTCTCACTGGTGGGCTGTACGGTGTGTACAGATCCACATCGGCTTTTGCTCCAGGCGCCATGTTCATGTGCGCGCGGAGCTGTGAGCCTCCTGCATGAGTATCTCGCGTCTTTCTCATGCTATGCACTTCTTCATCACTAAACTCAGCGTGTTCAGTGTGAACAGAGTGACCATCTTCCGGCGCGCGCGCCCTTTTTGTTGTTCCTTGATTGGTTTGCTTATCAAACGCGAGCCTTTGTGTCAAGTCGGCTAACTTTTTGTGTTTGACCAGCTCATTGTACTTGTCCATTAGACGTCGTTGCTCGTTTATGAGCCATTCTTTAGGGTCATTGGTTTCATCTTCTGGACCCATTGGTCCTTTTTGTTTCGCGCCGGTAAGATTTTGGAACGTGAGATCGTCTGGAGGAGTTTCAGTCTGGCTATGAGGAGTTGTGATGAAGGGATGGTTACTGGTGGTGCGCGCAGAATCGCGCGGCACCCTCAGAAACTGTTGTCCCTCATTAACATCCTCACGCTCAATATCCTCCAGAACTTGATCGCTGTTACGAACACCAGAAACCATGGTGAAAAATTTTTAGAGAGAACTGATGAGATTTTCTTGTCGTTGTAACAGGTGATGGCGCCAATGAAGAATCGTGGATCGACTCACTGGTAGACGATCAACTTTCCTCGGGTGTGATAATGCTATTTCACCGATGGTTCTCTGGAATCTGGATTCTTCCACCTACAAAATGAACAGCACCGTAAACTTACCCCTCAGAAAGGGACATAGGGGTCCTCTTTGGGGTAACCCTCCGGTGTGAGAATAAGAGTTTGTAGGAGAATATAATCTGAGAGTAAGGAATTGGAATGTAATGCTTAATACTGCTGAAATATTGTGTAATATAGCATCCCTCTCCTTGTGGAGTTGATGTGGTATTTATAGTGCTAGGGTTTCCAATGATTGGGCTCAGACCCAATTAGGGCCCTTTTGGCCTCCTCCTATTGCTTTGCGCCACGTGTCCTTGGGACACCTGGTGCTCTTTCATTGATTATTCTCTGACCCAGGTATTTTACCTGACCCATGTGCAATCACGTGGTAGCACATGGGTTTTGCTGAGTTGTCCACCTTTCATTGGCAGATGTCAACATCAGCATATTCTTATTCCTTAAAAAGATACCTTCTGGAAGGTTGTCTGACGTGCACAATCAAGGTTGTCCTTATCCTGATTTGGATAAGGACAAGGTTGATTATGTGCATGTGTGATATGTGTCTATCCTGAGGATGCGCGAGGTCTTCTCTTTATTCTCACGCGCAGATGTTTCATGCGCAGATGTGATATGCACAAGCATGTGATATGCGCCACGCGCGGATACGCCACGCGCAGATGTGATATGCGTGAGCATGTGATATGCGCCACACGCAGATGTGATATGCGTGAGCATATATGGTGCGTGAGCATGTGGTACGCGTGAGCATATGTGATGCGTTAGCATATGTGATGCTTGAGCATATGTGATGCATGGGCATATGTGATATGCGTGAGCATATCACATATGCGCCATGCGCATAGGTTTTGGCTTTGTGCCTTCATAATGTCTTGATTTCAAGCCTCTTGTCTATATCGTGTGGGTTGACCCGCCTCGCTCGGTGTTGAGGCGGGTACATACCTCTTCACCCCTAACCTACTTTCCAGCTGAAATTAAAATTATTATTCTATTTGATCAAGTTCTTTGTTAATTTTATTAACTTATAAAAAGACATTTTTACAACCACAGGATATTTATGACTTGTTTTTTTATGCGATGAAAGATTTTAAAGCTCAAAGGTAAATAAAGTCTTTTATTTCTTGATGATTATGTAATCATCGTTGGTATTAATCGGTGAGATTTATGATTGTGACAGGGGCGATTTCCCGAAATAATGTAAAGAAAAGCATGCGATAAACATATCATTTTCCGTCATGAGTTTTGCTTTCTCATCGCCGTTGACTTTTAATAATTTTTTTTATTCATGTTAGATATCATAATTTGCTGTTAAATTGCTCGTAAATCATGAGTTGTTAGGTCGGTAAAGCTGGCTGTGAAAAATAGAAATGAATGTCTGAATTTGTAAGTGCAATCTTATTCAAGCTTTGATTTAAAAAAATTTAGACAATTTTTGCTTCATCTCGACATAATTTAATTTTTGATCTGTGTAATTCAATTGCAATCTTTGGTTTGTAGCTAAAGTAGAGAAGAGGTCGTCTGAATATGATCAAACTCTCCAGGCCTACAACAATTAAACTGGTAATTTAAAATCTATAAATTTATTAGATATTGAAAAGTAGGACCTAAAATGTTATGCATGAATTGCTAAGATTTGTAAACATTCAACATATATTTGTTTGTTGTAAATTTATTAGTCTTGAAGTCATATATGATATAAATAATGTTTCAGGTTCTGATTTTGTCTTCTTATTTGGTTCAAAACCAAAACATTTCAATCTATCTTCGATTTTGAAATATGTATTTGTATTCTAATAACTTTCCACTCAAATGGTTAATGTGTAGCAATATCTTTTTTGCATTCTAAATCTTGTTTAGAATATCCTTTGGAGTTTTCTTATGTTTATGATGCATTTTTTTTAAAGGCTGTATATTAAATATTGTATTTTGGTTATAATAGGTTTGGTAGCTATGTGTCTTATGTAAGTATTTTTTTACTGTGTTATAAACCTAAGTAGGGCTATAAGCAAACCGAATAAATAAAAGTGCTTTTTAATAATGTTAAAATGTTTGAATGACGGGTCAATGGCTCTTGCAGGCCGGTCATAGTCGTTGTTCCCTAAAACATGAATATAAGTTGCAATCCTAAAACCCTTCAATCGATGTTCATGGTCAAAGTGACGAGTAAATATTTTTTCATTTTGAAATTTTGTTATTCTCATGTAATATTTTCTAGAATATACTTTAGATCTTAAAGTTAAACTTATGAGTAAGGTATATGTTTGCCATAAAACAGTATTTTGTTTGTGTTGCAGAATGTGTGGTTCTTTTCTTTCTTTGGAAATCATCAATATTGTTGATGAAAATTGACCAAAATAAAGTTGCAGGTAGTTGGTAATATTGTGTTTTTTAGTAGCCTTGTACGATTTGGATTGAATGTATTTATTTTTTCCTATATTTTTTTGTATTTGATTTTTTCTGACTTATATTGATGAATGTGTCACATTTTAGGATTATTTGTTTGCTTAAACATAATTGTTGATGTACAAGAAGTTGATCGTTAGGGAAAAATGGATTTTTCAGAAAGAGTAGAACGCAAACTGTGAACAATTCAAATGAGGAAATGGCAGATTAATTACAAAGAGAGAGAGGGGGGGGGGGGGGGCATAGAACTTCAAGGGAAGAATTTTGGAGGTAATATTGTTCTCAAGGCAAATAGATTTTAATATAAATTTTGGTGATGCAAATTTTGTGTTATTTGAAATGCTTGAAATGCTTTCTGCTAGGCACCCCAATTTAAAGGGACCATACTGTCTTATTTTGTTACTTTAACCGCCACACGTTTTTATGCGTGTTTATGATGTATTTTATTATTAATTTTTTTGTGCAAATTATTTTTGGGCCTAAATTATTAACTAATTAATAATTAACTGTTAACAAAAAATTTTGGACCTAAATTCATTATCTCATCATTTCTTTTACCCAAAATCTCAAGCAAAATGGCAAAACTGAAAAAACGAAACCTAACCAAACCCAAGAAAAAAACCCAAAAAACTAAAACCAAGACGTCTTTAAAAAGTCAGAATCAACATTTTTTGGGTTCGATTTGAATACAAAACTGCCTATGCATATCTCTACCGTGAATGAATTTAAGGGTACAATGATTACTATGAATGCTTACTTGTTTTCGTTTATTATTACTATTATTATTAGTTTTTGGTTTTTATTTTCAGTTTTTCACATAATCAATTATGATTCCTAATGAATGACTGACCTGTAAGTTATTGAGTTTTCAGGCAACAACAAATGTAAATGGTCTTTCCTATCTTGACTTCCAAACCAAAGATCAACGTCCCATGTGTGCTCAATCTTCTTTAGTCAAGTAAGCTTCCAAACCAATGACCAACGTCCATCTTTAATCAACCGAATAAACTATAATTGTACCGAAACAAAACTAAAAACCGAAACCAAAAAAGTTGAAGCAAAACTAACATAAAAAACCCGAGAACACTGATGAATAAAAAATTTTAATATTTTCTGTATATTATTCTACCATAGGGTTTCCATTTGCCACCATTATTATCGCTAGGGGTGTTCACGTCCCGTTTTCGTGGTTTCTATGTTAAATCGTGGACCAAACTGTAGATTATCTAAACCAAACCAAATCTCATTAATAATGGTTTGGTTGCGGTATGATTATCACGGTTTGGGCTCGTTAGAATTTTACACGACGTATGCAAAATAAAATATGATATATAAATAAGTAATGTAGTTAGAGATTTCATAATTTACCAAGTTGTTAAAACATGCTTTTAAGTGTCCAAATAAGCTGTTAAAAAAGTAGCAATGCTATTCAAGCTCCCAATTTTGTAGAAAAACAAACTGCGGTGTTATGGTTATAATAACTAATAAGTGCAGAAAGTAGAATGAAAATGTTGTGCAATTGGGCTTAGCATATTTTTTACTCATTGTATGTATATATTTCAAATATAGGTCATACAAAATTTTAATTTATTAGGTCTAATAATATACATGCATCATTTCATTACTAAATTTCACAAGTATTGCTTGAGAATTAAATAGACCACACCAATAAGGCGATATGATATATCATGATCGGGTTAATTAACTAACAAAACAAGTATCGTGTTGTAAATCGTTGTCACCGTCACATCGCGCAGGTACCAACTAGTATATATATATATATATATATATATATATTATTAGTTATTATTTATTATATACTATTTACAATACTAATTTGAAAGAATTCTTTATTTATAATAAAGGTATATATAAATACATTCAATGCATTTTTAGTTTAAAATAAACATTTAAAGAAAATCTCTTATTATCTATTCAAAATTTTATAAATGATTATTTAAGTATTTTATTAAGTAAAATATATTAAAGTAATAATAAATCCTTGAAATATACCCGATCATCAAATACCGAGTTCCTATCGAGTTATAGGATTCATCCTTCAATTCGTATCTATTTCTTCAATTATTATAATTAGGATATCTCGTCGGTATTCTTCCCGAAGAGTTTGACCTACCTTTACATTTTATCTAATCTTTATCGTCTCGCTTATTTCCTAAGGCGAGTATCTCGCTCCCCTCTTTTACTTATTTTTATCTTTTGGGGACATATGCGTAACTAGCTATTTTTATATTATATAGTATTAAACTGCAATTGTTTATCCCTATGCGTATATCAATTTGCCTAACTTGCTATTTGCTTACTTGCTTTATTTGAACACATTTTGGAGAAGTTCCTCATTTGTAGTATGATCATACTAGCTTGGTAACCAATGTCCATTAATATGGAATTGGTTGAGCCCTATCTTAATGGTTTGATTGATTGTATATTCGCTATGGCTTAACTATTTATCTCACAGGAACAGTTTGCACTTTTATTTGTTATTATTATAGTGTCTTAAATATGGTGTTATACTCACTCAACCTAACGTTGACAAAATTATTGTATTTTTAACACATATGCAAGTTATCGTGTGATGTGATTCTCAAGTTGTTTGAAGACACTTAGGATTGCATGCTAGAGAGTGGAAACAAGAATTTAGATTTGTTATTTTATTGATAGACTATGTATTGTGGTACTTGAAAATGGTTGGATTATTTAATTTGAAATAATATATATTATAACTTTAATTATTGCATGATAGTACCTTGAAAGCTATGAGCAATCAGCTCACGCCCCAGCATTTCCGCCTTAGATTGGGGTGTGACAGATTGGTATCAGAGCCGAAGGTTTAAGATATGTCGTTAGTGGTGACATGGTAACATGGTTAGGAGCCTTATACGTGTTTTTCTGTTTACCTTTATGTGTTCAAATTAATTGTTTACAGCTTTCCTTAGTTAAATTATTTTTGCTTAATATTAAATTGTCATGCACACACACAACTCCGAGGCTATGCCTCAACATTCAAAGAAAACTTTTCTTAATTAGATTTCCTTTTTATTTTTGGGAAATTCTTAACTTTTGTTTTTACTCCTTAACCTTAAGGCTAGGTAGAATGACAAGTTCCTGTAGGAAATGGAAGGGGGAGAGTATTGTGAGTTGGGCCTTGGCAAACCGCTTCCGAGAACCCAAGGTAAGACGCTATTCCTTACCTGGAGGATAACCTAGCCACAATACTCGAGCTTATAGGCCAAAGCGGGAACACAACTGTCATACGATCGACACCTTAGGTTGTCGAACGTAACCGCATCAGCGGTTGCATTCCCAAATTTTTGAAAATCAAATTCACGGTGGTTCGTGGCTAAATTCGGTCTTTTGGATTATTGTGTTTTGTTATTTAAATGATTATTTAGGTGAAAAATCCATGGTACCCATGGGCACTCATACTATCCATTCGTTATCTTGTTTTGAATGTTTTTGCTGGAGTTCATCATACATGGTGGTTCATGGGATGCTCCAACTACTCATATTTTTCTTTCGTTTATTCGTTATTTAGTTTGGTCGGTTAAAACGCCATGTTGCGACTCAAATTCCCCACTTCTAAAAAGAAATTTTTTTATATGTTATCTAAGCAATTAGCGTTTTATTAGTAGATGATTTTCCGCAACTTATTCTTGTAAATCTTTAGTTTTGATCTTCGTAGAATGTCTTCCCTAAGAAACCACTATCATCCTCGACATCAATCGATTGATTCTCATCACCACCTTATAGATGCTTGTATAGCCAAAGAATTAACTGCTGCGATCCCTAAATTAGTGACCCAATATCAAAACATCAATGCAACTGGTCCAACTTTTACCACTAACCTCTCTGCTGGTAACGACGAATCATCTACCACCACTCATCCTCACAACAAGAAACGTAAGAACCCGACTGCAACCAATCCTACTCAACCGCAAGCCTCTTCAATTTGTCTGAAAAAGAGACCTTACAAAGGAGCGCACCATCTGCAAAACTTGCAACCGTCACCACCCGATCAACCTCAATTGTCGTCTTTGTACCAATTGTAACCATTATGGAAACCTTGCTGATTACTACCGCCAAGTCCGTAGTGCACCAACTCCTCCACATGGATTTGAGACGCCCGTTTCTCGAAGCGGTACCATGCCATCTACTCAATCCGGCGTTCCTAATACCCGTGCTTGCTACCATTGTGGAGACCCAAATCACCTCCGCAGTTCGTGTCCTCATCGTATCCATGCTCATCAAGCTCAAACTATGACTACACCCTACTACTTGACCCATGCTCACCAAGCTCAAACCCATCAACCTCATGTCCTTCAAGCTCCTCCTATCAACCAAGGTCAACCTTACCTAACCTAAACTTAACCAGTTCTGCACTCGCAAGCTCAAGTTTACCGAACATATTTCAACCAAACAACCCTTTTGCAAACTGTTCAAGTTCAGATAATTCAAGCTATCCCAAGCCAATCTACGTCGACTACTATAACTCCTATGAATGCAATTCCTCATGGTGCTTCAAGTCACGTCAATTAAGCTACTAAAGGACCCCAAAGACTATTGCTGCTTTTCTTATATTATTTTAATCTATTTAATCTTTTCCTAATTACGTATTGTAACGCCTTTTTATGGTATTGAATTATTTCGGCTTGAACTATTTATCTTCCGCGTAGTTTACCTTATGAATAAAGTTTATTTTGTTTAAATAGATTGTTAATTAAATCATACTTCTATCTTATTTCCATGCCCTCATTCATCACAACTCCTTTTATTAACCTCAACTAATAATAAGTTATCTCTTTTCAACTTTAGATACATATACTTATACGTTTAAAAGTTGGCTTAGAAATTTGTTTGCTTTATTAAAATCCACTGCGACTTTTAAAATTGTTTCATACATTAGTGATTTTCTAGTGTTATAATTAAACTCCTAAAAACTTATGTTTTCTCAAAATCATGTTCTTTAAATGTTTTGTAACCCACATAATGGGACGAATCATGTAGACTATCCAAGGATGAAAATAATTAAAGTCCGGGACATAATTATCGAAATCCTCGCATGGAAATCATGAAACGTGCAATTGTGTGTCATAATATAGAATCTAAAGTAGTTGGGATAACGGTACAAATGTAAAGATGATACGTACATTGTGGATACGCCACTGGTACATCCTATATATAAGTGCCCTTATCGGATTTTTATTTGGAGTTTTGCTTCAACTATTCAAAGTTTTGTGTTATGATTAGTTTTAAATCATATTTAAAGTTTTCTTTTATTTTCTTAGAATTTAATGGTGTTGTTATAGTATTATTTAATTTCGGGACGAAATTACCTAAAGTATGGGAGACTGTAACAACTCGGACTTTTTGAAACCTATATTTTTATTAAAACCTGACTAATTTCAATGTTTGGGAAATGTTAACGCATTTATCGAAAAAATTAACTATTATTATATTATTTAATTAATTATATACTTATAACTTTTAATAAATGACAATTTTAGCCCAAACTAAAATTTAACCCAAATTGTTTCCACCTTAAATCCATAAGGACTAAAATGTAAATACTATATATATTATTATATTATAATTCAGATCCAGTAACCCATGACCCGTACCCATTTATCCAAGACCCGTTTTTTGACCAGTTTATACTAATGCGCGTCTTGAACCACAATTCTCGAGACTAAATTGGGAATTTGATCTTTTGATATATATTCATGCCTAATTCGGCCTAAGATGATGTAATTGTGTTAACTTGATCGATTTTGATTTGTTCTTCCTAATATGTGCAACCGACACCAAATTCATCTCGTTATACATATATACGATTATGTTAAAATCAATTAAACTTGCAAATAGTATATTATAACCCTCACCGTCAATACCCCTTAGATAATTAAGCTATCTTAACCTGCAACTATCTGTTCGTGATTCATGTTTGGTCGTCAGGTTTAGTTCATAATACTCCATCATACCTCATCGTAAACGGTAATATTCATATGCTTTGGACTCGCGTTTCAATCCCCTACAATAACCCAATGCTTAATTTGTTTATCCATAATGGATTTAACGATTTTTGTTGTTAGGGTTCTTGTATAATTTGGGATCTTTTTGTTTGTGTATATATATTGTTGTTTTCATTCATCACCTGGGTTAGTCACCAGCCCAGTTGGCTGGTGCAAAAGAGTTAAGACTATGTGAACGGCTGGGGGCACGGGTTCGAATCCCCCAGTCCGTTGTTTTTAGGAATTTTTATGATTTTGTTATTTTAAATATAATTAATCACAAAATACATTATAAATAACATAAAATGGATAAAAAATTGGTATTTTTTTTATAAAACCAACATTCTAACTAATTTCGTTTCTAAATCTTGGTTGTAATCTGTCACACCCTCACTAAGGGCCTAGGCGTGTGACCAATAGTTGGTACATGTTTTGAAAATATATCAGAGTTACGGTTATTTAACGGAAGTCTTTATTTTAAAAATAAAATATTAATTTATCTTTTTGAAACATTTAGTTCATTTATAAACCTTCAAATAAAGTATTAACTTATTTGAAAGATTTCTCGTATAATAATTATCCGAGACTTTGATTTATTAACCTTAGTTGTATTTCACAAATAAACATTGTTTGTAATATTTTAATATTTAAAAACAAAGCCATCTCTACCTTGCGAGCATCTATCTTCTTGAATGGCTCTAACTCCTTGCTACCTGTACTAACTTTTATTTCCTATAATCATGGGGAAAAATACGTCAGCGATATGCCGGTGAATCGTTGACTCTAAAAACATTTTATAAATCTTTCTTTGACTGACAAGATAGTTTTCATTAAACAACCTCAACAGAAACGTCTCTTATTTCTGGGATTTGTACCACTTGCCATACACACACAATTACGGTTCTCCGGGAACTGATGCCCTTTGGGAACTGATGCCTATTGGAGAACTTAGATTATGACCTCTAGTCTGCGGCCACGTAGCCTTGACTGATAGACTAGATTGATTATGTTTGGATCCAGACACATGTGTACTCGGTCTGAGTTGCTTTTATTTTCTATCTTGTATTTTTTATAGGGCACGTAATCCCATAAATCTTTATTTGACTGTCTTTGTTTAAGATAAATAACCCGT
This sequence comes from Bidens hawaiensis, assembly GCF_021521415.1. Lineage (NCBI taxonomy): Eukaryota > Viridiplantae > Streptophyta > Magnoliopsida > Asterales > Asteraceae > Bidens > Bidens hawaiensis. The sequence continues at coordinate 28,798 of NW_027491375.1, read as the reverse complement.
TTATCTTGACTGAAAAAAGTTTAACGTATTCACCTGTGACTGTCTGTTCTGAATGATGTGGTGATCTCGTTTGAAAACCTTTCTGAATGAATGAATGATTGATTGAATAATTGACCTATAATAAAATAGGTTTATGAAAATAACCGGATCGTCTCTTAATCCGGCTACAGACCTTTAGTCTAGTTTTGATAGCTTAAACCTTGATTGATTGTTTGTTTGAATAAAACATTTTGGACATGAATTCTTTCTCTTTATTTGCTAACCATGTGCTATGTTTCTTCTTCAAGAAGAAATCTTTATGATATGTTTCTTCTTCAAGAAAAAATGTCATTTATATAAAATCTTTGTATGTTAAGTTTTATGTTTCTTAAAAATAATGAAACACTATCTTAACTATAACCTTTGTTCATAAAGTTTTACTTTTCATTAAACATTTCAACTATATCCTTTATATGTAAAAGGTTAAGTTTCTTAATCATAAAGAAACTATATTTTTACTATAATCTTTGTTTATACTATTTTGTATTTCTTAATCATAAAGTTTTATTTAATTGTTATACTTTGATCAAGGTCTAGGCTATACCCTCGACTAGGGTCTAAGCCTTTATTATTTTATTAATATTTTATTTGGGCATTATGCCTACCTCGTTTGGCTTATTATTTTCTAGACTCTCGGGCAGCACTCCGACGCTTGCACGTATATTGAGAATCTTGGTCAACAACTCCTCGGCACGCAAACCGAGGCACGCCGGTCTTCAAAACTCGTTGGTACGCACTCCAAGGTGGGATGTCAGGTCGTCTCGGGTCAGCACAGTTTACGAAGTCGTCAAGCCTTACGAGGTCGGCACGCAAAACGAGGTGCGCCGGTCGTCGGGATTGTCGACACGAACTTCGAGGTGTCGTCGGTATATGATACGGATTACGAGGTGATTATTTGTCGGGTCACGACACGAAAACCGAGGTAGAGAGAGAAAGTTTCTAGAGAGAGAAAGTGAGTTTGAATTTGGGTGATGTGAGAATGGGGTGGTCACCACCTATTTATAGGCTGATCTGGGACCCATCGCGATACGCGATGGTCCCTTGATCATGCCATCGCGTATCGCGATGTAGGCATGATGAGTCATATGTAGGTCTGCCACGTGGCGGACGTAGTGCCACGTGGTGACACGTGGCGTGTCATGATTCCACCGCGTGACATGTGGCGGACACGTGTCATGCAGTCAGACCACATCATCGCGTATCGCGATGACGTTGGGTTTTGGTCTGTCGCGTATCGCTGTCTGCTCACTTCTTGGGTTTTGAAAACATACCCATCGCGATACGCGATTGGCTTGTCTTTTGCGTCGTCGCGTATCGCGACCAGACAGAAAACAAGAATTTTATATTTTAATTCCTTGTACTATTGGAACTTGGTATTTTTAACCCGATATTTTTGTGATGTTACATCCTCCCCACTTTGGAATGAATCTCATTCTCGAGATTTGTTGTAAGTGATTCTTTGCTTATTGATTTGTTATCAGTCTCTTATAATCTGCTACTTGAGCTTATCTTGAATTCTTTTGAACATTTGCAATGATATGTTGTTAACTCACATATTTGGATGATGTATTCAGTCAATAGTTCAGAATATCATAAGTAATTGTAAATTGCTAAGCACAATGGCCAGTTGTGTTTAACTATTTACCTTACCTTTTGTATTTCTAAACTTTTACTGATGTTAACAAGATTGCTTCTTGGATTCAGTCTATCGAATCCTTTTAACTTACTCATCCTGTTACCTTTCAAGATATTCATACTTGAGTAATGATATTCCTTTACTTCTTGATCTTGATGGATTCCTTTCCATTTATTTCTATCAATTATACTCTTGAATTTTCAATGTTCGGGTAACTGATTTTCCTTGAGCAGACATGTTCTTATGTCTTAGTTTAATTTATTCGTTTCAAAGTTAGTTCATCTTTCTACAGATGATGATTATTAAATAACATACTTTCTTGTTATTTTGAAAATTTTACTATCTCTTTTCCTTTGCATATAAGCATTCTTGTGTAAGACACGATCTTTATGCTAATATATTTCTTTATATACATTAGGGATTTAAATACCCTTATACGATTACAAAATTTCTCGTTTCATAACAAGATTACAACACTTTACAAGAGCTAACTAAACTATTAGTTATTTCTAATGCCTTTAGATCTTGACTTTCGTTGGCATACTCTTGTCTACTTCTATTCTTGGTTGGATGCATCTTGTATATTTAACATACTAGCCTTTCCTTTCTTAGCACTACTTCCAATAACGTTGTTTGTCTTATTCGGAAATTCTGAGCTGAAGTGTCTATTTTCTCCACAGCTAAAACATACAACTATTTTCCTTTTGCAATCGTCTTCCGATTGACCGAGTTTATTGCAAAAGTTGCATGTGATTAATGGAATATTTTTGGGGAAGTTTGTTGGTCTTAAACATTTCCCGTGATGTCTCTTGCCACAGCTTTGGCAGATTGATCTTGTATATTTAAAAGACCCTTCCTCCTTTTCTTTGCCTTTCTTTGTTTTCTTTTCCTCGATTTCTTCTCTCTTTCCTTTGTCATTCTTATCCTCTTCTTGATTTCTAATAAGACCATTCACAAGATAACCGACTAATTCCATGGCTAAATCAGCGGTTTGAGGCAAATGAGATCTTACCATATCTTTAATTTCCCGAGGTAAACCCCAAATGTAGCGGGTTACTTTGTTGGATTCGGGTATTACCAAATGTGGTACCAATCTACAATACTCATGAAACTTAGTATTGTATTCTCTGAGATTAGTGCCTTCCACCTTGAGGTTCAAAAACTTAGTTTGAAAAAGATCGATTTCATGCATGGGAGAGAACTTTCGTAACACCAGTTCATTGAATTCTTCCCACTTCAATTGGTACATAGTTTCTCTACCCTTTGACATGACCAGTGTATTCCACCATTCCAAAGCCTCACCTTTAAAATATTGAGAGGAGTATTGAATCTTTTGAATATCAGTACAACTGCTAATGATAACAATGGACTCGATTTCTTCAAGCCATCGTACGGCTGATATGGCACCTTTATCGCCATAGAATTCTTTTGGTCCAAATTCCTTGAAGTTCTTAAAACTACTGCCTTGAATTATTAGTTGTTTCTTGAATTTACGATTGAATTTGCTCTCAGCGTTGGAGCTATGAGCACTTTCTTCATGATGAGAAGGTTTTCGGTATGGATGACTTCAAGAAGATTTATTTGAATGCTCTATTTTATGTTTGTGTGACCCTTCCTTCATTGCATCGATGAAGGGAGTCATTGCATTATGAATCATGTCTTGGATTTTGACCATAAACTGCTCAGGAATCTCCTATGTAGGTTTTATTATATCCTTGTTGCTTCTATGAGTTGAAGCTTCATCATTATTCCCTTGATTGTTTGGTTCGACATTCTGTATATAGAATAGATCTTAGTATGAGCGAAATTCTTTATTTATATATTAATGGTTGAATGTTTATAACGGATGTGTGTCATTGAACAATTGATATAAGTACAACAGATTGATTTGTTTATGAAATGTTTAATTAAGATTGTCTCATTAATTTCGAGTGGATTCTTTCTAATTGTTCATCTTGTAATGACGCAATTTAATTGTTTATTCTTTATTTGAGAATTTGATGTTTGAGATAATCGTATGAAACGATAATTATTTTCCAAGTATTTTAACGATGATAGTTGATGGGGTTCTTTGAGAGGCATCAATATTTTCTAGTTGTGTATTCTTGAAGTGGTTAGTACAAACCTTGTGTACAAATAGACCACGAGAATTTCTATACTTCTCTTTCTAGGCCTTTTTCTTTTAATCTTTGCTTATTTCATCATCTTTTTAAACCTTGTCTACCTGGACCTTTCCTTTATTTCTAGCTATTACTCTCTTATTTCCAGGTGTACTTGAAAGAATTATCTTGAGAGTTTTGTGCAATCTTTTCTTGACATAATTCCTTAAAAGATACATTACAAATTTCGAGGAAATTCATATACATCTCTTTATTTATGTTGTTACAAGATTGCACGACATTTATTATCATTGTTTATAACTACTAAGATTTTTATTTCTTCCATCGAATAATTAGCTTCTTGATCTGTTGTCCTTGGTGCTTTCTCCTTTCACTTTTTCTTTTCGCCTTTCCTCAGTATCCATTTCTTCCTTCAGCATTGTTTCATCTATTTTAGTGACATTGATTTCATAATGAGTTGAATCATCTTTAATGTCATACATTTCCATGTCTTGACGTTCATCACCAGTGTGGGTAAAGTATAGATCTTGCATTGTTGAATAATATTCCTGTCCCTGAGGATTTTCTTTTGAATAAGTCATTACTTCCTTTCCTTTCGACACCATTGGTTTCTTGGATCTACTTGATACGTCTCCATACGTGTTTGGATTCGGAATAATCTTGGCTAGTGGAATGTTAGAATCAAAAGAATCTGAATCTTCCTCCATTGCTGTTTGGTATGAACTTTCAACACTAGATATAGGGATTGGGAGAAAAGATGTTCCCATATAGCCTTTCCCTTTACCGGATCGAAACTTAACGGATTCTTCGCTAGATTGACGATCGTACATCTGTACGAGGTTATATTAAGGATAGGAGTGTGTTTTTGTATCTTATCCGTACTTGTTTTATATCTTGTTCGTATTAATTTTGTTATTCAATGATTATTTCCTTGATATCTTTAAATGAATACTAATGATTATTATAATCTTATTTCTGATTGAAGCCTAGGTATGATTTAAATACCTAATTCGCTAAGATTGATGGCTCTAATACCAACCTGTCACACCCTCACTTAGGGCCTAGGCGTGTGACAAATAGTTGGTACTTGTTTTGAAAATATATCAGAGTTACGGTTATTTAGCGGAAGTCTTTATTTTAAAAATAAAATATTAATTTATCTTTTTGAAACATTTAGTTCATTTATAAACCTTTAAATAAAATATTAACTTATTTGAAACATTTCTCGGATAATAATTATCCGAGACTTTGATTTATAAACCTTAGTTGAATTTCACAAATAAATATTGTTTAAAAAATTTTAATATTTAAAAACTGAGCCATCTCTACCTTGCGAGCATCTATCTTCTTGAATGGCTCTAATTCCTTGCAACATGTACTAACTTTTATTTCTTGTAATCATAGGGGAAAAATACGTCAGCGATATTGACTCTAAAACATTTTATAAATCTTTCTTTGACTGACAAGATAGTTTTCATGAAACAACCTCAGCAAAAACCTCTCTAATTTCTAGGATTTGTACCACTTGCCATAAACACACAATTACGGTTCTCCGGGAACTGACGCCCATGGAAACTGATGCCCATTGGAGAACTTAGATTATGACCTTTAGTCTGCGGCCACGTAGCCTTGACTGATAGACTAGATTGATTACGTTTGGATCCAGACACATGTGTACTCAGTCTGAGTTGCTTTTATTTTCTATCTTGTATTTTTAATAGGGCACGTAATCCCATAAATATTTATTTGACTGTTTTTGTTTAAGATAAACAACCTGTTTATCTTGACTGAAAAAGGTTTAATGTATTCACCTGTGACTGTCTGTTCTGAATGATGTGATGATCTCGTTTGAAAACCTTTGTGAATGAATGAATGATTGATTGATTGAATGATTAACCTATAATAAAATAGGTTTATGTAAATACCCGAATCGTCTCTTAATACGACTACAGACCTTTAGTCTGGTTTTGATAGCTTAAACCTTGATTGATTATTTGTTTGAATAAAACATTTTGGACATGAATTATTTCTATTTATTTGCTAACCATGTGCTATGTTTCTTCTTCAAGAAGAAATCCTTATGATATGTTTCTTTTTCAAGAAGAAACGTTATTTATCTAAAATCTTTGTATGTTAAGTTTTATGTTTCTTAAAAATAATGAAACACTATCTTAACTATAACCTTTGTCCATAAACTTTTACTTTTCATTAAACATTTCAACTATATCCTTTATATGTAAAAGGTTATGTTTCTTAATCATAAAGAAACTATATTTTTACTATAATATTTGTTTATACTATTTTGTATTTCTTGATCATAAAGAAATTTTATTTAATTGTTATACTTTGATCAAGGTCTAGGCTATATCCTCGACTAGGGTCAAAGCCTTTATTATTTTATTAATATTTTATTTGGGCATTATGCCTACCTCGCTTGGCTTATTATTTTCTATATTCTCGGTCAGAACTCCGACGCTTGCACGTATATTGAGAATCTTGATCAACAACTCCTCGGCACGCAAATTGAGGCACGCCGGTCTTCAAAAATTGTCGGTACGCACTTCAAGGCGGGATGTCGGGTTGTCTCAGGTCGGCACGGTTTACGAGGTCGACAAGCGTTACAAGGACGGCACGCAAAACGAGGTGCGCCGGTCGTCGGGATTGTCGGCACCAACTTTGAGGTGTCGTCGGTATATGATACGGATTACGAGGTGATTATTTGTCGGGTCGCGGCATGAAAACTGAGGTAGAGAGAAAAAGTTGATATTTATAGAAGGTGGATAATAAACCTTTATTTCCCTTTGCATTCTATCCAGCGATGGAACAAAAAATGATAAATTCGTTTATTCTTTTTTTATGTTCAATAAAAAAAACGAACAATTATAATTCTATAGAGTTTAATAAAAATTCAATGAATCTTTTGATAAAATTGCTATGCTTAGTGTGTGACTCGTTGGTTTTTTGAGGGTTAGTATAAAAAACCAGCCTCATAGTATAAACAAATAACTATAGAAGTAATAACCAACTCATCAGTTCGTATTATCTGGATCCAAAGAACCAGTCAAGATATGATATATTGGTCATATTGTTGTAGCAACTGAAATCTTTTTTATTAAAAAAATTTCTGAGTTGTCAATCGAAATAAAAAAGAAAGGGTATGGATAAATGGAAGGATGAGAGAAAGAAAGAAAAAGAATAAAGAATATTGATGATATAGATATAGAATTCCAATATGTAAGGTCTATGAGTCATCTCAGAAAAAATCTGCGTAATAAAGCATCAGAACCCGAATTGCTACCAGTGCCAGTGTCTCTCACTAGGAGCTGTTACCCTCGTATCATCCCATCTTTCCATAGAAGATTGATATTACGGAAGCTGATATTTCTACAGAGAGAAAGTGAATTTGAATTTGGGTGACGTGAGAATGGGGTGGTCACCACCTATTTATAGGCTGATCTGGGACCCATCGCGATACGCGATGATCCCTTGATCATGCCATCGCGTATCGCGATGTAGGCATGATGAGTCATATGTAGGTCTGCCACGTGGCGGACGTAGTACCACGTGGTGACATGTGGCGTGTCATGATGCCACCGTGTGACACGTGGCGGGCAAGTGTCAGGCAGTCAGACCACGTCATCGCGTATTGCGATGACGTTGGGTTTTGGTCTGTCGCGTATCGCCGTCTGCTCACTTCTTGGGTTTTGAAAAGATACCCATCGCGATACGCGGTTGGCTTGTCTTTTGTGTCGTCGCGCATCGCGACCAGTCAGGAAACCAGAATTTTATATTTTAATTCCTTGTACTATTGGAAATTGGTATTTTTAACCGGATATTTTCATGATGTTACATAATCATATATGTATGTATGTATGTATGTATGAATATATATATTATTATTAAAAGACGGATAAAAGTTCTATTAAAGGTTTAACAAGGATTGCTTATTTTAAAATATAATTAAAATATATATGTTATACCTTATGGTTTTTCAGAATTGTTTAAGTTTAATTATTTTATAAAAGATCATATATATATATATATATATATATATATATATATATGCACACACACATATATATATTATTTATTATATACTATTTACAATACTAATATGAAAAATATTCTTTATTTATAATAAAGGTATATATAAATACATTGAATGCATTTTTAGTTTAAAATAGACCTTTAAAGAAAATCCCTTATTATCTATTCAAAATTTTATAAATGATTATTTAAGTATTTTATTTAGTGAAATATATTAAAGTAATAATAAATCCTTGAAATATACCCGATCATCAAATCCCGAGTTCTTATCGAGTAATAGTATTCATCCTTCAATTCGTATTTATTTCTTCAATTATTGTAATTAGGATATCTCGTCGGTATTCTTCCCGAAGAGCTTGATCTATCTTTACATTTTAACTAGTCTTTATCGCCTCGCTTATTTTCTAAGGCGAGTATCTCACTCCCCTCTTTTACTAATTATTTTTATCTTTTGGGACATATGCGTAACTAGCTATTTTTATATTATACAGTATTAAACCGCAAGTGTTTATCCTTGTGTGTGTATCCGGTTGTCTAACTTGCTATTTGCTTACTTGCTTTATTTGAACGCATTTAGGAGAAGTTCCTCATTTATAATATGATCATACGACTATCTTTGGGAACTGATGTCCATTTTTATGGCAATGGTTTAGTCCTAGCTTGGTAACCAATGTTCATTTATATGGCACTGGTTGAGCCCTATCTTTATGGTTTGATTGATTGTTTATGTGCTATGGCTTAAATGTTTATCTCACAGGAACAATTTTCACTTTTATTTATTATTATATAGTGTCTTAAATCTGGTGTTATACTCACCAAACCTAGTGCTGACCAAATTATTGTATTTTTACCGCGTATGCAGGTTATCGTGTGATGTGATTCTCAAGTTGTTTGAAGACACTTAGGATTGCATGCCAGAGAGAAGAAACAAGAATATAGATTTTATTTTGTCTTTACTTATTTTATTGATAGACTACGTATTGTGGTACTTGAAAATGGTTGGATTATATAATTTGAAATAATAGATATTATAAGTTTAATTATTGCATGATAGTACCTTGAGAGCTGTGAGTTATCAGCTCACGCCCCGACATTTCCGCCTTAGGTTGGGGTGTGACACATACTAGCTAAGAATAGATGAGGATGATATACCAACCACCAAACATAAAATCAACATTTAAGCACATAGAGCATAAACATAGAGCATGCAATAATCACACATACATATATTGAATTGCGTTTTGAATAGTGAAACACCCTAATTTTTTATATATATAATACTTTCACAAATATATTAGAGTAAGTCCCAACTTACATCCAAATATGTCGCTCGTTGTGATGTATTATTATAAGGAAAACATATTTCTTTACCAACAAACTTTATTATACAAAATTTTATACACGAGTAAGGTTCATTTTCCAGTCCATCCACGTCCACGAAGCTTCAACCTTCTAAGAGTGCTTTTCCTGAAAGTACTTTAAAAACATATTTTATTAGCTTTTGCTAAGTATGTACATCATTTTGTAAAAATATATTTTATTTTCATATGGAATTTAACACCCAAAATCCTTAGGATTTCAACACCTGAAATCCTTTTATTTACTCCTAATTAATCTTTGGGAATTCAACACCCGAATTCCTTGGGATTTTAACACCCGAAATCCTTAATTTTACTTCTTATTATTCTTTGGGAATTCAACACCCGAATTCCTTATGAGCTTATTTTTAACCCATGAGGGTTATCAAATCCCTTTTTTATTTGGAGTTCAACACCCGAACCCCTTGAGATTTCAACCCCCGAAATCTTTTTATATATAGCATAAAAATTTGGAGTTTCAACTACCGAGACCCTCGAGACTCGTAACCCGTTTATTTTTATTAGAGGTATACTACCATATTTGTTTCAAAACTATAGCCCCCTTTTAAGCCACGCATGCATACACTTGAAACCATAATCTCATAAATCATTTTCCAAATAATCATGTATTTGAGTACTAAATAAACACACATGACACACAATAAGATAACATGAATATGGTTTCGTGTATTGTCCCTACTACGTAGGGACAATACTAAAGAGATAACATGAATATGGTTTCGTGTATTGTCCCTACTACGTAGGGACAATACTAAAGAGAATATGAAGATCCTACTGAATACTTTGGTTGATGTCCAACTAATTTGGTGTACTGCGAAAACTACCCGTAGACGACTCTTTTGTCACACCCCAACCTACGGTGAAAATGATGGGGCATGAGTTGATTGATCACAGCTCTCAAGCTACTATCATGCAATATTTGAAATGATAATATCTATTATTTAATTTCAAATAATTCAAAGTACATGATTCTATAAATAGAACAAGTAAAGACAAAATATAATTAAAGTTCTCGCTTCTTCTCTCTGGCATGCAATCCTAAGTTTCTTCAAACAACTCGGTAATCATATCACACGATGACCTACATATGCGTTAAAAATACAATAATTTTGTCAACACTAGGTTGAGTGAGTAAAACACAAGATTTTGTGAATATATAATAATAAACAAAAGTGCAAACTATGTCAAGTGAGATAAGCAATTTAACCAATGAGCAGGTAAAAGTTGTAGATACGCACGATGCCAGATGAACTGGGCGATGGCTACTACATAAGCAAGTAAATAAGTTGTAGATATGCACGATGCCAGATGAACTGGGCGATGACTACTAAATAATAAAGTATTTAGAAACACAAATGTCCCCAAAAGAGTTAAAATAAGTAAAAAGAGAGGAGTGAGATACTCACCTGATAAAGTAGAACAAGTGAAGATGAACTGTGATTGAAATTTAGTTAAATGAGACCGAGCTTCTCGTGATACGTTGACAAGGGTTCCTAGTTGTTAATAGTAATAAGATTAATTATAAATAATATGATTTCATGAATTAAGATTTCGATATGATTTGAATTATGATTGTGATTAGAATATTCTTGATTGAATGATTTATTTATATATGGATTATTATTGTAAGGATTAATATTATCGTTTCACATTTATTTATTAAAGTCATTATTTTTTTAATATTTATAAAATTACTCTTGTTTACTTGATATGATAAATATATAATCCAATTTATAAACTAATAATTTAAAAAACAAAATTTGATATAAAATATACTTATAATTATACAAATATATAAATGCAAGGCCCCGATCCCGATGCCCTATATTGGACGTTGGATTTACTCATAAACACGGTTCTAAATATCAGAGTTGAATAAAACTTTTCGCGGAATAGATAAATTTCAACCATTCATTACATAAGTCTTAAAATTTAAAACAATAATAAACATGTCTTTTAGTTTAAACATCATAAATAAAGTCTTAAGATGCCCGCTTCTTTATTCTTCTGCCATGTGACCCTCCTCAAGCCAGCTGTTGTAACATCATGAAAATTTCGAGTTTAAAATACCAAGATTCCAAAGTCAAAGGACCAAAAATGTTAAATTTTAAACCTTGGGGTTAAAAAGAAAATTCTGGTTTTCAGACCCATCGCGATACGCGATGGATCAGAAGAACCCATCGCGTACCGCGATGGATTGTCTGACAAGCGAGGCACGTGGCGTGCCACGTGTCCACACGTGGCACAATGTCCGCCACGTGTGGCATCACGTCTGCCACATGTTGTCACATGGCAAGCTTATAGGGCATGTCGCCACTCTACGTCACGATACGCGATGGGTGACCAAGGAGGCCATCGCGTATTACGATGCCTCCCCAGTCTTGCCTATAGATAGTAAGCTCCGTGTTCATTCATTATCACACTCCAATTTCACACATATTCATCTCTCTAATCTCTCTCTAAAGCATCATAACGTATACCCTCGATCACCTCGTAAAACATGCACATATTCCTCGATTTCCATGCCTCTTTCCTTGATATTCGTGCCACATACCAAAGAAGTTCCAACGAAGAAGGTGTTGCCATCCCGGCGTCCCGACGACCTGCCTCGTAAAGCGTGCCGGCGAGTGGAGAAGTGTTGGTGTGCATCGTTTTGCGTGTCAAGGAAAGAGTGTTGAAGGAAAGGTGTTTGATCAAGAAGAAAAAGAAGGCGAAGCGGCATTGGAGTGCTGCTCAAGTGTATAGGGTTTCATAAGCTGACAAAGGTAGGCATAATGCCCAAATAAAATTATAATAAAATATTATAAAGGCTTAAAAGCTAAAATCGAGGTTATACTCGATACCTCAATAGAATAAAAGAGAATATAACAAAGAGATGAAGGTATTAATATATATATATGTGATTATATTATATGATTCTTTGTTATAAAATATTATTTAAGTAATAATAACTATTCTTAAATAATAAAGAAAAGAAAAGAATACGTTTCTTATAGAATAAGAAACGTAGGATTTAAAGGAAATAAACTAAAGGTTTATGTTATAATATAAGTTAAAAGAAAGACTTTTAATTTATAAAAGAAAAGAATACTTTTTAACTAAAGGTTTTAAAGTAAAGAAAATGAGATTTGAACTAAAGGTTCACAAAAGAAAATATAATCGAGGTAAAGATTATAAAAAGACTAAAGGTCTTAATCCTGATTGTATATCCGACTAACGAAAGGTTATGCTCGTACTATAGGTGCGAGATAGAAACAGGAAAGACCCTCGGACGGTGTATTGAAGCGGATCCAAATCAAAAAGGTGAATACGCCCCAAACTTTATACACTTGTTTTCAAACGAGTCAAACGTGTTAAATGAAAAGGTATACATGAGACTATGTGTCTCTAAAACATTTATAAACAAGAGTATAAGCCTAGCCCTCAGGCTGTAGTATACGTTTGTCTGGATCCTTACATATGTGGTGGGCACACCGCACCTGTTTATATTGATGCTAACCTGCAGGGAGTTAATGACCGTGTGTATACATACGGGTACATAACTATGTCAAACGCTGCAGTGTTTGCTGAGGTATTTAGTGTAGACACTTGAGTTTATAAATTGTGTTGTTTAAACTTGGTTATTCCTACGCCACGATGGGCCGAGACCTACGTAGTCTCGAGGGGTGATTTAGTAAAAGAAAATATTTTTAGCGTCAGCATATTCACCAGCATGCGTTGCTGACGTATTTTCTAAACATTTTGCAGGTGATCAAGGTTAGGGCTTGGGATGACGAAGTGCTCAAGATATCGGATGGATCGGATCTTTGTGTTAAAATATGAATGGTGGTTTTGTAATTAAAACAAGTAACCTTAAAACACTAAACATGAACTTTTAACCCCGTCTTTTGTAAATGTAAATACTATATTTTAAATCCACATGTTTTAAAGACTTCCGCTTTTAATACGTAACTCTGATATATTTACAAATGTGGTACGAACTGTTGGTCATACGCCCAGGCCTAAGAAGGGGGTGTGACAAGGTTGGTATCAGAGCCATCGACTTAGCGAATTAGGTATTACAAGATTATACCTAAGCTTCGATCCAAGTACATAGGAAAAATATTTTCATTACTTGTTCTATTTGAATTTGGATAAGATAGGCCGATAACCTTTTCTTTCCCTCCTCACTCTAAACCACCCAAATTACTAGATGTCTTTCAAGAAGATGATGAATAGCTATGTACGTGAAACAAAGAAGGCTGGAATATCCGAACCTCTACCCAAAGATAACATGAGCGAGGACTACTATGAGGCTTTCTTCAACCAAAACCAATACATTGACCGAACCAAGCCAATATATTTCCCTGGAATCGAGCAATGTCCAATAAACTTACCCGATAGTCCACCTATTCCAAGAAATGATCCTCCAAGACTTCAAGCTACCACCCGCCAAGCATACCCATGTACCACCCATCCGAAGTCCCAACATATCATCCTTCCGAGATTCCAACATATCAACCATCTGAGATCCCGCCATACTACCCATCTGGTGCTCCGACATACCTACCACCAAATCCTCACCCATCGTACACTTTCCTCTCCAAACGACCTATCAAGGAGGAACCTATATCCGACTCGCCCAATTGGATGCAATGTCATTCAGACCAATGAAGATGGCACATCAGAAGCTCTGCCTTTGACTCTATCGACTCTCACCTCAACAACGGTGAAGGACCATCTCGCAAGCCTAAGTTGAGAGTCATGATGCCATATGAAAGTTTTCGCATGCCCTCGATAGTAAAAGAGACTGCCCAATTAATGGAGGAAGAGGACCCTGAGGAAGAAGAAGATCCAGAAGAAGAATCTGAAGTGGACCCTGAGGAAGAGTACCCAGAAAACCCCAATGAAGTGATAACACCGATGGAAGAACCGTTCTCCCACAAAAATCCAAGTTATGGCTCCATGGACCCTTATGTGCAATACCTCGAGGAACTCAAGAACAAAGCATCATCAAGTTTTCCACCATACCAAGGAAAGATTCCATCAATTGAAGACCAAGCAAATGAAATCCGTGAGCAGAATGAGGCTGTCGAAGCTTTCTTCAATTACCCATCTGACGTAACATATCGCCATACCCAAACCCAAAGAACCACTACGACGTGGTCATGATGGGGTACCGTGATCCACCACCAAAATATGGATACCCAAAAAAGATCCCTCAGTCACAAGAGGAGCATTTGGACCGAGCCTTGCATGAAACAGATGACTTAAGAAAGAATATAGCAGTGGATTGAAAGAAGAAGAAGAAGTTAGGAGAAAAACTTATGAGAAAATGCAATAAGATGACAAAAATGGTGAAGAAGTTTATCAAGGATTGAAGAAATGCGAGATGAGAGCATGTTGTTGTGAGGGTTGTGTGTGTTTGATGTAACTTTAATGTGGTGTGTATAATATGTTGTAACCGTATGGATAAGAAGATATATATATACATCAAGTACGAATGTATATATATATGTGTGTGTGTGTGATGTAATAATTCATGTATATCTCTTATATGATATATATACATATATATATGTTAAATGAATGAATAAATAAAGTGTGTATTTTAAGAATTTTTTTTTGTTAAATTTCAGTTAAAAAGAAACGTTGAAAAAGAAAAAGAATCTTAACAAAGTAACAACGTTGAAGCTTCTCGAAAAGAAGCTGATAATAGAAAAGAATAAGGAAAAGATCATGAGAGAGATCAATAAGAGAAAATTCCCGATAAATATATGAATCAAATCCAACAAATGATAAAAGAGGCTGTAAGAAATGAATCAATAGCAAGATCACAATCTTTCATGAGTCTAATGCCGATGGTGAAGTTAGACCTGAGTTTAAGAAACTAAAGATTGGAGGTTGTTCATTTAAATATTTTAAGTATTTTGGACCCATGGAGTTTCATGGAGACACGGGAGCTATTACGACAATTAGATGGATCGAGGAGATGAAGTCAATCGTGATTATAAGCAAGTGATCCGATCAAGAGAAATTTCAATATTCTGCCCAAATGTTCAAGGGAGAAGCTTTAGAATGGTGGAACACGCTAATTTTGAGTAAATGGAGACATGTGATGTACAATCTGTCATAGGAAGAATTCAAGGAGATGTTGATGATCAAATTTTTTCCGATGCATGAAACCCGCCAGATCCAAACCAAATTTCTCAATCATAAGGTTATAGGAACTAACCTCCATGAATATAATACTAATTTCCATGAGTACTGTCGCCTCGTTCCCCAGCTGGTTAACCCTGAGTCCAGCAAAGTGACACGCTACGTATGGGGATTGCAGCGGGAAATCCGCGACATGGTGAGGTCTCATCTCCCTCAAACTGCTGACTCTGCGATGGAGTTATCTAGGTATCTTATGGGCGGCCTCGTCCACAATAAGGAGGAAGACAAGAAGGTCGTGTCGACCAACAACCCAAGACGAACCGGAGGAAGCGCCCGATTCAAGGGCAAGGGCATAAACCAAAACCGAACCGGATTCAATTCAAACGTCCCGTTCTGCAAAATATGAAGAAAGAACCACAAGGGGGCAATGTCGTTTTACTTCGTATTCTACCACAACTGTCTGTGAATCGTGTCATAGACCCGGCCACGCAACGACCGATTGCTGGAAAATGAAGATTACCTGCTACGATTGCAAAGAAATTTGACATCCAAGCTTTGAGTGCCCTAATAACAAAACCGCGACTATGGTGCGGGTGGAAGTGGTCAAGCCAAGAAAAATAATGCAAGAGTCTTCGTCCTTGACACCAAAAAAGCAGCCGACATGCCGGAAACAATCACCGGTACGTTTCTAGCCAACGACACCTATGCTAGAGTTCTGTTTGATTCTGATGCCAACTTAAGTTTTATAGATTATAATTTTTGTAGTCTATTAAACAAACCATTAACAAAACTAAATATAACAAAACTAAATATAACTCTAAGCATTGGGACCGCTAGTGGTGAAATAGTCAAAATCTCCAAAGCCTTTGAAAATGGAAAAATCCTTTTAGCCGGTTATATTCTGCCTATTTAATTATTGCCAATTACTCTTGCTGGTTTTGACATTGTACCTGGTATGGATTGGTTATCCAACAATTATGCTCGTATCATTTGCAATAGCAAAACCGTCGAACTTCAAGCCCTTGATAAACGAACCATTCGAATTGAAGGGACAAAGACGCTGGCCAAGTTAGCATAATTTCAATGATTAGGGCTAACAAATGCTTGAATCAAGGATGTTTAGCATTCATGGACTACATCACTGAAGAATCCAAACGAAATGAGATAAAGGGCGTGCCTATTGTCTTTGACTTTGCTGATGTTTTTCCCGACAAACTCCTGGAATCCCTCCCGATCGAGAAGTAGAGTTTAGCATCAAAATTATTCTAGGTACTGCTCCAATCGCCAAAGCCCCATATCGCTTAGCGCCAACTGAGATGAAGGAATTAAAGAAATAGCTCGATGAGCTTCTCGAGAAAGGCTTCATTCGACCGAGTTCATCACCATGGGGAGCGCTGATACTTTTCGTCAAAAAGAAGGATGGATCCATGAGGATGTGCATTGACTACCGACCATTGAAAAAAGTTACCATCAAGAACCGTTATCCACTCCCACGAATCGATGATCTCTTTGACCAACTTCAAGGTGCAAGATTCTTTTCCAAAATCGATCTTCGTTCTAGGTATCATCAACTCAAAGTCCAATCCGAGGATATTCTGAAAACCGCGTTCCAAACAAGGTATGGCCATTATGAGTTCACCGTTATGCCATTTGGACTCACTGATGTGCCAGCTATGTTTATGGATGTGATGAATCGAATTTGCAAGCCTTTCTTAGATAAATTTGTTATCGTATTCATCGACGACATACTTATTGATTCTAAGTCTAAGGTTGATCATGAAAATCACCTCCGAACCTTGCTTGAAATACTTAGAACCGAGAAGTTGTAAGCCACGTTCTCGAAATACGAGTTCTGGTTGCACGAAATACAATTTACTGGTCACATCATCAGCGTTAATGGTATTCAAGTGGACCCCGCTAAGATTGAAGCTATTTGTAAGTGGGAAATCCCAAAGTCGCCAACTGAGATTCGAAGTTTCCAAGGTTTAGCCGGCTATTATCATAGGTTCATTGAAAAATTTTCTTGTATAGTTGTTCCCCTAACTTCTTTGACTTGCAGAAATATTAAGTATGAATGGGGAACTAAACAACAAGAGGCGTTCGATATACTAAAACAAAAACTCTCCCAAGCACCTATACTGGCCCTGCCAGAAGGTACCGAGGACTTTGTTGTCTTTAGTGATGCGTCTCATTCCGGTTTGGGATGCGTACTAATTCAACTAAAGAAAGTGATCTCTTATGCCTCTCGTCAACTCAAGGTGCACGAAAAGAATTACACAACTCACGATCTAGAGTTAGGCGCCACAATCTTTGCTTTGAAGATATGAAGGCACTATCTCTATGGAGTAAGATTTATCGTGTATACCGATCACAAGAGTTTGAAACACATCTTTGAACAAAAAGAGCTTAACATGCATCAACGATGCTGGATGGAAACTCTAAACGACTACGACTGTTAGATTGTCTATCACGAAGGCAAAGCCAACGTTGTGGCCGATGCCTTAAGTCATAAGGAACATGAAAAACCAAGAAGAGTCCGAGCGTTAAGACTAGAACTCCAAGTTGATCTCATCGAACAAATCAAATCCGCTCAACTTCAAGCGGTCAATGAAAACAAGATCTCCAACGAAAAACGTAACGGCACCATTGACTCGCTAGTCAAGGGTGACGATGGAATACTTAGAATGGGAAACCGGATTTGGGTATCAATCGTTGGGGACTTGCGTGAGAAAATTATGAATGAAGCTCAAAAGTCCAAGTACATGATGCACCCCGGTAGTGACAAAATATACCAAAATCTCAGACCGTACTACTGGTGGAATGGGATGAAAAAGGACATCGTGTCATAGTGAATGACCAGATTCCAATTCAAATGGAAGAAATGTCTAACATGTTTAAAGGTCAAGGTTGAACATCAAAAGCCATCAGGATTGCTTCAGCAACCCAAACTTCCTGTATGGAAGTGGGAGTTAATAACCATGGATTTTATCACTAAATTCCCGAAAAAAACTCGATAACATAATGATATTTGGGTCATTGTGGATAGGTTAACAAAATCCGCACATTTCATACCCATCAATGAATCGTACTCAATGGATAGATTAGAGCGTATTTATGTGAAAAACATCGTTGCTTTGCATGGAGTACCGTTATCTATTATTTTTGATCGAGACAGTCGTTTTACGTCTCATTTCTGGAAAAGCTTCCAACAAGCGTTAGGCACAAAACTAAACCTTACCACCGCCTGTCATCCACAAACTGATGGGCAAAGTGAAAGGGCAATTCAAACGTTGGAAGAGCTCCGCGCTTGTGTGATTGACTTAGGTGGAAGTTGGGATGACCACTTACCCCTAATGGAATTCTCTTACAATAATAGCTATCACACGAGTATTCAAGCCGCACCCTTTGAGGCGTTGAATGGTCATAAATGTAGAACGCCTGTGTGTTGGTCTGAAACCGGAGATAATCAATTATCGGGACCTGAGATAGTTCAAGAAACCACCGACAAAGTCCTACAAATCCGCAAACGACTTAAGACGACAGTTATCGCCAAAAGAGTTACGCCGATGTCCGTCGTAAACCGTTAGAGTTCAATGTTGGTGACAAAGTTCTTTTGAAAGTCTCGCCGTTGAAAGGCGTAGTTCGCTTCGGAAAGAAAGGAAAGTTAAGTCCTTGATTCGTTGGACCCTTTGAGGTACTTGAACGAATTGGTACTGTTGCATACCGATTGCGACTACCCAAGGAAATTCAAGGGATACACGACGTATTCCACGTCTCAAATCTGCGTAAATGTTTAGCTGACGAATCTTTAACCATGCTATTAAAAGACGTTGAAATAAATGAAAACTTAAAATTTGTGGAAAGACCAATTCAAATTGAAGATTCGAAAACAATGAAGTTGAAAAGACGAACATTGAAAATCGTAAAGGTGAAGTGGGACTCGTGAAGAGGCCCCGAATACACTTGGGAACTTGAATCCGAGATGAAGAAGAAATAGCCCTACTTATTGTAAAGAAGAAATCTCGAGGACGCGATTAATTTCAAGGTGGGGAGGATGTAACATCGTGAAAATTTCAAGTTTAAAATACGAAGTTTCCAAAGTTAAAGGACCAAAAATATTAAATTCTAAACCTTGGAGTTAAAAATGAAAATTCTGGTTTCCTGACCCATCGCGATACGTGATGGATCAGAAGAGAAACCCATCGCGTATCGCGATGGGTTGTCTAACAAGAGAGGCACGTGGCGTGCCACGTGTCCCCACGTCCGCCACATGTCACCACGTGGCATCACGTCTGCCTTGTGTCGCCATGTGGCAAGCCTATAGGGCACATCACCACTCTACGTCGCAATACGCGACGGGTGACCAAGGAGGCCATCGCGCTGCCTCCCTTATCTTGCCTATTAACAGTAAGCTCCGGGTTCATTCATTCTCACACTCCAATTTCACACATATTCATCTCTCTAATCACTCTGTAAAGCATCATAACGTATACCCTTGATCACCTCGTAAAACACGCCCATATTCCTCGATTTCCGTGCCCGGTTCCTCGATATTCATGCCACATACCAACGACGTTCCAACGAAAAAGGTTGCCATCCCAACGTCCCGATGACCTGCCTCGTAAAGTGTGCCGACGAGTGGAGAAGTGTTGGTGTGCATCGTTTTGCGTGCCAAGGAAAGTGTGTTGAAGGAAAGGTGTTTGATCAAGAAGAAAAAAAAGATGAATCGGCATTGGAGTGCTGCTCAAGTGTGTAGGGTTTCATAAGCCGACAAAGGTAGGCATATTGCCCGAATAAAATAATGATAAAATATTATAATGGCTTTAAACCTAAAGTTGAGGTTATACTCGATACCTCGATAGAATAAAAGAGAATATAACAAAGAAAAGAAATGAAAGTATAATATATATATATTTATATATATATATATATATATATCAATGTGATTATATTATATGATTCTTTGTTATAGAATATTATTTAAGTAATAATAACTATTCTTAAATAATAAAGAAAAGAAAAGAATATGTTTCTTAAAGAAGAAGAAACGTATGGTTTAAAGGAAATAAACTAAAGGTTTATGTTATAATATAAGTTAAAAGAAAGACTTTTAATTTATAAAATAAAAGATACTTTTTAACTAAAGGTTTTAAAGTAAAGAAAAAGAGATTTGAACTAAAGGTTCACAAAAGAAAATATAATCGAGGTAAAGAAGGTGAATACGCCCCAAACTTTATACACTTGTTTTCAAACGAGTCAAACGTGTTAAATAAAAAGGTTTACATGAGACTATGTGTCTCTAAAACATTTATAAAAAAGAGTATAAGCCTAGCCCTCAGGCTGTAGTATACGTTTGTCTGGATCCTTACATATGTGGTGGGCACACCACACCTGGTTATATTGATGCTAACTTGTGGGGAGTTAATGACCATGTGTACAAACGGGTACATAACTATGTCAAACGCTGCGGTGTTTGCTGAGGTATTTAGTGTGGAGACTTGAGTTTATAAATTGTGTTGTTTAAACTTGGTTATTCCTAATCCACGATGGGCCGAAACCTACGTAGTCTCGAGGGGTGATCAAGTAAAAAAAAATATGTTTAGCGTTAGCATATTCACCAGCATGCGTTGCTGACGTATTTTCTAAACATTTTGCAGGTGATCAAGATTAGGGCCTGGGATGACGAAGTGCTCAAGATATAGGATGGCTCGGATCTTTGTGTTAAAATGCGAATGATGGTTTTGTAATTAAAACAAGTAACCTTAAAACACTAAACAGGAACTTTTAACCCAGTCTTTTGTAAATATAAATACTATATTTTAAATCCACATGCTTTAAAGACTTCCGCTTTTAATACATAACTCTGATATATTTACAAATTTGGTATCAAGAAGGGGGTGTAACAGCTGTCTCATCCTACTCACCTGCGTGCATACTAAAAGTCAGCTACACTGAGTGAGTTCTAGTTAATCAGGCAACATACAATACATTCACATACTTACTTATACGTATCCGAAGATACATATTACTTACTTAACCTGTTCGTCTTTCTTTCGTACATACATAAGTATATACCTTCATTCTTACTTCCATTCTTTCTTTCTTTCTTTCTTTCTTTCTTTCTTTCGTTCGTACTTTCATATTTTAATCTTACTTTACATACATACTTATACGTTTTAAAGAGCCTTTCGCCCTATAACCTCACATATATTATTAGGGTCTGACACCCTCCTTCATAGATATTATTAGGGTCTGCCGCCCTCATTCACATATATTATCAGGGTCTGCTACCCTCCTTCTCAGATATTATTAGGGTCTGCCACCCTCCGTCACAGATATTATTAGGGTCCGCCACCCTTTTTCCGTCAATTCATACATACCTTCCTTTTCTTTTACGTTATTATATACTTTCATACATACTCTTAATCTTTTCTACATCATACATACATCATTCGTATACATTCATATATCATACATACATCATACAAAAACATTCACATAGCCTACATTTACCACTTAAGTAAGTGTATTAACTAATCATATCGAGTATGCACAGAACCCCGAAATTAAAACAAGGAAATGAGGCTAGAAACTCACCTGTGTACTGTTCTTCTCCGAGTTAATGGTAACACCCTTCCTTAGCTGTGCACGACTAACCGTGTAATGGTAAACATGTATTTAACAAATTTAATTAAAGTTATGTTTATTATATATTTATAAAAAATAAATATCTTATATATATGTGTGCGTGTGTGTGGACATATAGTTTTAAAAAAATATGTTCATGACAAGAAAATGTTAACTTAGAGGTGTCGGTCACGTAAAATTAACATTCGTTTATTATTAATATTAATTATAATAACTAAAATTCATCCAAAATATATAAAAAAACAATTACAACTAAACTGGGATAGGGAGGGTGTGAACCCGCGCCCCTGACCAGTACACGGGCACTAAACCAGACTGCCTAGCCATACGAGCCAGTGGTTCGTATGTTGAAAGATTGAAACTATTACTCCCTCTGTTCCTCTACATGTGTCATGGTTTGAAAAACACAAAGTTTAAAAAAATTTAAATGTTTGTAATTTTTGTTTAACAAATGACAATAATGCCTTAACATACATAAAAATATCAATTATGTAAAATGTAATCAAATTTATGTTGGCCCCACTTAAATTATACAGTGAACTTTTTGTTCAAAGAAAATTTTTGGAGCCATTTTCTTTTTCATTTGCCGCCAAAACTATATTGTGAGATTCACTATTGAAATTGTTTAAACAAACCTATTTACTCTATATATACCACCAAACAAAACTCAATATTTACCTCCAACTTTTTCCTCACTGATAAAGCAACCATTCAATTGTATACAACCTCATTTGACTGTTGGAGCATAACTTTAGTATTCATTATCTTTATAGTTAATGGATATCCTTACTAACACAAACACTAAACCCAACTTAACTAATTCCCAACGTCAAACCATATATGATGCTCTATTGCAACAAAGTATTGATGGGAAACTAAAATATGGATCTATAAGAGATGTGGCATCACAATTCTTTGTATCTACCCGCACCGTAAGTCATATTTGGCATCGAGCTATATTTCAAGCCCTACATGGATATGTGGTCGACGTGTCTTCAAGGAAACCATATGTAGTTAAACAAAAAAAGGATTCAAATCTTTAGATCAAGTTGCACAAATTCCACTGCGTCGTCGAACCAATATTCGATCAATTGCGAAAGCAATCAATGTTTCAAAATCAACCGTGCATAGAAGAATAAAAGAAGGTGAACTTCGATCACATACGAATGCTATTAAGACAAATTTGACCGAGGAAAACAAAAAAGAAAGGTTAGAATTTCATCTATCTATGATTACTCCATCTTTGTCTAATCCATCAGTTGATGATATGTTTAACGTCATTCACATTGATGAAAAATGGTTTTACATGTCAAAACCATCTAAACGTTTCTACCTTGTACCCGGTGAGGATGAGCCACTAAGAACATGTAAATCCAAAAAAATTATCACAAAGACTATGTTTCGAGCCGCGGTTGCATGACGAAGATTCGACACGTCACGTAGTGAAATTTTCTCGGGAAAACTAGGTATCTTTCCTTTCACAAAACTTGAACCCGCAAAACGTTCAAGTAAGAATCGTGTGGCGGGAACTATTGAGACTAAGCCTATTTTATCGGTGACTAAAGGCGTAACGAGGTCATGGTTAATTGATAAAGTACTACCAGCTATTAGGGATAAACGGCCTCAAGGTCCTAGGGGTCCAATATTTATTCAACAAGACAATGTGAAGCCACATATTAATATTGACGATGAACAGTTTATTCAAGAAGCATCTCAAGGTGGCTTTGATATTTGACTTCGTTTTCAACCTTCAAATAGCCCATATTTAAATGTGTTAGATCTCGGGTTTTTCGCGCTATTCAATCACTTCAGGAACAAGAGGTTTTTGGATAAATCGATGAATTGGTTCATGCGGTCCAAACTTCTTTTGAAAAAATGTCATCACATGGACTTAACAATATCTTTTTGACTCTACAAACATGCATGAAATAAATCATGAAGGTGCATGGTAGCAACAATTATCAAACACCACATATCGGAAAAGGTAAATTGGAACGTCAAGGAAGGTTGCCGTTGCAAATTGAGTGTGATAGAAATTTGATTAATGAAGTAGATTCGTGTTTGAATCATTAAGAAATGCATGAAAAAGAAGAAAACATGAAGCAATAAGAAAGTCTTTTGAGTGCATGCACGAATAAAAGAATTTGATGAAGAAAAATCTTTTGTCTCATTCACTTTTTGTTTAAGTAGTCATGTTAATGTATGAAATCAAATTACAAGATGTTAAAATGTATGTTCTCTTATTTTTGAGAATTAAAATAAGAAAAATCTTTTGTCTTGTTCTCTTTTATTTATATGGGTCCATCAATATTGTTTATTAAGGTTAGTTATGTGTGTGTAAGGGTAAAATTGGAAATTAGCTAATAAATTTTGAAAGTAGACATTTATAATGGGACAAAATAAAAAGGAAATGTGGACACTTTCAAAGGGACGAAGGGAGTAATTTATAAGCAGAAACCAGATTATCCCCAAATTGATCATAAACCCTAGATTCCACAATTGATTAATCTGCTATATGTTCGTTTAATTGATCATAGGGTTAACGTTATATGGATTACGACGAACATGAATCATATAAAGAATACCTCACATAATCATGAATTGAAGGAAAACGAGTTGGAACAGAAGCCAGCCTGAACTCGGGCTAGAACTGATAATTGTGGCTAGTATAATCAAATTAAGTATAGGGTTTTGATTTGCGATCCATAACCAACGTATTTGCTTGATTAGTTGCGTTATAATCCACTGTTAATGATATAATGTTATGTGACCATATGACGGTTCATACATTAAGCAATTCGCATCATACTGATTAATGTTTCCTAATTCATGGTGTCGGTTAAGCCGCAAAACAAGTTTCCTTGATCTTCTAGAGTCAAATTTGTATAAAGAACGAGAATTAAGGCTAAAGTTACACCAACGGGTCATGGGTTACGGGTTGGATATGATCCGGGTTTGGATTAATGAGTTTAATGTAATATAATATAATTATATTTCAGATTTTGCACAAAGGTCCCTACAGTTTGAGGGTGGAACACACATCTGGGTAAAAGTTTAAGTTTAGGGTAAGTTTGCCATATCCTGAAAGTTATATATATATATACTGTAAATAAGTAAATAAACAATAATATTATAATAATTAGTTTACTCGATAAACGTGATAAATTTATTGATTAAATTTCCCGAATATAAAAGGGCCGGGTAAAGATTATTAAAATAATATAAAATACAAATTGTTACATCTTGCTTGAATAACTCTTTTGCTTCTTATTTAGTATTATTTGATATAAATATTTCTTTATGTTCCTTTATTGTTTTTGTATGTCAAAGTATACACACACACATATATATTTATATATATAATCTTCTCGTCGAAGTTTTGTTGATATTATCATGACATTAAAATCTTTATATAATTATACTAGTTTAATCCTCACAGGTCACGCGGTTTACTTTAAGTTTTCTTTATATATATATATATATATATATATATATATATATATATATATATATATATATAGAGCAAGATTATAATAAGAAGTAGATTTTCCTAAAAAGTGTAGAAAGTGTGTTTTCACCATTATATCTAATAAAATACACCGCACAATAAACACATCGCAACTAAAATAAAACATACCGCACAATAAACACACTTTTCATATCCATCATCTGATCAACATATCTAACACATCAGATTACTTCTTACACTTCTTAGAGACACTCCACATCTTATTTCAACCCCACCATATATATATATATATAGAGTAAGGATCCTAAGAGAACCCTTAGGAAATTGAGAATTTTAAAAACCATTTTGAGCCACAAAAAAACCTCTAAAAATAATTAAAAAAATTATAAAACAAAAAGAAAACAAAAATTTTAAAAAAGTAAAAGAACCAAAATTCTTATATTTCATTCCGGTTGTATAATAATAATAATAAAAAAAACTTCATATTATACACATATGTATAATTTCAATTAATCTCTAGTTACGTAATGTACACATATGTACATTATCATTTTGTAACATCCCGAAATTTCAAGAAATATTATTTAATATGTTAATTATGGCTGAATGATTAATTGAGTTAGTAGAATAATAATAATAAAAATAATAATAAGATAATAATAATGATAAAAGATGGTAGGCCTTTAAAGATGGAATTAATTATAGACTAAAAAGGAAAGATGGGCCTAAGGTCCATGGACTTAAGGGAGTATAAATACCCCTTAAACCCTAATCCTTTCCATTTCCAACCATCTCTACACCATAGCCTCCCTACACACTCTAAAACACACACATACACCTCCCCTAGTTCAGCCGCGATCAAGAAGAGAAGATCCAAGACCAAAACCAAGCTAGATCTTGAAAAATATTTACTATACGAGAAAGATACAAGATCCTTTGTAAGGCTTTACCGGTGCCTCATTTTAACGTTGGATTTACTCATTAACATAGTTTTAAATATTAGAGTTAATTAAAACTTTACGCGGAATATAAAACTTTCAAACCAATATATTACATAACCATCAATTCTTGTCTTAACGAGCATTCAAATTGTTTAAACATAAAACATTGTTCTTAAAATAACATAACATTTCCTTGAGATGCCAGTATATTCAATTCCATGCCATGTGTTTTCCCTAGCGAGCTGCCTCATTCTACTCACCTGCGTGCATACTAAAAGTCAGCTACGCTGAGTGAGTTCTAGTTAATCATACAACATATAATCAGTTCACATGCTTGCACACATTCCCGAAGGTGTGTATATCATTCATACTTTACTTTACATACATAACTATCCATACTACGTAATGAGCCTTCCGCCCTATAACCTCACAGATATTATAAGGGTCTGGTCCCCAACATCACAGATATTATTAGGGTCTGGTCTCTATCCTCACAGATATTATTAGGGTCTGGTCCCTATCCTCACAGATATTATTAGGGTCTGGTCCCTATCCTCACAGATATTATTAGGGTCTGGTCCCTTTGTTTCGTGCAACTGTAACATACCTGTCTTTATAATAATACGTGCAATATCCGAAGATCGTTCACGTACTATCAACATAACATACATAACATACATACATCATATATATATATATCAATCATATCTTTAACTACCACTTGACAGTACATGCAATATTCGAAGATCGTTCACGCACCGTCAAGCAATCATCATACATAAATCATACCAAGTATACACTTACCACTTAAGGTAAGTGTATTAACTGTCACATCGAGTATGCACACAGCCCCGAAAACATAACAAGGAAGTGGGGCTAGAAACTCACTTGAATTCGGTTACGTGCACCATTTATGGTTATTCCTTTCTTGAGCTGTGCACGACTAACTGTATAACAATTACACGTATCAATTTAACTATCACTACCAGTATCGTTTTTCTAGTTCAATTATTACCCTCAACGAACGAGGGTCCGGGGGCAGCGCCCCTGGAAGCGGGTTTCTAGGGGCGGCAGCCCCTAGCGGGGTCCAAGGGGCAGAGCCCCTGGAAGGGGGTAAGCTGCCAGGTCAGCTTGAAAAAATTTTATTTTCATTAACTGTCTTAACACATTTTCCACTAGATTTCGTGATAATATTTTATTGTTAACCTCTCAATACCTTTAGGTATCTTCTATAAATTAATAAAGTTCAAGGGCTATTTTGTAATTAAATCATTCTTTTTCTAAGTCTAGTGACTGTTCTGTCATTTTGTTAAAGTTCTAGTTCGTTACTTGGTTGTTAATGAATTGGGTTCATAACGAATGACCCATCCGTTACTTTATAACGAATTTACTATTATAACGAACTGGTCTTTGTAACGAATTGGACCTTATAACGAACTGGTCCTTTGACGAATTGAACATCATAGCGAATGACCCCTCTATAACGAATTGAACCTTCTAGTTCGTTATCTCCTTTTTAACGAATGGTCATAAAGAATTGGGGTTAATTCGTTATCTTTTCCTTAACGAATTTGATACGAACTAAGGCTAGTTCGTCATTTTTTCTTTAACGAATCGGCACACGAATAGGCTAGTTCGTTAAGCTTCCGTTAACGAATCACTCTGACGAATTACCTCTAGTTCGTTAACTCTGCGTTAACGAATTAGGGTTAGGTTAGAGAATGTCAGAAACTTTCTTTGAACCTCGTACCCACTTTCCGGCGCCGCCTTTGCCGGAAAACCGGGATCTCGCCGGAAAAGCGAGATCTCGCGTATTTCACTACCGTTTTCACCGTTTTTCCTCCCCTTCGATCCAGATTTGAGCTAGGGTGACCCCTAAGATCATTTTAGGTTCGGTTTATACCCGATTCCACCCGGATCTCGTGACTTAAACATTTTAGAGAAGTCGGCTCCTCGTTTCACGACTAGATCTAACGGGTTTGGACCTCTACAATAACATACTATCATTACCTCGGGCTAGGATTGATCTTCTTCCCTGGGCTAGAGAGAGAAAGAACTAGAGAAAGAGCTTAAGTGTGTGTTTTGGGTGGTGTATGGAATATGTGGTAAATGAATGAATTAATTAGTAATTAAGGTTTATATATTATGGATCATGGGCTTAAGCCCATGGTCTTTCCTTCTTTTCTTCTTAATCCAAGTCCATAACCCATATCCATTAACCAAACACTAGCCCGACTCATATTAACTCGTGTTTTCATTTATTAACCGAAACGAGAAAACGGGATGTTACAAGTCTTCCCTCCTTAAAGAGGTTTCGTCCCCGAAACCTAACTATTACATAAACAAATATGGGTAAAACTTGCGCATCTCTTCTTCAACTT